>NW_027185809.1:29616845-29669819 GCF_028583685.1 Petaurus breviceps papuanus
AGTTTTCTCACAAGACAGAAATTGAACTAAATCCATAATTGAATAGAAAGGAAACTGAGCTAGATCCAGAATTGAGTCACAAGCTTGAGTCAGTATGGTTCACTCAATTCCCTCATATAATATTTAAGATATTATATGGTATATCATAATATAATATTAAAATGTATTGCATCATAGAACATATTATATAAGTGCTTAGCACGGTGCCTGGCACATACTAAATGCTATTTAAATGCTAGCTGTGATAATTCTGATTATTGGTAAATTCCTTTGTAGAGGTGGGTATCCACAGGTGTGGAACATTGCATATAACATCAAATTATTTCAGATATTGTGTTTGAATTTGCTGAATATTATTTTTCTTCTTCCTCTTTTTAAAAAATTCTTTGTTATAAGGGGATGGTTTTCTGGGAACAGGAAAAGGAAGGCATATGGAGACAACATAAAGAGAAAAGATATCAATAAAATCTATTATTTAAAAGTCCTATCAACAAACATGTAATTTAAAAAACTCAGTGGGGGCTCTATCATGCCATTGAAGCAGAAAGAGAACAGCTCCCTGAGTTTGGTTTTAAAGAAACCAAAGCAAACAATAAGGTGCAAAGTGCTGAGTAAGAGAAGAGTAATACTGGTGATAATTTTGTGGTTTACTCCTTTTTTTTTTCTCATTTCCATAGTCATCCCCATAATCCCTCCCTTTTTCATGCTCATAAAGTTGGTCTCCCTGATCCTAGTCTTTCCTCTAATTTTTTCTCATTGTTATAACCAAATTATAGGAGTTAGAATGGAAGAGACCTTTGGGATTGTTTAGCCTGATCCCCTCATTTTAAAGATAAGGAAACTAAGCAAGGACTAGACATATGTTTTATTTCTTATTAAATATTTCCCAATTATATTTTAGTTCAGATGGGGCACAGAGTGTGGTAGGCCTCAGGCTGGGTCTTGGGCAGTTCTGCTTTAGGTCACATATAAGTATAAATAACAGAGTTAGGATTCAAACCCATACCTTCTGATCCCAAATTTAGTCTTCTTCTTCCTACTATAACCCTTTCTATCTTGAACAACATTAGTAAACCTATAATAATTTCAAACACTGCTTTTTATCATGTCATTCACACACACACACACACACACACATATATACACACAGTACTGCAAAAAAGTGCTGATGCCTTCAGGACAAATGTCAAACCTATGAGAATTTTGTATTCCTCATGTAACAACTAAATCATTCACAGAAGAAAATACAGTAGTAGTGGAAAATATTCTCCCAAATTAAATTTTACTTACTTTTTCAAGTTGTTCACTGATTTAAACAACCTTGTTTATGGTCAAGAGATGAGTTAATAAATAACAGGCAGTTCTTAAGTACCAGATAAATTCAAAACTACAAACTCATTTTTTTCTTCACTCTAGAACTTCACTGATACTACTTTCTTTTTTTTTCTTTTTTGGAGGGGGGAGGGCAGGGCAATTGGGGTTAAGTGACTTGCCTAAGGTCTCATGGGAAGTAAGTGTTTAATGTCTGAGCCCAGATTTTAACTCAGGGCCTCCTCACTCCAGGGCCAGGGCTCTATTCACTGAGCCACCTAGCCTCCCCTCTGATACTACTTTCAAACTAGATTCAGTTTCCTTTTTCCCTTTAGTCAGTGAAATAACCTTCTTCCCTTGCACACAATAAATCTATCCAGGAAAAGAGTGACAAAAAAGTCTAAGTGCTGTTTTCATGCAACTTTCATAAATTTTTTTTCTTATTTTTCCTAAAAACAAATCCTATAGAATGATACCCCAAAACTCACTAAAATTTTTCAGTATTTATATAAACATTCAAACCACAATTTGTAAATTCTCAGTAGAGAACTTATATTTCAGTCAATTTAATTTCTAATTAGTTTATAATGCCACTAATTTCTGCAATCTGGGAACAAAGATTCCCTTTCCTCTTATATGTGTTTTCTTTTCTGTCTCCCCAAATTAGCCAGAGTTAGGAATTCAAAGAAGAGAGCTTTTCTGCAGAAAAGTTTCCACTCTTTAAACCCTTTTTTCCTTTGACTGATTAGTCCATGGGGAAAAGTTAGTTTACTACATTAAGACACAAACACAGGCAACCTGATGAGACAGACATATGGCAGAGCCATGTGGCTCTGGTTGGGGTTGGTGGTTCCCCCCCCCCCCCCCTTTTATTTTTAATTTTTTAAAAGAACCAAAAAAAAAAATTTTTTTTAAAAAATTAAAAAAAAAGAAAAAAAAAGGAGAGAAATTAAAAATGGGCGGGGCTTTTTTGTTTGGGTGGGGGTTGGGGTTTCCCCCCCCCCCCCATTTTAATTTACAGTACTTCAAAGGTACCAAATTAAGACTGTTTATATAGAAATTTAACAGAAAGGATAAACTGAGGCAGATCTCTGAGCTAGATATAATTTATTATAAGGGGCATGAAACCTGATAATAAAGGATAGGTCTAATGGCACTGTCTCTGGCCAAGAGACCCTGAATTAAGGGGGCAATATATTTTTATAAGCATAGAACAAAGAACAGAACAGAAACCACCTAACTGGCCAACATCACAGTGATGAAAGATCATTGCTGGCTGCATCAAAGAAAGACCACCTTAGCTATTAAAGATGGGCCAAGGTCAGGCTGTCCTAGCCAAGTTGCCCTAGTTTCTTAGGAATACCCCACAAACCTTTCAAGAGATGATGAGACTGTTTTATGAGAGTATTGAGAACAGTTTTCCTTTAACTAGTGCTATTGTATCATTGATATCTAAACTCAGAGAGAGGGAGTTTGGGGCTTCATCACACCTTTCTCCACCCAAACTTCAGAGAAGAGGCTTAAGATTTAACAGAATTGTTACAGTATAAAATCAAATATAAAATGTGGGATCAGAAATTAATTTCCTCAAGATCAAAACAAATTATCAGCTGAATCTCCCACAGTTTTAAATCAAATTTCACACAATCTCATTGTTTGTTTCTTGGTCATTCCTGGCTTTATCCAGGAGCTTCCCCTGGCCAAGTCATAAGAAATTTCTTCAGGAAGGAATCCTACCCTATATTACTACCAGCACCTATTATTCTCCAATGGGAAATCTTCCTCAGCAATGTGGAGGAATACTAATACTGGAATCCTATATTCCCTTAGGGGAATCTTTCCCCAACAGTGTGGGGGATTACCTTAGCTGGGAAGAGTTGAAATTGAGAGAGAGTCAGACCTCAATCTAAATACTTTAGTAAGAAAGTCAGGAGGAGGTCTCTAAGAAGTTCCTCAGAAAGGCCACACTGGGGGAGCAAGGGTCCCCTCTCTATCCCTATATGGTTGCCAATTGTCAAGATTGAATTGAAATAAACTGAGGAAACAAAGTCCAAGAAATGTGCTTTATTGGCAAGGCATGCAGTGTACAACAAATCAGGTCCAGGGCCTCCTCAGTAGGCACAAGGACCCTAAAGAGAGATTTATAAAGGTTTTTATAGTAAAGTACAGTTACTCTTTTTAGATTTAGGGATATTCCAGAGTTTGAGGACTCTGTTTGGTTGCATCCAACAAAACAGTTAGTGGTACAGTAATAAGCAACTTCTCTGAAATTACATAGTAATTTACATAGTTTACATAATTTACAGTTTAATAAAACTAAACTTAACTCAGGAAAACAAGATTAATCCCAGCAGCTGTACAAAATGTTGTCAAGGATACAAAAATGGAATCAATTAGGTTTTCTCACTAACATTATGAACTTTAGTTCTCTGAAATTCAGTGAACTCATTCGTGAAAAAGAAAGTATTGGACTAAATGAGTGGCACCTGACTCAAATGAATATGGATTCCTGTGGGCCACATTTTGACTTAGGAAACTACAGGTTAACATTATCTATGCTGTATTATATTTTTACCTATTTTGTTAAATGTTTCCAAAGTACATTTTGATGAGGTGCCTCAATTGGGAGTTTGGAGGCCATGAGTTGGACACCTCTAGACCAGATGACTTCCAAAAGATATCTGCAGGTTTGAAAACCTATATGATAACAAGTTTTCCTCTCTTTTTTACTATCCAATTTCTATTCCTTGTTCTAAAGTACTTCTTGTCTCCAGCCCCAAAAGAAGCCATATTCTGGAAATACTGACTTTTATCAGCTGATATTAAGAACCCTCCTTCTGGGTGAAAAAAAGGTTTGCTTTTTTTTTTTTTATTAAAATTAAATTTTTTTTTCAGAATTTATTTACTTTTAGTTTTCAACATTCATTTCCAGAAGATTTTGAGTTTCAAATCTCCCCATCACTTCCCTACCTCCCACCCCAAATTAAATTTTTTAAAAGAACCTTCCTTATGTTATGGGAATGAGGAGCAGCACAGCATGTCAGATTTACCTTTTAAGTGACTCTTTCCTCACACTGTCCTGGCAGAATGAATAGGAGTTAGTGTTTTAAGGCTCTTTTAGCATCCTGTTTCTGAAGCTGTTTACAGTTGTTACCAAGCAACCAGCAAGTTCTTTTGTGTTCTATCGTCTTTCTCAGAACCTGAGGACTTAATCTGAGGACACATCTGGTTTTACAGAAAATCTCCCTTTAAAAACAACCAATTACTCTTCCTGAAGCAATTGTCTCCCATTTGCCATGGTTTGATATACAGTTATCCCTTTCACATTGCAATTTTCCTCATCTTGGTTTTGAAATATCTTGGGTCAGTGGAAGAAATTAAATGGGAATTTTTGGAAGTTTTGTGGAAGTCACAGGTGACATTTGAAGGCCAGCAGATGACACAGAATTTTTGACCAAATACATAACCAAAATTTTACGATAAGGTATTATTAACACCCCACAAAAGAAAAAGAAAAAAATGCAGACTTTTCTGGAATGAAGGAAGGGCCAAAAAATTTTATGCAGATTTTCCAGATGGGAGAGGTGCCATGCCCCTAACTCTCCCTCCCTGTGCCCCCCCCCCATCTGGAAAGGATAACTATTTCCTGGTTTTTTTGTCACAAATGGATAAGGTTCATTTGGCACATTGATCCAAGAAGGGATTAAGCCTCAATCATACTATGGGACAGAAAGGGAGAACAAGCTTCTAGCACCCCTCACTCTCCTTAGACTTAATTTCTAAGTTTAACAGACTCAGGAAGCTAAGCAGTATTAGTTTACTAAGGATTGAAATGCAGATGAGCCAGTAATCTTGGCAAGAATCGAAAGGGATCACTCTCAGCTGGGGAGGATGGAGAAGGATTTCATAGAGTAGGCCAGGCCTTAAAGGGTAGAAGTAGGAATAGGACAGTTGGTGTTGGAAAAGGTTTGGGGAGAAAGGGAAGGACATTCATCCCATGGGCCAGAAAAAAATACTTGTGAACACATCTACCCATTCCAACATGAACTTGTAGAAGGAGAAGCCAGGCCCCTCAGAGTTCAGAACCCTTCTTCTTGGCTCCTTCTGCTTTCACTTACCTCACTGCTCCCATGACAACCAATGACTCTCACTATGTGCTAGCAGTCTCAGCTCTTATTCCAGCATGGATACAGTCAGTCATGAGAGCTTATGAAAATTATGTCAAAATTTGGTTGTCTGGAGAAGTTCATCAGAATTGTACATCAATTTCACAACAGCATGCTTGCATTGGTTCTGGATAATGGATGATGCTCTTGCACTGTTTCAATCACTAATGGAGTGAAACAAGGCTATGTGGCTTGCTTGCTCCCATGCTTTTTTAGCATGATGTCTTCAGCCATGTTGTCAAATGCCTTCAATGAGGATAAACATGGCATCAAGGTCAGCTACTACACTGATGGTAAATTCTTCAACTTCAAAAGGCTATAAGCCAAGACCAAAGTGGAGGAAATACTGGTGCATGATTTTTTGTTCTCAGATGATTGTGATAATGTAGCCTCTGAAGTTGAGATTCAACAAAGTATGGATTGATTCTCTGTTGTTTGTGTTCATTTTGGCCTAACAATTAGCAACAAGAAAACACAGGTGATCCATCGACCAACACCATACCATCCATATGTGGAACTATTGGTTACGGCAAATGAAGTTTTGAATGCTGTGGATGAGTTCCATTACCTTGGTAGTGTACTTTCTAGGGATGTACACAATGATAATGAGATTGATGCACACATTGCCAGAACTAGCTCAGTGTTTGGGGGGCTCTAAAAGGAAAGTGTGGAAGAGAAGTATTAGACTGACTACCAAACTGAAGGTCTACAGAGCCATTGTGCTGACCTCATTGTTGTAAGCCTGTGAAATCTGAATAGTATACCAGCACCATGCCAGGAAACTGAATCACTTCCATTTGAATGGTTTTAGGAAGATCCTGAAGATCACCTGGCAGGATAAGGTACCAGACACTAAGGTCCTTACTCAAACTAAACTACCAAGGATTCAGACTCTGCTTCAGAGAGTACAACTCTGATGGACTGGCCACATTGTTCGAATGCAAAACATACATTTGTCAAAAAGACTATTTTATGGAGAACTCACAGAGGGCAAGCGTTCAAATGGAGGTCAGAAGAAGGGATACAAGGACACTTTCAAGGTTTCCCTTAAGAACTTTGGAGATATGAGCAAAGCAGAATTGAGATAGCTCAAAGCAAATGCAGAATGTGCAAATTTAGACCCCAAATGTTCACACAGACTGTTTGTACCTGACCTGTGGTAGAGCATTCTGAGCTCATATTGGTCTGATTAACCACAGTCAGACACACTGAAACTTGAATCTAGCATGGTGATGTCATTTTGGTCCTCTCTGAGAAGGAAGGACAATAACCGCCAAGTTTGCAATTTGCATGGAAGTCATAGATTATTGAAGTATTGAGGCTATATTCAAGTAAAATTATTACTCAAAAGACAGAGCACAAAAGACAAGTGTGATGTGGACTACTTGTCCAAGCATCCAAACTCTACTGCAAAGAGGGCTCTACTCTGATGGGCTGGTCATGTTTGAATGCTAAATGTAGGCTTGCCTAAAAGACTATTTTATGGAAAACTCACACAGGGCAAGCACTCACATGGAGGTCAGAAGAAACGATACAAGAACACTCTCAAGGTCTCTCTTAAGAATTTTGGGGGGCAGCCAGGTAGCACATCGAGTAAGAGCTCTGGCCCCAGAGTCAGGATGACCTGGGATCTAATCTGGGCTCAGACACTTAGCACCCACCCAGAAACACCTGGCCGTATAACCTTGAGCAAGTTACTTAACCCCAATTGCTTTAAAAAAAAAGAATTTTGGAATTGATTGTGTGACATGGGAGACACTGGCACAAGACTTCTCAGCATGGCATGCCCACATCAGAGAAGGTGTTGTGCTCTATGAACAAAGCAGAATTGAAGTAACTCAAAAGAAACATGAGATGCACAAATTTAGAGAATTCATTCCAAATGATCGCAAGGACTATTTGTGCCTGACCTGTGGTAGAGCATTCCAAGCTTGTATTAGTCCGATCAGTCACAGTCAGACACACGGTAACTTGACCCTAGCATAGTGGTTCTTTTTTGGGTTCTCTTTAAGAACAAAGGACAATAGTCAACCAACCAAGTACTCTCTGCTCTCATTCCAGCAAGGAGAGGTAGATAAAATGCTGGACTTGAATCTAGGAAAAGTAGTGTTCAAATCTGGCAACTGGACCAATTTGTGTGTGGTCAGAGTCTAACAGAGCAGGGTAGAGACAGGATTCAGGAATTAAACAGAAGTTTAATTTAAAACTCAAGTCACTTAGCTCTAGTCTCCTAATATCCTGACAGTCATTGTCTCCTAATACCCTGACAGATCTTAAGACTGCATATTTAGTTTTGGAAGGGACCTTAGAGATCATCTAATTCAAATCCCTTATTTTTCAGTGAGGAAACTGAAGCCCAGAGAAAGGGAATGACTTGCCAAGATCACACAAACAGTAAGTCTTGAAGGGAGCCAAAACATCTGATCCAGTGTACAGGACGATGTGAGTTCTAAGCACCTCTTGTCTCAAGGGAAATCAAGAACTGCCTCAGAGCCTCTTGGTTCAGAGGCTGCTCCATGCCCG
Organism: Petaurus breviceps papuanus; assembly: GCF_028583685.1. NCBI lineage: Eukaryota > Metazoa > Chordata > Mammalia > Diprotodontia > Petauridae > Petaurus > Petaurus breviceps. Next base: position 29,624,846 of record NW_027185809.1, read on the forward strand.
TGGGAGATGAGGAGGTGCTGAGAGCCATAGTCCAGTTGATGGCTCACAAGGAGGTCTCCCACAAGACCGCTTGCTTGATGAGCAGCAGCTGATACGGCTGGTTTGGCCCCCCTCCATTGGTTCACATTCCCCATGCATGAGGAAATCATGCCTGAATTGTGTTCTCTTTAAAAGTATATAAGGAGCCATCTTTCTTCCTCCCGAATGCCGCTGGTGCTCGCGCCACCCCCCCTTTCTTAGAATAAAATGTAAATCGTTTTTCTCCCTCACCTATGGTCTCTTCAATCCATCCTGAGAATATAATCTAAGGCTGGCCCTTAGGTTAGGGGAGTTATTGGCTTACAATCCAGAAATCAGACTGGTCCTATATAAATTAGCCCATTGATGCAGCTGTAAATCAGAGCCTGCCTGATATCCTGAGATGCAGGTCTGTGCCCTGTTCTGGGATTCTAGGAAGGTGTTAGCTCTTCCATACATTTTTAGATACTATTCTTTGGGTATTGGAATCAAAGACATGGTTATCTTCAAGGCCTAAATTGATATAGCTGTCTGGCATCTTGAAATTAAACAAAGCAGTATTAGAAAACTAAGTGACCTATAATTACCTTCTTTGTTTCATTAGCTATAAAAACCTTGCTCATGGTATCAATAAATGGATTGCATTGATCAATTACACCTGGACCACAATTATTTTCACACTTTCAAGGGTAGTGTATCAATTTAGAGTTGGCTTAAGAAACCACTCTACAAAGTCTAACCATCAAATGCTGCTTACACAAAAGATTATCAAGATTGGCAAATAGTGAATAAACCCCATTTACCCAAGCAGAAAACAAACAAAAACTGGAGAAGATATATAGATTAAAAGGTGCTAGAAAAATACACAAGAATGACTGAGTTCTTTAGATAAGAGCATGAAAAGGTGCTTCCTAGTGCCATCCAGGATAGGGTATCAAAGTAGCCATTGTGGCCCCATCTTATACAATCTTTACACTAAGTCAATGCTGTACTTTTTTTTACCAAATGGGTTCAGGTTATTTGGGGTGCTCTCTAGAAAATAATTGAAGAGGGGAATTGATTTGATTCTTCTGTCCACATTCCTATGTTTAGCAGCAATTTCCCTCTAAATTAAAGCTTTTACGATTTTTAAAAATGGTCATAGTCAGAAAGGCCACATACAGAACTTAGACATCCTAATAAGATTCATTAAAAGTTATTCTTTGCATCCAGAAGAGGTTTCAGAAGGACTAGAGGCAGGATCTGAACACTATGGTCCCTCTGGGTCTTCAGTTGAGTCTTTACCCAATGAAGAGAGCCTTAGGATATACCCACAGTTAAGGGGTGTGACATAGAAAATGAGTCAACAAAGGAAACAGGGAGGGATTAAGACAGACCTGTAGGAAGGAAGGAATATGAATTTACTAAACACCTACTATGCCAGGCACTGTCCTAATTGCATTAAAAAAAAGTATCTTGTTTGATCCTCATAACAACTCTATTGTGCTATTATTATCATCATTTTACAGTTAAAGAAACAAGCAAACAGGTTAAGTGACTTGCCTAGAGTCATGAATCTAATTAGCATCTGAGGTCAGATTTGAACAAAGGTCTTCCTGCCTCCGTGCCCAGCACTCCATTCACTAAGCTAATAGTTCTAATAAAATAAAAAGCTAATATTAAAAATAAAAGCTAATAGAAGGAGAATCAAGTGAGCAGTGTCAGAAAAATTCAGAGAAGAGAGAGCAACCAGGAGGGGGATGTAGTAAATAAATGTCCAATGCTGTAGAGAGGTTGAGAAAGATGAGGACTGAGAAAAGGCAATTAGATGCCTTTATTGGTGTCCATTTTTCAGGTTGCTCACACCATTCTGTTTCCACCTCATCATTCATACATTCCCTCCTCTAGTCTGATCCCTCTTGACCTTGTAGCATAGCTCTCACTATCTTCCCCTCCTCCATCCTGCCACTTAAGCCTAAGGAATTTGGCTGAGGGGTCAATAGGAAGTGCAGAGAGAGATTTACCGTGGGTAGGAGCAAGGTGCCAAGCTCAGGGGAGGAGAGAGGAACAAGTATGTTCTTTGATGTTCTTTGAATAAGAAGTATTGTTTTCTGATGAGGCTGCCTGCTGAGTCTCCTCAGCCTTCTCTGTGAAGTTACAAGTCAGCAGAGGTCAGTGACCAGACAGGGGAGAGAAGGGGCAAGCACCCACCCTATTGAAGAAGGTCATGTCATGTCTGGGATCCCAAGGTCCATGAATCCATACATACTTCTAAATCCTCTGCATCAGATAAGCAGTCCTACTAGAAATGTGAATTGAATATCCTGTAGAAACTGAGTCATTTATATACTCTTTAGCTCATAGGGGTCACAGCCATGGGGAAGCAAACTCAGACTGTGCCTATGTGTTTGTTGCTGTTAGGTTGAATCTACCTCTATGTGACTCTGTGAACCATAGCACATCAATACTGTCCATTTTTTCTTGGAAAAGATACTGGAGTGGTTCACCATTTTCTTCTCCAGTAGATTAAGGCTAACAAAGGTTAAGCCAGTTGCCCAGGGTCACACAGCTAGTAGTGTCTGAGGCTGGATCTGAACTCAGATCTCCTTGAATCCAGGCCCATTCCACTGAGCCACATAGCTGTCTCATCAGCTAAACCAAAGTTGTTGTATGATACTAGAGGATGTCTGGTTTGTAGTTCCTATACCTCTTTATAGAATGTCTATAAAGCTATATCTGTATTTAGGACTTTTAAAATTGCAAATGCTGATCTTTGGAATGAATTGATTTTGCTTCATGTACACATTTATACATAGCTATATTGCTAAATTTAGGCCCCCTAACATCTCTGTATAAAGAGGAAAATCAGGTGACCTATTTTCTGTACTAATGTCCCAGTCTGGGGTGCTGTCACTCCTCCTTTGGTGCTATAAGCTCCATGAGTCATCTGGGAGCTGCTCCTTCCCTGCAATAAGCTAATCTGAGATATATGTCTTTGTACTGCCAAGACACGGATAAAGGCTCAACTTAGAGCCATAGTGGTTATATCCTGTCTGTAGCCCTTCTGTGATCTCTTCTAAATGCAAAAAAGCTGTCAATAAACCTTATTAATGATTATCATTTATTAATAATATTATTAATTAATAATTAACCAACTTTACTAGGATCCCTAAGTTCTGTGAGTGGTCTGCCTGACTGTGGCATTTTTTTTTTAAATCATAAAAGCTCTAATTTAGAAGGTAATTGCTGCTAAACATAGGAATATGGACAGAAGAATCACATCAATTCTTCTCTTCAATTATTTCCTAGAGAACACCCCAAATAACCCAAACTCACTTGGTAAAGAAGTACAGCATTGACACAATGTAAAGGAGGTTTGTGTAAGATGGTGCCATACTGACAATTTTGATACCTTCTCCTAGATGGCACTGGGAAGCAAGTGAAATAATGATGTTTACATTTCCCTTACTACCCTTAAGAGGCAACTAGATGGTGTAGAAGATAGAACAAGAAGATTTGAATTCAAATCCTATCTCAGATGCTTATTAGCTACGTCATCCTGGACATGTCACTTAACTTCTGACTGCCTCAGCTTCCCCCTACACCAGAATTAGTGATAGATCAAAAGAAGGATGATCTCTTAATATGTTAATAACATTAGCTTATATATATACATATATAAACATACTAGATATGTATATACAACAAATGTGTATACATACAAATATATACAGGCTCTTATATCTCACTTTACAAATATTATACGAATCATTCTTCACAATCCTATGAAGTAGGTGCTATTATTATTATCCCCATTTATTGATGAGCAAACTGAGGGAGATAAAGGTTAAGTGACTTGCTCAGGGGCTAGATTTGAACCCCGATCTTTCTGAATAAAAGTCCTTTGCTCTTCCTTTTAGCTGCAAGGTTGGTGTTGGAAGACTCGAGCCTCTCCAAACTAATCTAATTCTGTAATGTGTCAATTCTAATTTAGTCACATCCTCCAAGGATTACCATGAAGTCTCTCTTGTTCTCCCCTGGGGTATGAGGTATCTGAGTCTCAGGGAGAGAAGAGTCAGGGGCTTTGTTCTTTTTTTTTTTTTGAGGCAATGGGGATTAAGTGACTTGCCCAGGGTCACACAGCTAATAAGTGTCTGAGGTTAAATTTGAACTGAGGTCCTCCTGACTCCGAGGTCAGTGCTCTCTCTACTGTGCCACATAGCTGTCCCCAGGGGCTTTGTTTAACCCCACCTTGAAGCCCTTAAGTTTTCTTCACTGAAAGTATAATATAGCACATTTCCATGCCATGCTATTAATCTTTTGTCTCCAGATCCCCATAAGTAACAAGTTAGAGCTTTTTTTCAATCCAAGTTCTCTGTTTAGCTGCTGGTCTGGATATCCCCCGCCCCAAGAAAATTGCTTTAAAATGCACATTTTAATTATGTATACATATATAATTGTAATGGTAATGGTAATTTGAAGATCTTCCCTGCTCCTTGAATAGGTTTAAGTGAATTTGAGGACCTTCCCTGGCTTGAAAATATACTCTGCCCCCTAATAAACTGAATGTGGTCACATGGAGCCTGTGGTGGGAGGCTTGTTTTTCAGGAATGCCCACACCTTGTTACTGTGATTGAGCAGGGGGTCATGAGGGTTGAGATGTTCTCTGACCCTGGAGATGGCTATATATACCCTGATGTGGGGTTTTGCTTTGGGGCTTGCTTTTGGGAAGAACTGTGTGATTTGGCCAGATGAGACTCTGGGCAGCCATTGAGCACCCTGCGTTTGAAAACCTAGATGCTGGTGCTTCTCTCTCTGATAACTAATTAGGTATGGATGTAATGGTCAGATAGCTGGAAGCCCTGTCTGTTGGTCTGTTTCTCTGTCTGTATTTTTTTGTCTGCTTGTAACTTCTGTTTGTTTTCTCTGAAGTTTAGGGGGCTTACTTTTCCCCCTGAACTAGGTAAATGATATGTTTGATTAAAGTAGGATGGTTAACCCCTTTTTGAGTTGCTTTTCTTTAGAAAAGCAAATCAAAGAGCCTGTGCTAGCAGCCATCCTGGGTATGCTAGGGTGCTTGATGCTAAAATATATGTCATATTATATATAATATATAACTTATATCAAACTCTTTACCATTTTAGGAAGAGGGAAGGGGAGTGAGGAGGGGAGGGAGAAAAATTTTGAACTCACAATCTTATAAAAATGAATGCTAAAAATGGTCTTTACACATAATTAGAAAAAATAAGATAGTATTAAAACATAAAAAATGTAAAGTGTACAATGTTTTCTCCTGCAATACCTACTATTACGAAGGTAACAATGAAAAAAATGTTCCTTCCTTCAAAGAGTTTGCCTTCTACTGGGGGGAGGTGGGGAGTAAGAAGTAAGTGTTACCTGTTTGTGGGATTGGTTAAGAATCTTTATTCTCCAAATTTATAAGAATACAAGTCATTCCCCATTTGGTAGTCAAAGGCTATGAAGAGGCAGTTTTCAGATAAGAAATTAAAGCTGTCTGTAGTCATATAAAAATGCTCTAAATTACTATTGATTAGAGAAATGCAAATCAAAACAACTCAATCACACCTATCAGATTGGCTAACATGACAAAAGAGGAAAATTATAAATGTTGGAGAAGATGTGGGAAAATTGGTAACATTAATGCTTTGTTGGTGGAGTTGTGAACTGATCCAACCATTCTGGTGAGCAATTTGTAACTATGCCCAAAGGGCTATCAAACTGTGCATACCCCTTGACCCAGCAATACCACTTCTAGGGCTGTATCCCAAAGAGACCATAAAAATAGGAAAAGGACCCACATGTACAAAAAATATTTATTGCAGCTCTTTTTGTGGTGGCCAAGAATTAGAAATTGAGGGGATGACTATTAATTGGCGAATGGCTGAACAAATTGTGGTATATGAATGTAATAGAATACTATTATGCTATAAGAAATGATGAGCGGGCAGACTTCAGAAAAACCTGGAAAGACTTACACGAACTGATGGTAAGTGAAGTGAACAGAGCCAGGAGAACATTGTACACAGTAACAGCCACATTGTGCAGTGACTGACTTTGATAGACTTAGCTTTTCTCAGCAATACAAGGACCTAAAACAACTCCAAAAAACCCATGATGGAAAATACCATCCACATCTAGAGGAAGAACTATGGAGTCTGAATGTAGATCAAAGCAAACTATTTGCTCTTTTTTTGTTTTTGTTTTTTTCTTTTTTGTGTTCCTCTCATTTGTTCTAATTCTTCTTCTATATAACATGACTAATGTGGAAAATATGTTTAATTAGAATATATATAGAGAACCTATAGGCTGTATTGGGGAGGGTGGAGGAGAGGGAGAAGGAGAAAATTTAAAACTTATGGAAGTGAATGTTGAAAACTTAAAAATAAATTAATTTATTTTTTAAAACTGCACTAAGACTTTTGAGACATGCTATATCTTGGAGAGGTCTTTTCTTTCTTTTTTTCTTCTTTTTTTTTTAGGAAGGAGTTTTCATACCTCTAATTTTATTCCATGTGGTGCCTCTATTAACTTATAGTATTAGAGAGGTTGTCAGGTGCCCATAGTCACACGGTCAGAATGTTATCAAAGGCAGAATTTGAATATGCCAAGGTCAGAAAGAACTATGACGTCTGAATGCAGATCGAAGCAGACTATTTGCTGGCTGTCTCTGTCTTGCTCTCTGTCTCCCTCTCTCTCAATATGTCTCTGTTTCTTTTGCACGCTGTCTTGAGGAGGGAGGAGGTCTTAGGAGGGGGAGAATGGTGAAACCGAAAACTAAATCTAAAAAAAAAAAAGTGAATTCCCTTTAACAAAATGTTGAGAAAATATATGATGCCTCTAATGGTTTTCTTTTAACTGGCAAATTGAAATTCTTCCCCCACAGGCGGTAAGTCCTTGGATTTTTTAAAAATTAGAATTCAAAACACTGGAGAAAATTTCTATATAAATTTTCTCAGTATAGTGAACTATTACTGAGTATAAACTCTGAAATACATCAAAGCAGCTCGGCTCTCCAGGACAAACCGAACCACAAAAGGAGGTGAAAAGTGAGTGGGGGCGGAGTGAAGGAAGCCCTAGTATCTCCAGGAGTCTGCATAGACGCGATGTTCGCATCTCCTCCCTAAAACTCACGCCGTTTGGGCCCTCCCGGTGCCAGGGTCTGGGGACCTGGATGATATTATAAGTTTATAAGATTACAGGTTGTGATCTCGTGATATTACCCATCGCCTCTAAGTTTATTTCGATCCTGGAATCCGGGTCATTCAGGAGTTCTAGCCACGGCTAGAAAACCGGCGCCTCCTTCGGCGTTTTAATGCGTCACGTCTTTTAATGCGAAGTCCGCGGCTGTTTGGAAAACTGCTGGGAGAGTTGGCAAAATTCCCGTGGCGGCCCATTCCTTGCAGTCTGGGCCCTCGGACTTTTCCGCATTTGATTAGTAGCCCGGAGCCTCCAACCTTCTGCTGCAGCTTCTGGGTCTCCTCTAAACGGGCGGTCTCCTCCTCCATGGCCGTGACCTGACTCCCGGGCCCCGCAGCCTGTGGGACGAGCCCGTGGCGATCGCGGTGCACGGTCTGGTCCCGGCCCAGCGGGTCACCCTGCGCGCCTCCCTCCGCGATGAGAAAGGGGCGCTCTTCCGGGCCTCGGCCCGCTACCAGGCGGACGCGGGAGGGCAGCTGGACCTGGCGCGGGCACCAGCTCTGGGGGGCAGCCACAGCGGCGTGGAGCCCATGGGGCTCTTTTGGAGCATGAAGCCAGACAAGCCCTACTGGCGGCTGGTCAAGCGGGACGTGCAGACCCCTTTCGTCGTGAACGTGGAGGTGTATGAAGGTCACGACCCTCAGTCCACCAAGCTGCTGGCACAGGTGGCCCATGAACGGAGCTTCCTGCCGCCAGGAGTGAAGAGGATCCGGGTGCGGGAGGGCAGCGTGCGGGGCACCCTCTTCCTGCCTCCCGGTGAGTGTCCCTCTTCTCACCACCGCTCCCCCCATGCTTTTCTTCTTTGAGCCCTCATCTAATCACCGACCACCCCTCTTTCTTTCCATCTTCCACAGCAGGATGTTCTAGCATTCTTTTTTTTTTTTTTTGGAGGCACCACCCTAACATCAAAATTTTTTATTGTATTAGGTCACTATAGGGGTTGAGGGCCTCAGGCCCTTACTGCACAGCTTGCTCATTGGTTCCACTTCCAGAATTTTGAGGCTTCATGACATCTGGCAGTTCTGGAGGGCTGGAGAAAGACTCAATGAGCAATGTTTCAAATCTGTCACCGACTCGAAAGGCCAGCCCCACAGTGGCTGGTGCTTGAGACCTGGTTGTCTGACTTGTGAAGCCACACTTGCCCAGGGTCTTACTGTCATCCAGCAGCTGGTCATCCTTGTAGAGCCACTGCTCATCCAGGGGCCTCTTGAGGATGCTTTCCACAATGCGCTTCAGCTCAAACACTGTGCTCGACTCCTTCGCATCTGTGAAGATCATTGTCTTGTGGCGGGTATCATTAGGAACGCGTCCTTCTCGGCGTCTAGCTTCCCTCCCCCCCAATCAACTGCCTATTCTAGCATTCTTAAGTTCCAAGGATCCCCCTGCATTCTAAAAGAATCTTGAAATGTCAGAGTGATCTATGGACATCTTCTCAGGGGTTTGGGAGGGAAGCACTAAAAAAAAACTTAGAAATCAGTCTAAGGTCCTTCCAGTTCTAAATCCTTTGATTTCTGAACTGGCTGGGTCTGAAGTCCTAGGTTCAAGTCCAGGAATCCACCAGTAGACCCCTCCAATTCTCAGTTCCAGAGAGCAAACATCTGTGAAGATCTGTTACCCTTAATCTATTCATGGAAGGTTAAGCTATTTGGGGCATCATTAGGCACTGTATACATGTCTCTCTCCTCTAAATCTCAGCCTAGGTAAGCTCCTAACCAAAGTTCACCTTTCAATGGTGAGGTTTTTTTTAGCCATTGCAATTTTTGAAGACCACTGGTTATACAAGGATTGTGCTTTGTGTCAATGGAGGGGGGCTCCCCCAGAGACAAGATGATTGCTAGTTGAAATATTAATGTAAGTTTAGCCAAAAAAAGGGGGGGACATAAAAAGGAATAAATGGGCAAACGAGCTATTAAACTATCTCTCTTTGGGTATTATGATTTGTATTTTTTGAAAATCTAAGAGAATGGAGAAAATGAAGTAATAAATGATTTTAGCAGGAAAGTAAGACAAATTGAGGGAATTTTTATATCACTAACTCAAAGGTGCAAAAATTAATGGAGAAATGTTTGTTGCGGTGACAAAACAGAATATACATATACACATTTAAATTACCGATACAAATAGAACCTATAAAGATAGAATTAGAAAGTGATTTTGGTAGGAACAAAGGAAGAAGTAAATGGCTATACCTATATATAGGTATAATCTCATTCACATGGCTAAGCCAAGACAATAATACAGTAGCAGTATTGTCACTAATTGTTCTTCATTCTCAAGGAAGACCAAAAAGACATCACTATGTTAGAGTCAAGTTTCAATGTGTGGGACTGTGGCTGATCAGACCAATACAAGCTCAAAACGCTCTACCACAGGTCAGGTACAAATAGTCCTTGTGAACATTTGAGGTAGATTCTCTAAATTTGCACATTTTGCATTTCCTTTGAGCAGTCTCAATTCTGCTTTGCTCATAGAGCAAAGCAACTCCCATGTGGGCATGCCATGCTGAGAAGTCCTGTGCCAGTGTCTTCCATATCACACAATCCTAGAGTTTTTGAGAGAGACCTTGTGTCCTTGTATCACTTCTTCTGACCACTATGTGAGTGCTTACTCTGTGGGAGTTCTCTATAAAACAGTCTTTTTGTCAAGCATACATTTTGCATTCAAACAGCATGGCCAGCCCATTGGAGTTGCTCACTCTGAAGCAGAGTTTGAATGTTTGGCAGTTTAGTTTGAGTAAGGACTTCAGCTTCTGGTACCTTATGATCTTCAGAAGGTGATCTTCAGAATCTTCCTAAGACCATTCACATTGAAGTGATTCAATTTCCTGGCATGGTGCTGGTATACTGTTCAGATTTCATAGGCACGCAACAATGAGGTCAGTACCCTGGCTCTGTAGACCTTCAGTTTGGTAGTCAGTCTAATACCTCTTTTCTCCCACACTTTCCTTCAGAGCCTCCCAAACACTGAGCTAGCTCTGGCAATGTGTGAGTTAACCTCATTATCAATGTGTACATCCCTGGAAAGTACACTACCAAGGTAAGAGAACTTATGCATGAAATGCAGTTTCTGAAGCTGAGATGCAATAATGTATGGATCAGTTCTCTGTTACTTGTGCTAATTTTAACTTCACAATTAACACCAAGAAAATACAGATGCTCACTCCATCAGCCACCACTACACCATCAATAGTGGAACCATTGCTTACAGCAAATGGAGCAGTTTTGAATGCTGAGCACTTTCTAAATAAAGAATAGATTTGTAGTATAGCAGGTGGGGAAAAAAAAGGGTTTTTCCTTAAACTCAGAAGAGTTAATAGTGTTAAGAAAGGAGATTAAAAAGGTGAAACCAGGCAGAGTCAAGATGGCAGAGTAGAAGCAGGACCTCTGCTGGGCTCAGGCTTCCACCTTCCCCAATCCATGTAAAAGGGGACTCTAAACAAACTTTGGAGTTGCAGAACCCACAAAATGATACAGAGAAGCTAACCTCCCACTGAGGACAGCCCAGCAGGCTGGCAAGCAGTGCTCTGGGAGCCCAACCCAGCCCCACGGCCAAGGTTTTAGCCCCAGGGTGGGCCTGACCAGCTGCCGGCCAGAGAGACTCCAGATCAGCCGCAGCTGTGGCCATTTCCAGAGTTATCAACACATAGATGCAAAGGACAAAGTGAGAGGTCAGTACAGTCTGGACTTTGGGACCCAGTAAGTGGGAGTGCGTGGCTTTTGCCCCCTGGGCGAGAAGCAGCTGAGACACCACATGGCAGCTTCAGCTCCTGGCCTGCAGAGTGTAGGCGGACCAAGCACCAGTCTGAGGGGTAATCAATCTTGCTTTAACTTTCTTGGATCTGGATTGCAGTCTAGGGTAGAGGTCCTGGGGTGTGTGTCCAGCTTGCCAGAGCGTGTGGAGATCTCAGAGAGGGCGCCCATCTAATACCTCTGGCAGCTGAGAAAACCCCACCATTTGGGACGAAAGCTCCCCTGTCTGGTGGCAGAGTCCTAACGTTGCGATAAGCCCAGGTGTCAAGTGACTGAGGGGCGACATGACCAGGCAAAGGTAATAAAGCATACAGAAGATTCCAACATTACACTCCTATTTTGGGGACAACAAGGAGCAAAGTATGGAAGACAGTGAAGTCAGAACTCCTGCACCAAAAGCTTCAAAGGAAAATACAAGCTGATTACAGGCCATAGAGGACCTTAAGAAGCAGATGAGAAAAGTGGAGAGAAAATTGGGAAGAGAAATGAGAACAATGCAAGAAAATTACAAAATGAGAGTCAACAGACTGACTGAGGAAAATAATACCTTAAAAAATAGACTAACTCAAATGGCAAAAGAGGCTCAAAAAGGCAATGAGGAGAAGAATGCCTTAAAAAGCTGAATTTGCCAGATGGAAAAAGAATCTCAAAAGCTCACTGAGGAGAATCATTCCTTCAGAATTAGATTGGAGCAAATGGAAGTTAAAGGACTTTATGAGAAATCAAGATGCTGTTAAACAGATCCAAACAAATGAAAGAATAGAAGGCAATGTGAAATATCTGGAAAATATGGGGAAAAAAATATGGAAAAAACCACTGACCTGGAAAATAGATCCAGGAGAGATAATTTAAAAATTATTGGACTACCTGAAAGCCATGATCAAAATAAGAACCTAGAAATCATCCTCCGGGAAGTTCTCAAAGAAAACTGCCCTGATGTTTTAGAACCAGAGGGCAAAATAGAGGTTGAAAGAATCCACTGATCACCTCCTGAAAAAAGATCCCAAAAAGAAAACTCCTAGGAATATTATAGCCAGGTTCCTGAATTCCCAGATCAAGGAGAGAATATTACAAGCATCCAGAAAGAAACAATCTGAATATTGTGGAAACACAATCAGGATAACCCAGGATCTGGCAGCTTCTATACTGAGGGATCAAAGTGCTTGGAATATGATATTCCAAAGGTCAAAGGAGCTGGGATTAAAACCAAGAGTCACCTACCCAGCACAACTGAGTATCGTATTTCAGGGGAAAATATGGTCATTCAGTGGAATAGAGGAATTTCAAGTATTCTTGCTGAAAAAACCAGAGTTGAATAGAAAATTTGACATTCAGATACAAGAAGCAAGAGAAGCATGAGAAGGTAAACAGGGAAAAGAATTCATAATGAACTTATCAAAGTTGAACTATTAACATTCCTACATGGAAAAACAATAATTGTAACTGATGAAACTTTTCTCAGTAGTTGAAGGGAATAGAAGTATATATATATATGTGTGTGTGTGTGTGTGTGTGTGTGTGTGTGTGTATATATAAGTCTATATATGTGGGTATATGGGCATATGAATACATATGTGAATGTGTGTATATATGTTTACAGGTATACATAGAGGGCACAGGACCAATTTAACAGGAAGGGATGATACTTAAAAGGTGAAATTAAGAGGTGAGAGGAATATAATGAGAGGAGATGGGGAGAGACAGATTGGGGTAAACTATCTCATATAGAAGAGTTAAGGGGAAATGTTTACAATGGAGGGGAAGAATAGGGAGCAAAAGAGAATGGGTCAACCTTATTCCTATTGAATTTGGCTTGAGGAGGGAATGAAATACACACTAAATAGGGTATCTCACCCTTCAGGAGAGTAGGGGGGGAAGGGGAGGAAGGGGATGAGAGGGGCGATGATGGAAGGGAGGGCAGGCTGGGGGGGAGGGAAGTTGGGAGCACCCACTTTTGAAAAGAGACTAGATCAAAGTAGAGAATAGAACAAGTGGGAGGTGGCATAGGAGGGAGGGAAATATAGTCAGTCTTTTACAATATATCTACTATGTAACTGTTTTGCATTAGCCACACATGTACAGCCTATTCTGAACTGCTTATCTTCACAGTAAGGGTGGGAGACAAGGGAGGAAGGGAATGAATCTGGAATTCAAAGTTTTAAAATCAAATATGTATATATATATATTATTAGTACTATTTTACATGTAATTGGGAAATAAGATATACAGGCACTGGGGCATAGAGATCCACTGGAAAAGTTGAAAGGGGTATAGGAGAAAATATGGGAGAGAGCAGACTGGAGGAGGGGACATCCTGTGGGACTGCTATTTTGGGGCAGTGGGTAGGGGAAAAATGGGGAGAAAATTTGTAACTGAAAATCTGGTGGAAATGAATGATGTAAATCAGAAGTTAATAAAGCATTTGAAGAAAAAAAAGGTGAAACCAAAATATAACCTGCCCTCAAAGAGCTTTCATAGGGAAAAAATGCACAAACATAGAGGTAATGAGAAAAATACATAAAAAGCAAAATTTTATTGTTGTCACTTTTTACTCTTAACGACCCTATTTAGTGTTTTCTTGGCAAAGATACTGGAGTGTTTTGCCATTTCCTTCTCATTTTACTTATACGAAAACTGAGCAAACAACGTTCACTGACTTGTCTAGAGTCACGGAACTAATAAATGTTTGAGGCCAGATTTGGGCTCAGGAAGAGAGTCTTCCTGACTCCAGGCCAAGCATTTTATCTACTGTGCCACCAACTGCCCATAAAAAACAAATACAAGATCAATATAATTTCAGGATGAGTAGGGGAAGCACCAGCAGCTACAGGGAATCAGGAAAGGTCTCATGTGGAAAGTGGTATTTATAGAGAGCTTTGAAGTAATTTATATACTTAGAAGCCATATGTAGGGGACCACAAAGGCATGGAGATACGTGTTATGGATGTCTTGGTTGAGGAAAAGCTGGTGGGCCAATTTGAGTGGACTGAAGGGTAAGTAATGCTGAGTCATGTGTAGTAAGTGGCCCGGAGTTAGATGGTGAAGGGTTATGGAACCTAGAAGAAGGGGAGAGCCCCTAGAACTTCCTGAAAAGGGGAGTGACATACGAGACATGAGTTTTAGAAATAGCTCTTTGGCTGTGAGGGGAGATCCTGGAGTCAGGGAGACTATTGTAATAGTCTAGGCAAGAGGTGATCATGCATAGACTTATCTAGGTAAACATATCATCTGTAGAATGCAAGTTCTTGGCTTGTATTTATAATCCTAGAATCTAATACAGTGTTTCATATGTAGTAAAGGCAGCTGGTGATGCAGTAGAGAAGAGTGCTAGCCCTGGAGTCAGATAGTACTGAGTTTAAATCCAGCCTCAGAAAGCTATTAGCCAAATTGAAAATTTTTTGCACTAAGTCAATGCAACCAAGATTAGGAGGAAAGCAGAAAACTGGAAAAGAATTTTTACAATCAGTGTCTCTGATAAAGGCTTCATTTCTAAAATGTATAGAGATCTGAGTCAAATTTACAAAACTACAAGTCATTCTCCAATTAATAAATGGTCAAAGGATATGAACAAGCAGTTTTCAGAGGAAGAAATTAAAGCTATCTATAGTCATGTGAAAAAAATGTTCTAAATTTCTGTTGATTAGAGAGATGCAAAAGCAACTCTAAGGTGCCACATCATATCTATCAGATTGGCTAACATGGCAAAACAGGAAAATGATAAATGTTGGAGAAGATGTGGGAAAGTTGGCATACTAATAAATTGTTGGTGGAGCAGTGAGCTGACCCAACCATTCTGGAGAGCAATTTGGAACTATACCCAAAGGACTATCAAACTGTGCATACCCTTGCAATACTACTTCTAGGGCTGTATCCCAAAGAGATCGTAAAAATGGGAAAAGGACCCACATGTAACAAAAATATTTATAGCAGCTCTTTTTGTGGTGGCCAAGAACTGGAAATCAAGGGCATGCCCACCAGTTGGGGATTGTTCAAACAAGTTGTAGTATATGAATGTAATGGAATACTATTGTGCTATAAGAAATGATGAACAGGCAGACTTCAGAGAAACCTGGAAAGACCTTATATGAACTGATGCTGAGTGAGGGGAGCAGAACCAGGAGTATATTGTGCACAGTAACAGCCATGGTGTTTGAGAACTGATTTTGATACACTGAGCCATTCTCAGTACTGCAAGGACCTAAACAATTCCAAAGAATACATGATGGAAAACGCCAGCCATATCCAGAGAAAGAAATGTGAAGTCAGAATGCAGAACAAAGCAGACTGTTTTCTTTTTTGTTTTGTTTGTCTTTTTTCTTTCTCATGGTTTTTCCCATTCGTTATAATTCTTTTATACAACATGACTAATATGAAAATGTGTTTAATGGGAATGCATGTGTAGAGCCCATATCAGATTGTCAGCCACCTGAGAAAGGAGGGAGGAAGAAGGAAGAGAAAATTTAAAACTTATGGAAGTGAAGGTTGAAAATTAAAAACAAATAATTTTTTTAAAAAGCTACCAGCTGTGTGACCCTAGACAAGTTACTTAACCCTCATCTGCCTCAGTTTGCTTATCTGTAGCACCTATCTCTGCAGAGTTGTTGCAAGAGTCAAATAATTGAAAAGAAGTTTAAATTACTATAAATTTAATTAAATAATTGTAAAGTTAGCTTGTAAGTACTAATTTTAAAGTACTTAGCACAGTACCTGGCATAGAGAAGGTGCTATATAAATGCTTATTTCCTTCCCTTTCTTCCCTTTACACTTATTGCTTTAATAATAAGACTTTAATAAGTGTTTATTAGAAGGGATTGGAAGTGGCTTCTCTTCTCTATAGAAGGATTCATGCCAAAGAAATCTGAGCAGTTCTGATTGGAGAACTTCTAGTATCTAGGAAGGAGATTCTTTGATTAGCATCTGATCCACTCCTCTCGTTTTACAGATGAAGAAACTGAAATTCAGAGATATGAAATTACTTGTATATCAAAGCCAGGTCTTCTGACCTGAGGAAGGAATAATAACTTTATTTTTTATTTGATTATTAAGAATGTTACAGTGTCTTGGGGCAATGGTTGTGACCACAAATTATTATTAGCATAGTACCATCACTGAAGAAGGTGTGGGAGATTGGGCCAAATTGTGCTTCTCCTAAAGGGAGCTTGATGGGGGACCAGACAGGGAGTGTGTATGTGTGTAAATGACTCTCCTTTTACTGCTGATGGGAATTCTTTTGGTTACTGCCTATGTACGTCAATGCTACATACCTCATCATGGCCAATCTTTTTGAGTTGATTGCAGATATGACCCTGAAGCCAGCTTAATTTGTCTTCTTGAGTTGCCCTCTTTTCCAGAAATACTAGATCTGGAATATGCAAGAAGCCCTGAATTAGTCAAGGATGAAGACTCTCCTGAGCTGACATGATCTGATACTTCCACTTTTAGTTAGCACAGATAAGCCTAGAACAATGTAAAATCTCCTGGAAGAGATCTTTTTTCTTTTTTGGCCTTTTGAAGGGCAATTGGGGTTAAGTAACTTGCCCAAGGTTACAATGGCTAGTTTTTTTCCTGGAAGAGATCTTTAATTGAAGGAATTTGGTTTGTCTTTCCACACTGGAAAGAAAATGGATTAAAAATGCCTGCTGATCGGGTGTCAACATGCATTTGGATGGGTACCCATGGAGCCTGTATTTATATAGCTATAAATAATATATCATAGAATAATGTATTATATGCTATAATATCATATGACATAATATATACTTATCTTTGTACAAATTTAGAGACATTTCCACTCCAAATATTCATATGGACTATTTGTGCCCAACATGTGGTAGAGCTTTCATCAAAAAAGAAAAAAGAATAGATTAATAAACTGGACATGCAGCTAAAATTAAAAAAGCCCTCAAAAACCAATAAGTTTAAAAAACCCAACTAAATATCAGAATACAAATCCTGAAAATCAAAGAAGTACTTAACAAAATGGAAAGAGAAACATGAACTGAGAAATGAAACTAGAAGCTGTACTTTAAAAAAACATAAAACAGAAACTAATAATTATTCTTATGTTTTAAATAGAGAAAACAGAAAAACCTAATCAACAATACCAAAAATGAAAAAGTAGAAATCATAACAAAATATTTATAGTCACTCTTTTTTGTTGTAGCAAGGAACTAGAAACAAAGGTAGTATTCACAAACTGAGTAATGGCAGAATGGATTGCAGTTTTTATTGATGATGAAAGGTCATGAGTTGTCTTTGTACACACAGTTTGACATACCTATAGGGTTTCCCATAAGATATCCGAAAGACTGTTGGTGAAGTGGGAGCTGAGGAGAAAGACTAGAGTTGGAGATACAGATCTGTGCATCATCTGAAAGACTGAATATAGAATTTATTGTCAGTGAATCTCAGTTTCCCTACCTGTCAAAAAAAAAGGAATGGAAGAAATGACCTTTAAGGCTCTGTTTAGCATCACTTATAAGTGTTAGAGCCTGGGTTAAAAATAGGTCTTCTAACACCAAGGTCAGCATTCTTTCTAGTTCTCTACCCAGCCTTTCCATTAGGTTCTGGGAACATATGGCTAGTAATGTGTGAGGGAATGTGTGTTAACCAAGCCAGTCAGTCTGTGGTTCAATATCAGTTAAGGAATCTTCACTTTGTAAACCAATTTTAGTCAGTGCTTTTACGTTTTCTTTCTTTGTTTTGTTTTTCCCTTGATTTCCTAGAAAAAGCCCCTCTTGAAAATTCCAATTTTGTATCAGCTGTGGAGAGAAGAGGATTTCCCAAGCCTAGGCAGTATAGCCACGGAAATCCAGACATCGGAAAGGCCAGGCATGGTGGTGGCAGCTGGGGATTGCAGTGAAGAGAGAACTGCATCTGGAGTCAGGAAGACCTGAGTTCAGATGTGGCCTCAGCCAGAGAAGATTAAAATCGATCCAGTTCTGGAAGGGGACCAATGACATCATGAGAGTGATGTCTTGAATTGCCCATAAATTGGATTTAAGTGAGGCAGAGCTGAGCAAACTCTTCAGCCTCACTCTCTTCTCTAGAGTCATAGAAGTTCATCGGCAAGACAAAAGTTAAGATGACTATCAATGGCCCAGGATGCTGTAGGTGACCTTGGCCTTTCAAAATTAAAGTCTTTCCCAAGTCTCATTTTGTTTGAGGCTACAGCCATTCCATGATGAAGGGCTAGGTTAGAGTTGAGACAAAAGGTGGCCCAAATTATCCTTACAAAGATGTCAGTCTAGGAGGTGTAGACTCTCCCACTTTCTGGCCCCAACAGAAAACACTTGCTATTTATTTTAAGCAATCAATGAACGACAGAGGCTTGAGTTGGGGCTATTGTTGGCCATTCAACAAAAGCAATAGTGGCTTCATAAAAACCTATCTTTTCAGAACTATATTTCCTTTTTTTTTTTTGCTTTTGGGAGGGCAGTTGGGGTTAAGTGACTTGCCCAAGGTCACACAGCTAGTTTTTGTGTTAAGTGTCTGAGGCCGGATTTGAACTCAGGTCCTCCTGACTCCAGGGCTGGTGCTCTATTCACTGCACCACCAAGCCACCCCAAAAGTTGTGGTTTCCCTAGAATCACCCAGGTGTTAGGTGTCAGAGGCAGAACGCAGAATCCGAGTCCTCTGACTGCAGAATCAGTGTCTGTTCTTTTTTTTTTTTGTCTTTTGGAGGGCAATTGGGGTTAAGTAACTTGCCCAAGGTTACACGGCTAGTTTGGTTTTTTTTTTTGGTGTAGGTGTTGTGTTTGAGGCCATAACAGAACTGGGGTTCTCCTGACTCCCGGCCAGCGCTTTACTCACTGCGCCACCTAGCTACCCCAGAACTATATTTCAAGAAATCAAAAAGGAAAACTGAACAGGACAAAAGGTAAATTATCCTAGGTATTCGAAAAATTTTTAAAAATTAAGAAAAATAATTGATCTTGGGGTAGTCAGGTGGCGCAGTGAGTAAGAGCACCGGCCCCAGCGTTGGAAGACCCGGAATCGGTTCCGGCCTCAGACACTTGGCACCCACACAAAATAACTGGCCGTGTAACCTTGAGCAAGTTACTTAACCCCAATTGCTTTAAAAAAATAAATAAAATTAAAAAAAATAATTGATCTTGTAACATTTTCTTATTGACCCTATTTAAAAGAAATTGATTTTGTGCTGTAATTGCTATTGTCCTGTAATTGCTTTAGTTATGGTTCTTTGTCTTTCAACATAGTTCAGAGTTCAGCTGGACCATAAAGATTTAAGTGAAAAACATCCAACTTTCTTGCTCAAGGAACTCTGCTAACCTTAGGGAATGTGTGAGAAAGCAAGGGAGTTTGGGCCTGATACGTATCTTTACTCAACCAAGCTATCCTTCAAGGATGCCTAGTTTGCTGTCTAAAAATTTGGGCCACTATCTCCCACCTAAACTCAAACAAAGATTGCTTCTTAGACTCGTGAGAGAAGCAGGGAGGGTTATTGCTACTCCCCATTACCAAATTTCCAACCAATTATGTTGGTTCCTTTATCTTAGCTCTGTAACCAGTCATGTTAATTCCAAGTCAGCTACGTTGTTCAATTCCTGTTCTATACTTCCCGGACTTCTTGCTGGTAGAGCTGCAATTGTGGTTGGACAAATAGGGCTGTACCCCTAGGGTATGCAGCCTTGGAAGAGGGATGCTTTTGCCCCAGGAGAGTGCCCTTCCTTCCAACTTCAACCATTGCCCCTGTATCGCAAGCCATTGTCAGTTGTGTGGACTGTTATCTTGCCACTGGAATTCTCTGACTCTGGAGGAGAGATTGAGGCTGATTGATGACTTTGCTTAGCTCTTCCTCACTTAAATCCAATTCACAAGCAAGTCAAAATGTCACCCTTCTGATGTCATTGGTGGTCTTGGAGAATGAAGGACAAAGAAACTCCTACAAACCACTATAAGTTTAACTATGTTTTTATTTGAAGTTTGTGGCGTTAATGGAGGACTTGCCATTGACTCATTTATTGACAGGTAGCATACCTTTGCTATTAAATGATATCTTACTCAGAGATCTACTTCAATTTACCCTTTTATTAAATTTCATTTGAAACAAGGCACTAGTTATATACTCTGGGAAAGTCCCTTAACCTCTGATGTCTCAGTTTCCTCAACCATAAATTGAAGATCATAGTAATAGCAAGTTCTTCACAGGATTGTTGTGAGGATCAAATGCTTAGAACATTGCCTGGAACATAGTAAGCACTATATAAATGTTAGCTATTTATTTTCTAGTTAATTCAGTTTTTTTTAATCACACTGTGCAGATGTAACCAGGTACATTCTTTCCAGTGCACATGCAGTTGTGAAGGAGGAGTCTTATGGTGCCTCAGAATATGTCATCTAAGAGCAAACAACTTGACTATCCTTTGAATTCAGAGGGAAGACTTTAAAGGGAATGCTTTATGACTTTGACTTTCTTATAGATTCAGGGCCTTTCCCTGGGATCATTGACATCTTTGGAATTGGAGGTGGCCTGTTTGAATATAGAGCCAGCCTGTTGGCTGGACATAGCTTTGCTGTGCTGGCCCTGGCACACTATGCCTTTGAGGACCTCCCCAAAGACATGAGGGAACTTCATCTGGAATACTTTGAAGAGGCTGTCCAGTACCTGAAAAACCACCCCCAGGTTGTTTTCTCATTTTGTGACTTCTCTGGGTTTCTTTGATTCTGGGGATAGATGCTTTCCCTGATTGGTCTTCATTTTTAGAAATTGTACCAGGAATGAACCATCCTATTATAAGTGTTTATTGGGAAGTGGAGGGGTTTGCCATTTCCTTCTCTAGTTTATTTTACAGATGAGGAAACTGAGGCAAACAGGATTAAGTGATATGTCCAGTATCACACAGGTAGTAAGTGTTTGAGGCCACATTTGAACTTGGGAAGAGGAGTCTTCCTGACTTCAGTCCTCTATCAACTTTGCTACCTACATGCATATTTTTCTTTGAAAAATTTCCCCTCTGCCAAAGAGTATTTTAACACTGGCCAATCTCTCTCCTATTTGGAAAGAGAAAACTGAGACAAATGCAAATAATCTCTGGTAATGATTGTGTGGCCTTTGGAAAACACAGACTTTTACCCTCCTGTGGCAGCAAGCACCCCAAGCGTCCTCAGGGTTGCTGCCAACACAGGTTCTTGGATCTGCTTTGTTAAAGGAAAGCAACTCAAAATGGGTTAACAAGCTTACTTTAACCAGTCAGATATGTATCGTTTACCTAGTTCAGGGGAAAAAGGTCAGCACCCTGAACTTCAAAGTATACAGACAGAATTATCAAGTCAGAGAAACAGATCAAGTAGACAGATTTCCAAACTGTCCAACCATTACATCCATACCCAATCAACATCTGGGTTTCAAAGCCGGGGGGCTCTGGACAATGGCTAGCCCAGAGTTTCATCAAATCACAGAACACTTCTCAAAGTGAGCCCCCAAAACAAAGCCTCACATCAGGGCTTATATAGCCTTCTCCTGGCTCAGAGAATGTAACAACCTTTTGGACCCACTGGCCAATCAAAAAGTATCTACTGAAAAACAAGCCTTCCACCCCAGGCTCCAGGTGCACTTTAGCCTAGGGGCAGGGAAGATCTTTAAAATTTACATTCCCATTACACCTCCCTCAGCTATAGTTTCCTTATTTGTAAAATGAGTGAGTTAGGGTAGACATTTCTTCAGATCCAGGACCCAAAGAAGAATATAAGTGAGCAGTGACTTGAGGTATGCAGAATGTCTACCTGCTCCAAATTATATCATCCATCAGCCTATAAATCTCTTTACTAGAGTCATTATTAGGTTGGAAAAGAGGTAAGGGGAGACATTTTCTCTAAAAGGCCTCAATTAAAATACATAATCAGTTTTGTACCACAAGTATGTGAGTTGCCTTGGGCCAGACGGAAGGAAGGATTTATTAAGTGCCTGCTTTGTACTAGGTACCATACTGAGTGTTTTGTAAATATTGTCTAATTTACCATTGAGAAAACCGAGGCAAATGGAGATTAAGTGACTTGGTCAGGGTCCCTTGGCTGATAAGTGTCTGAGGCAGGATTTGAACTCTGGTCTTTCTGACTGTAGGAGGTCAAGTTCTCCATCTGTTGTACCTTCCAGCTTTCTTTAATTTTAAGTCACTCTGTGACTGTGGGCAAGTACTGAAGTGCCCATCAAAAATTATACACCAAAGCCCTCTCAACCTGCTAGAAGGGGACCCCTACCAGGGTCCCTGGAAACCACCTAATAATAGGTGAGGGAATAATAATACATAATAAAACATAATAGTGAGGGAACATTTCACCTGTGTTGCTAGAAACATAGCCCAGATACAAGTCTGCTCTTGTTAGCCCAGATACAAGTCTGTTCTTGTTAGGTACCCAAGATTTTACTAGAAATGGTACCCCCCCCCCCCACATTGGAACCACACATTGTTTGTAAGCAACACCTGGGTCTATAAAAATGCATCTTACAGAAGACTCAATGCTGCCTTCCTTATTGAGGAGACAATCACCAGCTAGTTAATAAACACTCCTATCAAATTATAATTGGCTTTGCTGTCCTGTTTCTTGGATGTCCACTACATTTGGAGGTTCCACCAAGATAGCCTTTGGCTCTGTATTGACAGCTGGGCCAGGCTCCCTGGAGGGCTGGGAGAGCAGTCTGACCTACGGGAGGCCACCAAGTGAAGTTCCTTGGCCCCTGGCTCATACTGTTTTCCTGAGTGAACCAGAAACCTGAGTCCTTCCCAAATTCTTTCAATTCAGCTCAATGAGTGTTCTGTGATCTGTTTCTGTTGAGCACTCCTGTAAGGGTAAGAGGCAGAGCTGGACGCAGCATAGATGCCCTTACTGGTTGGTCTCTATGGGATGCCGTTGGAGTACCCTGTTTTCCGTTTCTCTATATTTCTATCTGGTAATTATACTTGTCTCTTAATTGTCTCTGTAACCTTTTTGGATGTTGTGTTGTTTTGTGTATATCCTGTCTCTGGGATACCAGCAGGCAGAAAGGAGGAAACCTTCCTTTTTTCCTGCTGTGGTTTTTTTTTTTTTGTATATTCTGTCTGTATGTGTAAAGAAATTTTTAAATCTACCATCCTGTAAGATTCAAAAAGGCAGCCAGATTCACCCAAGCGGTAAGAAATACTGTACCTGCGCTAGAAAGATTAATAATCTCTTAAGAAAGGCTGCTGGCAGAAAACCATTTCTCCTTCTACTCCTTGAACTCCAGCCAAAGTTCTCGAAGTAGAAAGACAAATGGACAGAGAGAGAATGGGAAATTTCTCCCCAAAATCTATCTAAGGGAAAAGGGGTCACTTCAATGATCAAAGAGAAGTAGGTTTTCAAGCTGCACTTTGAAATGGGACTAACACTTAACCCTTTCCTGGGTCACAGAAAGAGAACTGTGCAACATCATTGGGAATATAGATCCAGGTAATTGAATTCATTCTGGTTACTATTTGGCACCAAGAAAAATTATAGTTTATCTACAAAAACTGAAGTTTAAGGTCACCAGCTTGGTTATTCAATTGTTTTTATTTCAAAGTTCAAAATTAAGACCATCATTGTTACTGGTAAACAGTTGTACTATATGTGCTGTATGAGAAGCAGTTTCTCTTAAAGTCTTGAAGTAGATCTGAAATTTTAAAGGAATGAACACCTGAGAAAAGTTTACTTGGCAAACAGTCAAAATGAAATTCACTAAGATTTTCCTCGCTGTAGCCCTACCTCTGCTTCATACTAGGGCTACACTGCCCTCCCCTGTCATCCAGCTCTGACAGAGCTGAGGAGACAGTAAGAGGTTTGAACCATGAAGATTTTTTCTCCCTGTTGTCCTGGCTGTAACTGAGCTAGGATAGACCTAGTAGATAGTTAACATAGACCTGGTAGTGAAGTTAATTTGAGTTAACTTCCTCCAAAAAGAAAAAAAGGGGGGAATGTACACTAGCTACATCGGAGCTACACGGGCTTGTCATCTGTCTACTTGAAAGGTTAAATCCCTGGAATAGAACATTTTTTCTGAATGACATGGGAATCGTTAGACAAGGGAAAAGAAGCTTGTGAAACAAAGGTGCAAATACAAGTTATTCATTATCCCATATAATAAGCCTGGGATACATCTGAGCTACTAAGTGTGTGTTAGATCTGAGCTATTTAGCCTAAAATTATATTCTTTCCACAGCCTAAATAGTTTAGCAAAAGGGCACTTGTAGCAGCAACCACCCCAAGCGTCCCCAGGGTGGCTGCTCACACAGGTTCTTAGATCTGCTTTGATAAAGGAAAGCAACTCAAAATGGGTTAACAAGCTTACTTTAATCAGTCAAACAAATATCATTTACCTAGTTCAGGGGAAAGAGGTCAGCACCCGGAACTTTAGAATATACAGACAGAATTATCAAGACAGAAACAGATCAAGTAGACAGATTTCAAACTGTCCAACCATTACATCCATACCCAATCAACATCTGGGTTTCAAAGCCAGGGGGCTCTAGATAACGGCTTCCCAGAATCCACATCAAATCACAGAACACTTCTCAAAGTGAGCCCCAAAACAAAGCCTCACATCAGGGCTTATATAGCCTTCTCCTGGCTCAGAGAATGTAACAACCTTTTGGACCCACTGGCCAATCAAAAAGTATCTACTGAAAAACAAGCCTCCCACCCCAGGCTCCAGGTGCTCTTTAGCCTAGGGGCAGGGAAGATCTTTAAATCTACATTCCCATTACAGTACTTGATCTAGTTCTCTTCAGCAAGTTTTAGATCCCCAGGTACCCTGAAGCCCATCCCTCTAAGTAAGCAGAGCCTAAAGTTTCTACTTCAAGTTTCCCAAACCCTTTCCTCAATGCTCCAGGCAAATCGGCCATCACATAACCGGGGTCTGCTACAGCTAAGCATTCAAATAAGGTTTATTTGATGTGTTTATTTGAGTGTGATGAATTTGGAAAAATGAAGGGTTTTCCTCTGAAATATAAAGTTCACTCTGTACCATGAAGCCCCAACTTCAGTACCATCTAAGAGGTCTCTCCTTTGCTGCAAATGATCACTTTCCTTGTTCCAATGCCAAGGAATTAAAGAAGGTTGCTAAGGACTCCTTAGAGTCTAATGGAGCAAGGAGAAAACACCCCAGAATATAGAGCAAAAAGAGAAAAAACAGAGTGGTACAGCTAAGAGAAAGATGAAAGAGAGAAAATCAGAAAAGTGAAAAAAAAAGAAAAAGAAAAAGCTTGTCAGTGAGAAACAGTGTGTTCTGAACTTTTCACTGACTGGTTGTGTGACCTAGAATAAATCATTTAACCCTGAATTTCAATTCATCTGTAAAGTGGGGAGATGAGAAAAAGAGAGGAGAAAATGAGGTCAGAAGTCAACTAGCCTCTTCACTTGGTCTTATATGTTATTTGGAAATGCAATTAATGTCATCTTATATGTGATTTGGAAATGCAGCTAATGTCATCTTGCAGTTTATACGATTGTTGTATTTCTACACTATATTGTAAAACCTGAGTGAGAAAAAAATTGTGTAAGATCAGTAGTGTTATTTTAAATATGTATATCTTCTATTTAGAAAAACTTGTAAAACTATCAATTAAGCTGTTTTGGGCTAATGTTTTAATGCTAAAACCTATAATCATTAATTGATTATTGTATGTGGAAAAGAGGAAATTAACTGGATGAAAGCCTGTCTGACTAGTGTTGCCCATTCTGAGCAGTCTCTTCTGCTTACAATTCATATAAATTTTCCTTATGTTGTAAAACTGTCAAATCCCCTAGTAACTATTTCCAGGCAAAGTCATTCTGCCTGAGAAAGGAACTTGTTTCAGTCATGTAGTTTTTTTTTTATTAAACTTTAATTTATTAATTTGTTTGTTTCCTTTTAGTTTACAGGATTCAATTCCACAATTCCTTGAATTTCACATTTTGTCCTCCTCCCTCCCCTCCCTCCCCCCATGGCGGCTTATTATCAAGTATAGGATCTGTAAATACTTTCACATTATACAATGGTCAGGTTATAAGGATGGATTGTACCAGCTGGAATGAAAAATGGTAAAGAGGACATAAAATCAAATAAGAGAACAAAAAAGATCAGGTATTTTACTTCCACCTGGATATAAATTTAGTTCTTTCTAGTTCTTTCTCTGGATGCACGTTTTTCTCTCCATCATGCGTCTTTTGGGATTGCCTTATATCCCTGCATTGTTGAGAAGAGTCCAGTCTATCAAAGTTGGTTATCACACATACGTTGTGTATGTAATTGTGTACAAATTCCTCCTGGTTCTACTCTTCTCACTCAGCATCAGTTCTTTTAAGCCTCTCCAGGTAAATATGAAGACAGCCTGCTCCCCATTTCTTATAGCGCAATAGTATTCCATAACATGCATATACCACAACTTGTTCAGCCATTCCCCAATTGATGGGCCCCCCTTAATTTCCAATTCTTTGCCACAACAAAAAGAGCTGCTGTAAACATTTTTGTACATATGGGTCTTTCTCCCATTTCTATGATCTCTTTGGGATATAACCCTAGGAGTGGTATTGCTGGATCAAAGGGTATGAAAGTATTTATAGCCTTTTGGGCATAATTCCAGATTGCTCTCCAGAAAGGCTGGATCAGTTCACAACTCCACCAACAATGCATTAGTGTTCCAGTTTGCCCACATCCTCTCCAGCATTTGTCATTTTCCTGTTTTGTCATCTTAGCCAATCTGACTGGTGAGATGTGGTACCTCAGAGTTGTTTTGATTTGCATTTCTCTAATCAATAGTGAATTAGAGCATTTCTTCATGTGCTTATAGATAGCTTTAATTTCTTTCTCTGAAAACTGCCTGTTCATATCCTTTGACCATTTATCAATTGGGGAATGACTTGTATTCTTATAAATTTGACTCAATTCTCTGTATATTTTAGAGATGAGTCCTTTGTCAGAGACATAGGTTGTAAAGATTCTTTCCCAATTTCCCACCTCCCTCTTAATCTTGGTTACATTGGCTTTATTTGTACAGAAACTTTTCAATTTCATGTAGTCAAAATTATCCATTTTACATTTTATAATGTTCTCTAATTCCTGTTTCGTCATAAAGTCATTCCCTCTCCACAAGTCTGATAGGTAAACTATTCCTTGTTTTAGCAGACTGCTTACAGTATCAACCTTTATACCTAGATCATGAACCCATTTAGACTTGATTTTGGTATATGGTGTTAGATAATGGTCTATGTCCAGTTTCTGCCATACTATATTCCAGTTTTCCCAGCAGTTTTTGTCAAATAGTGAGTTCTTATCCCAAAAACCAGGGTCTGGGGGTTTATCAAACAATACATTACTGTAGTGGTTGACTTCTGAATCTCCTGTGCCTAATCTATTCCATTGATCTAATTCTCTATTTCTAAGCCAGTACCAGGTAGTTTTGATGACTGCTGCTTTATAGTACAGATTGAAATCTGGTAAAGCTAGTCCACCTTCCCTAGCATTTTTTTTTCATTAATTCCCTTGATATTCTGGGCCGTTTATTCTTCCAGATGAATTTTGTTACTATTTTTTCTAACTCTATAAAGTAGTTTTTTGGTAAATTAATTGGTATGGCACTAAATATATAATTTAATTTAGGTAAAATTGTCATTTTTATTATATTAGTTCGACCCAGCCATGAGCAATTGATATTTTTCCAATTAGTTAGATCTGACTTTATTTGTGTGAAAAGTGTTTTGTAGTTATGATCATACAGGTCCTGGGTTTGTTTTGGCAGTCATGTAGTTTTTAAATGAACCTAACTTGCTAAGAAGTTGCAAAGATCAAAAAGGATTTTTATAAATTGGCTTTTATATTTTAGAAGGATGGTAAAAGGAATTCCTTACATTATAAGATCTGAGACATTTTTTATTGATTATTGCAGCCCCATGAGAATAGAAATAATTATAACTGGCTCTAAGCTGTGATTGGTGAGGCTTGTTGTTTAAGGTAAAAAGCACTTGGGACCATAACTAAATTTTATTTTGAGTCTGAATTTGGGTATAGTTGTCTGCATGAAATCAGTGTCTGAGAGAAAATGCCACTAGCTACTCAAAGGAATGTGATCCTGTACTGTCAACAGGTGGAAGTCTACATTTGGTAATGGCTGAAGGGACAATCTTAGCCTCTGTCTGGAATGGGATCCCTCCTGGCTCAGTTTACCCATGAGGTTCCTTTGAAAATGAATGTTTCCCACCTATTCCTGAGTCTAGCTATGAGATGGAACAGATGCTGCATGAGATGGAATATCTGTAACTGTACCTGAATTTACACAGAGCCAAGGATGTTTTCTCTTGGCACAATTGGAATGTCACATGTCCCTGCTTTTTCCTTCTATAACAGGTCCCTATGCTCAGAGCAAGTAATCAGTAAAAGATATGAGCTCTTTCATGTTAGCTAATTTGAAAATCTAATACTTTTCATCTAGAAATAAAATATGTACAGAAAGTTATGCAAACTGCTTAAGATGATTTAAAAGTTTTCAATTAAAAGTTTAGTGATCACTTACAAATCTTGAAACTGTTTTGAAGAAGGAAAATACCTTTAGAAGAAATTTTTAAAATCTCTAGTGTGATTCTAACAGACCCACTAAAACCTCCATTTGCAAGACATGTTTCTTTGCTGAACTGATGTAACAAATTGTAAAGCAGAAAAGAACTTGCCGTTTTAATCTGAGTTTGTAGTTATTCCATCATCTAAGCAAGTGTTAACATTTGTAACTGAATGCATATGTGTAAAATTCGTTCCCCTTTTTGAGATTCTGTTTGGTACCCCACCTCCTATTGTATTTCGGGTGGTGAATGCTGTCATGTATGATTGTTAATGATTTACTTCTCAAGTTCCTCCAAGCTCTCCAAGACATCCAGGACACAGTCCAAGTGGTGTATCAGACCACTCTGCTGTTAAGGTGTCTGGAAGAAAAGCCTGGATCCACCCCTCACACATCAAGGTGACAGCTCCTCCCGACCCACTAGATCTGTGGGTAACAGCCAGCCAGTGATTTACAATGGAAGATTAAGAGACTGTCCTGACGCTCCTGTTCCTGGCATTCCTGCCTTTGGCCAGTTCCAACTCCTATGCTCCCACCTTGTACTCTTGGATTCTTACTAAGACAACTGATGGAACTCTAATTTCAAAAATGTGTCTTATGGCCAGCCCACCCTCTCCTTTGATCTCTGTGCCCTGCTCAGCCCCAGATTTAAGTTGTTTCCCTATACAGGCATATATTCTGCAAGGACCGATGCTGCTGCTTGTGGAGCAGAAAAGCAGCCTTTGGTCAACCCATTCATATGTCTGCCCTAAAGATGGGTACCCCCTATTGTGGGGGACAAGGGAAATATCACTGTGCCAATTGGGATTGTGTAACCATTGCTGACTAGGTCTCCAGTGGCAGCCGTGACCACCACATTTCATTTCATTGTAATACCCTTAAGTCATATTGTCATCAGGGTTTTGGATTGGACCAAATAGGATTGGAAAACTGGGATACCTTGGGGAATCAGGTTTTATGTCACAGGAAGGGACCCCGGGGCCTTGTTCACTATTCCTCAACCCATCTCCTGGTGGTGATAGAAACCCAGATGGCCCCCCTGTTTCACCCATTACCATCACCCTTGCAGACTCAGGCAGCACTGTGATAGCCTCGGACCCGAGCTTAACTTCTGATTGCTTGTATGCATGAATGCCTTTTTGCTGGCAGCCCCCATTTTAGTTCCTATCCTAGTTGGCCTTGGTATAGCAGGATCGGCAATGGTGGGTACCACAGCCCTAGTGCAAGAAAACAGTCCCCTGGACTCAGTTGAGTCCCCAAGAAAAAGGGGGGAGTGAAGTGCCCATCAGAAATTATACACCAAAGCCCCCTAAACCTGCTAGAAGGGAACCCCTACCAGGGTCCCTGGAAACCACCTAATAGACCATAATAGTGAGGGAACATTTCACCCGTGCTGCTAGAAACATACCCCAGATACAAGTTTGTTCTTGTTAGCCCAGATACAAGTCTGTTCTTGTTAGGTACCCAAGATTTTACTAGAAATGGTATCCCCCCTCCCCCCTTGGAACCATACTCTGTTTGTTAGCAACACCTAGGTCTATAAAAATGCATCTTACAGAAGACTCAAGGCTGTCTCCCTTATTGGGGAGGCAATCACCAGCTAGTTAATAAACACTCCTATCAAATTATAATTGGCTTTGCTGTCCTGTTTCTCGGATGCCCACTACAGTACTTATTCCTCAGTTTCCTATCTGAAAAAAAGGGTACCATAATATTTCTGATACAATGTTATGAAAATGCTGTGTAACGTGAGCTATACGTGTTCATATGAGCACTGGTTACTGCAAATACTTAGTAAGACCCAAAAATATTTCTTAGGGAAAAAGTAGAGGTATTGTTAAGTTTTTTTGTGCTACTTTTTTTGAGGCATTCAGGGTTAAAATGACTTGCTCAGGGTTACACAGCTGCTAAGTGTCAAGCATCTGAGAGCACATTTGAACTTAGGTCCTCCTGACTACAGGGCTGGTACACTCTCTACTGCACCTCCTGCCTACCCCTTTTTGTTAGTCATGACATTATTCTTATTCCTTCTCTGATTCTCTTTCTCAGGAAAAGGGTCCAGGAGTGGGGCTACTTGGATTTTCTAAAGGGGGTGATCTGTGCATCTCCATGGCCTCCCGTTTGAAGGACATCACAGCCACCTGTGCCATCAATGGTGCAGTGGCAAATATAGGGGCTGTGCTACATTATAAGGGTGTGACAATTCCCCCACTGAAAACTGACCCCAAACGTGTCAATGACTGAAGAGGGGTTTGCAGACATCATTGACACTATCGGCAATCCTTTGGAGGAATCCAACCAGAAAAGCTTGACACCAATTGAGAAGGCTGAGAGAGGCTTTTTGTTTCTTGTTGGTCAGGATGACCACAATTGGAAAAGTGAATTCTTTGCCAATGAAGCTGCCAAATTGTTACAAGCCCATGGGAAGAAAAAACCTGAGATTATCTGCTACCCTGCAACAGGGCACTACATTGAGCCCCCATATTTCCCTGTATGTCTGGTTTCTGTTCACTCTTTGGTGGGCACACTTGTAATCTGGGGAGAAGTCAGGGCCCACTCCATGGCCCAAATTGATGCTTGGAAACAACTCCAAGCCTTCTTCCACAAACATTTAGGAAATGACCAGATAAGAAAGCTCCAGAAACTTTAACTCACCATTTAGAATTTAAATTGGTATATGCTAGGGATTTGTTGAGATAACACCATCTAGAGAGATTATATTTAGAATAATTGGAATAGGATTTTTTTCTCACCATCTAAGATAAAGTCAAAAGTAACAATAATTTTAAAAGCTCTCAAAGTTTATTTTTTCAAAGTAAGCATTTTCCCCAGGGAAGAAGCAAATAATTTTGTGAAAGATAAGAACAGTGAGAGAATAATTTCCTTACATGGGATATAAACTCCATAAACCCATAGAATTGACAGGGATCAAGACAAGACATGATCAAGACAGTGATCATGACAAGTTGCCTATAAATTTCCTAGAAATATTCTGTCTGTGCCTTCAGAAAGTTATCAGATCTTAAAAAAAAAACAAGATGCTAGCTTAGGTACAAGATCTGGTACCAATCTTGATGTGCTGGTCATAGCAAAAGCCTTTACCTGTTTATGGAAGTGGTCCAAGTGTAGCATCTGATCCTAGGAGCTAGGATACCCAGGCACATTTGGTGCTAGATGGCCCTGATACACAAAAAAGGCAGGGCATGAGGAGGTTTAGCCACTTCATTAGGCTGGGGAAGTAGACCACCAAAGGCAGGCAGGTTGTGCCCATCTGAATTAAGGATGTATACTCACCAAAGATCCTTTTTCTTTTCTGAATGTCTTTCCCCTGCAACGGGTTGTCAGTTTTTCTATGAGCATCTCATTTTGTTTCAGTCTCACACTGAGGTGCCAGATCAGCATGGTCTATTATATGCATTCACCTGTAGGTGTCAGTGGACAAATGGATTCTTTCCCAGCCCCGTTCTACTTATGAGCCAAAGAAGATGGAATTTCACTGTGGGAGAGGAATGCCCTATCATCTCTTTTCCCTCCCTGTCAGCACCTTGGTGCCTTAGTATATGTTCCCTGCCTCCAAGCCTCTAATCCTTTCTGCACCATTTAGTCCATTACACCATTTATAAGCTCTCTCATGCCAATGAACCTATTCTATACCAATACATAACAGTCCATCTTTATATCCCAAGACCTCTGATACCATAAAATTAAAAATTAATTTTAATTCTATTTTGCTAAGATTTAAACTAGATTTAATATTCTCTTTTGTAGTTCCTTTTCCTTGTAAACATCACCCATAACCCACATCCCAGAGAAATTTGCTAAATGGTCAAGCTTCAACTGCACCTTTATAACCCCACCTATCACCCACTTTCAGGAGAAATCTATTAATCAAAAAGATCAACACTTATCAGTTTAAAGTATTGTGTTGTTCTTCAGTTGTGATCCCATTTGTGGTTTTCTTAGTAGATGAGGAAACAGGTCAGCAGGGTTGGGTGACTTACCCAGGGTCACCCAACTAATAAGATCTAATGCCAGATTTGAACTCAGGAAGATGACTCTTCCTGACTCCAGACCAAGCACTCTATCCCTTGCAACCATCTAGCTGCCCTTAAAGTATTATAACAGCTTCCATCTCCTTAGAACCTTTGTACTTGATTCTCTCACATGTCTTGGCTGTGGTTAAAGGGGTTTCAGAGGTAAAGGTCCAAATGATGTAATCTCAATTCTGCCACAATAGCCAATCAGAAGAAGGCACACCTAAGTTGCTGGAGATTTTGCTCTGCCCTCTTGCTAATTATTATAAAAGACCCTGTTGGCCTTTACTCAATGTCTTTGGTCATGGAAAGAGGCCATTGACCTAATTCATTAGTTCCTGCTAGCCTACTTGATAATTGATTGGACTCAGAAATTTTATTCTCAGAATTTCTGTTAGACAAGAATAACCCCTCCCTACTATCCAGAGACCTTAAGCCTCCCGGTGAAAATGTTGAGGAAATCAACCACCTCCCTAGAAAACAGTGGGTAGTACTGTGTTTCCCCAATAATAAGATCTATCCCAAAAATAAGCCCTCCCCTTACTGTGTAAGATTCCTCTAAAATAAGCCCTCCCCCGAAAATAAGCCTCATTGAGATTGCTACTGTAGTGAAGGTGATCCCCTACGCTACACGCTACATTACGATACCCTCTGTATGCACCGCCCCCCCCCGTGAAACGCATGCCGCGCTCCGAGCTGCATCCAATCAGAGCTGCAGCAGTGAGCGCGTCACCCTGTTCTTCCCCAGTGATTTGCTTATTGAATAAAGATACAGTTTTTTGTTCACATTTACCTGTTTATTAAAATTTCTGTCAATGTTCATTAAAATAAGCCCTCCCCTGAAAATAAGCCCTCTGGTGTTTTTCTGTCCAAAAAAATAATAAGACAGTGTCTTATTATCGGGGAAACATGGTACTATCAATGACAATAGCTGAGCTCCCTATCTTCTTCTCAGTTGAGCAGTACCTTGTCAAGATATTAGGAGACCCCCCTCTTTTCCAGAGCTAAGGCCCAGCAAGCAAGCTGTGCCCTGAGCTTGGCATAACAACAATCCTTTGTGCTCACCTTCTGGAACTGATGGTCTCTGAGCTTGGGCAATCCCAGCTATGAAGCCCTGGTATGAATGGACTTTTTGTCACTGGCCAACCTTGTCTCACTGTTGCTGTTGTGCCCCATTACTATTGCTAAAGTACACTCTTTGACTCTTTGTCTAAACACATGTATATAAATCAAGGTTCAGCCCTACTGGCTCAGGTCCCTCCACTAGGGGCAGGGCCCTGGCACATGTGTCCTTGCTTCCAAGCCATTTCCCTCACTTTGAAATTAAACTTCTGTTTGATTCCTGACTGTCCTGTCTCTAGCCTGCTCTGTTCAGTTCTGGCCATCCATGGATTAGAGGCCAGCTTAGTACAGTTGCTAACCTCAATCTCCTGACATGGTGTTGGTTCCTTTTTAAGAAATAACTCTGGGAAATAAAAAAAAATAACTCTGGGGTTTTGGTTTGTTTGTTTTTAACTTGGTTCCATTAGTCCTTAGAAGTTTGGGGGAGTAATTTCTAAAGTCAGAGAAAGAAAATGCAGTATTAGTGGTTGTAAGGACCTGCAGATCATAGTTTTTTCAATTTCCCATACATTTGGCCTTTTAAAGATCTTCTTTGATGCTTATTAGAAGATCTGAGCTATGAGGCTTCAAGTAATAAGCTTTTCTAAAGAGCAATAATGTGAGTGTGTTTGGGAGAACATTAAGGGATCCAGAGTGCCCTAAGCAGTTGTGGTATATAACTGATGGAACTCACTTCTTCTGTAAAGTCCCTCAGCATCTTCCTTTAGAAACAGTAGTTTAACTTTATAGCCAGGTGTAATGGAAATGCAAATTTAAAGATCTTCCCTGCCCCTAGGCTAAAGTGCACCTGAAGCCTGGGGTGGGAGGCTTGTTTTTCAGTAGATACTTTTTGATTGGCCAGTGGGTCAATAAGGTTGTTACATTCTCTGAGCCAGAAGAAGGCTATATAAGCCCTGATGTGAGGCTTTGTTTTGGGGGCTCACTTTGAGAAGTGTTCTGTGATTTGATCTGTATTCTGGGAAGTCGTTGTCCAGGGCCCCCCCGGGCTTTGAAAAACCCAGATCTGATTTGGTATGGATGTAATGGTTGGACAGTTTGGAAATCTGTCTACTTGATCTGTTTCTGTCTTGATAATTCTGCCTGTATACTTTGAAGTTTGGGGTGCTGACCTTTTTGCCCTGAACAAGGTAAACGATATATGGTCTGACTGATTAAAGTAAGCTTGTTAACCCATTTTGAGTTGCTTTCCTTTAACAATGCAGATCCAAGAACCTGTGAGCAGCCACCCTAGGGACTCCAGGGTGCTTGCTGCTACACCAGGGTAGAGGTGGGAAAATCTCTTGAAGTTTTGAAGCCAGATGAGAAAGGACAAGAAATAAATGAAATTTGGTGAAATACAGTTAAAATAAAGATGGATAAAAGCACTTGTTAAGTACCTACTATGTCCTAGACTCTGTGCTGAGTTCTGGGGATACAAAAAACAAAACTAAATAATGCATTATTAGCAGTCCTTACACATGAAGAAGAAAATCATCTACATCTTGCATGTTAAAAATCACATTAATAGGGGTGGCTAGGTGGCAAAGTGAATAGAGCACCGGCCCTAGAGTCAAGAGGACCTGAGTTCAAATCCGGCCTCGGACACTTAACACTTACTAGTTGTGTGACTTTGGGCAAGTCACAACCCCAATTGCCCTCCAAAAAGCAAAAAAAAATTTTTTTTAAATCACATTAATATACAGTTTATGAAATGACTTACCTGGAGAAAAAGTGGATCCTCCCTCCCTCATTGGAGATTTTGAAGCAGAGGCTGCTATGCTCTAATGGAGATTCCTTTTGTGTATGGCTCGGAGGGGATAGTTCCTGAAAGCTTCTCTGGAGTCCTGCCTGGACATAATTAACCCATTCAGCTCTGAACTCCTTGGCACCTTGGATTCTCATCTTGCCATCTCCCACCCTCCTGTGGCGGCGGCTGCTGCAGCTGCTCCTCCTCCACCCACTAAATCAGTCCTTGGCAGGCCATCTCCAGGATGAATTAACTTCTTTTCTTCACTGTGGCCATTTTCTGCTTTGCTGCTTAGAGTAGCCAAGAGTCTTCCTCTCTATGATTACCGTCCATCTATTCTGTATCTTATATGGACCAATACTGTTCCCATTTTACACATGAGAGCAAGAGAAGTTAAGGTACTTATCTAGGGCCATACTGTTAATAAGGGTCTGAACTGAATTTGAATTCCATTCTTCCTGACTCCAAGTTTAGCTCTCTATACATTGTGTCACTTAGGTGCCTAAAAAACTGCCTCATTTTCAGATGGCTACTGAATTCTTTAGCAAAAGGGAACAATAGAAATATAAGCTTGCTCTTGAGGACAAAAAAAAATCCTATTATCTTAATCTAAACTAGACAGCTGGGTGGCATATTGGATAGAACAGAGGACTTGTATTTAGGAAGATCTGGATTCAAATTGTCAACATTGTCTTACCAAGAACTCCAAATGGCCATCAGTGAAATTCAGGAAAAAAGTTTTTATTTTACATCATTTTGGATGGGTTACCCTAGTAAAAGTCACACCCTTTCAGACAATTACAAAACCTTCTATTCCATATCCTGATTTGCATTTCCTTCCACTCTTCCCCATTGGCTGGGTATTTCAGGGTTTCCATTCTATCCAAAAATGCCTAAAAACCCACCCCCGTGGAGGGTGTCTGCCCATGCTTTCATTTTACATTTCAAGGCTGCCCTCCCCATCCTCATTCTCTTTTTGCCTTATTTACTAAAAGAATGACAAGCCATAAATACTTTTTAGTCTTCATCACTCTGATTTTATGATCTCCATAGCATGAGAAAGGAATTTTCTCAATTGCTAAGAGAGTTGACATATGTGTGAGTTGAATATTCAAGCCAGGATATTCATAAGAAAAGTTCCATCATCTCAGATAGTGTCTCGTTCTTAGTGAGCTTCACCTGGCCTAGCCGTTTTCTTTTGTCACGAGAAAAAGACCTCAGAGAACAAAGAGAATGGATTCTGAACTACCTCCCTTGCCACAATTTTTATTTCCTGAAGTAACTAATAAGAAGGAGACTTTCTGACAAATATGACTCCTTAGGTTTTGCAAATTATGTATCACATGATTTCTGTGGAAACAAAATTCAGTCATCTGTTACAATCCCTCCTCTTTTTATATCCAAAGTTTTGTTTCCACATCTATCTTACATTTAATTAATACTTCCTCACTCTTTTTCTCATATGAATTATTCTCATCCATCTCCCCTTTAAGTAAGTATAGATTAACAAATATGGGAAGAGGGGGAAGGGGGAAAGGTTAACCGATGTATTGACAAATCAAAAGGGACAGTCCCCTTAGGAAGTACAGATATAGAGACCCAAAAGAAAAAAGTGCACAATCAGTTGTCCATTTAAGATTCAGAAGTCTCATTTCATACAGCTGCCTAGGGGAGTAGGGGTGGGGAACATCATCTTGTTTGTGATGAAAAATCTCATCCAAATTTTAATCAAGAATGCAGAGATCTCTTAGGATAAGAACAGGAATTTATTCTCTTTCCTGGTAGAAGAGGGTGGTCTTCCCCATGACTGATCATGAGGAAGAGGCATGCTACAAAAGTCAGAACAAGAATTTATACCCTAATGTAATCAAACCCCTTCCCTGGCTATCCCTTCTCCCATTGGCTGAGAGGTGGGCTCAAGTCTTATCAAAAAAATCTTCCCCAATGGCAAACAATAGAGGAGCCTGCCACTATGGCTTACAAAGAACAAAGTTGCTGATTGACAGCAAGGGAAAGGGGGTGGGGGAGAGGATCCCAAAGCAATGGGGGAGGAATGAGGTCTGGCTGTCCCTGACTCCCACTGGCCCTGGGAGGAAGGACCCACAGAGGCAGGAAATCAGAAAGCCTACAGAAAGGGCTTGTTGCTGATTAACAGCAGAAGTGAAGGGGTTGGGGAGGGGAGAGGGAAGTTCTTGAGAAGTTTTCGCTTTCCCCCCAAGACAATCTGATGGATTTTTCTGGCCTGGGTGTTATTCAAGAGTTCTCCAGGCTCAGATTCAATCTAGCTGAGATTCAGTCTGGCCCTCTTGTCAGTACAAGTGTCACAAATGCTTAGGCTGTTTAAGGAGTCTACCCAATAAAGGGGCAGCCAGGTAGCACAGTGAGTAAGAGCACTGGTCCCAGAGTCAGGATGACCTGGGATCGAATCTTGGCTCAGATACTTAGCATCACACCCAGAAATAACTGGCCGTGTAACCTTGAGCAAGTTACTTAAATTGCTTAAAAAAAAAAAGTCTACCCAATATGGTGAATCTTTAATAAACTTTGTTTTACAAAAAAAAAAAATGAAAAGTGGGTGGCTAGTGGCTCAGTGAATAGAGCACTGGCCCTAGAGTCAGGAGGACCTGAGTTCAAATCTAGCCTCAGACATGGAACACAAAACTAACCGTGTGACCTTGGGCAAGTCACTTAACCATAATTGCCCTACCTTCCCCTCTGCAAGAAACAAAAACCAAACTTTGTTTTTCTTTGACTTAAAGAAAATTTGACTTGAATTAATTTGGTAGGACCCAGCATGTTGGTATTTTGGTGATCTGAGTACCCCTTAGCCTAAACCTAAACATATGGTTCCCTTACTGGGAAACACTGCTTATCTCAAGTTCTCCAGCCTAGACTGGAAGGTATGTAAGCCTCTCCCTCTCTCAATCCCCTTCTTGCCCTCCAGGCACCTTGGAGGTGCTTTTCAGGCCTGACCTTAGGTCAGACAGCTAGGAGGCTGGTTCATACTCAGCCTGACACTTTTAGGTTCTCAGTCCAGTGGTTATGTGGGAGGTCATGGACCTGGGCACAGCTTCTGAAACATGAAGGACAAGGACAGATGCCCCATCCAGAAGTGTATGTCGATTCAATTCTCTCAGCACTAGGAAATTGGGAAAACTTATGGTACCTTTTTGTGTTGTTGTTTTTTTTATCCTGTTTTATTTTGTTTGTTTCTTGAGGATTAATCCTAGATTACCCTTTATGGAGGAAGGGACTTCTAGCCCCCATGCCTGTAAGGGGTCAGTTCTTTTCAGTTCCCAAAATTTCTCCTTTGGGTTTTCTTTTATAAAATTAGGAAAAATTTAGTTTCTCTATAGAACTTAAAAAAGGAAATGCTAGCTTTTTTCTGGCAACTCACTTTGACCTCAGTGTTACCTAGAGGACCACAAATCATAGCCCATTTTGGGGATTTTACAATTCAAGACAAAATTTCCCCCTGGAACAGCTGCTGTTCCCATTAATGACCCAGGATGAGACTATCCAAAGAGTAGGGATGGGGAAAGAGAGATGACATGGTAATTGGCCTTTTAGAAGGCCTAAGAACTGCATTTCCAAAGCAAAGAAATTTTCAGAAAATTAGGGAAATTGCTGAGGGAGAAAAGGAAAACCCTGCCCTTTTCCAAGACTGGCTGGTAGAAGCCATTAAGAAATATACAAATTTAGATCCTGACTCTATAGAAGGGGCAGCAGTCCTTAGCATGTATTTTATTCATCAGTCTGTACCAGATATTAGGAGGAAACTGCAAAAATTGGCAATGGGACCCCACACACCTCAGACCCAATTATTGATCTTTGGAGTCTTTAACAACGGAGACCTAGTTACAGCAGAGGAAAGAGAACTAAAGGAATGAGCTAGAGACAGAGAACATGCTCAATTCTTGGCTGCTGCCATGGCCAGGAAAAAGCCTGAGGGTGCTTCTGACAACTCGGGCAGTGGGGAAACCTGCTTTGGATGCCACAAGGAAGGACACTGGTCCAAGGAGTGCCCTTCCAAAACACTCCCTCCCCCAGAGGGAGCCTCAGGAGCCTATGTCTCCAGGACTGTGTCCAACACATGACCAGGAGGGACATTGGAGGAAGAGTGGTGGAGCTGTCTATCAGCATCCTGTCCTTCAGTCGGTTCTCAAGACTGGGAATGAGGGGGAAGCCTGGGCCTTGGCAGTGCTCCCACTTCCTCCATCTCTCTCACCAAGCCCTGGGCAAAAATCAAAGCTGAAGGCAAGGTTACCTACTTTATCATGGCTACATTCTCTATTTTAATCAATTACTCTGGCTCTACCCACTCCTTGATCCATCGGGTCCTGGGCATCCAATGGGAAACTGAGGGATATCTCAAGACATACACTTTCCCCTGCCTATTTGAGAATCTGTTGTTTGGACTCCACACAGCTCCCACTTCAAACACCTCCAATATCTGTAAAATATGACTAAACATATTTTAGAGCTACAGAACCACAAAGTGACAGAGAGAAACAAATCTCCTGCTGAAGGCAGCCTGGAAGGCCAACAGGAAGGGTCTATCTCACCAAGCTGAGAGCCAAGTACAGTCCCATGTGAACTGCTTGAGACCAGATCCAGGGAGGTCCTGACCCACAGCACAGACTGGCTGAAGCAGACATCAGGAGAGTGAATCACCAGCAGTTGTGACAGTCTCCAGACTTCTCAACCCATAAATGCCAAAGAGAAAGTAAAAGGTCAATGAGGAACTCTGTTGCAACTGGGTGATGGAAGGGCATGGTCTGGCCCCTGTCCCTGGGGCAAGAGGTGAAGGAGATGCAGTGGCTGCAACTGCTGCCGCAGAGCTGCCTCCAGAGCTCCTGGCCTGCAGATCTAGGGGAAACAAGTGGCCATTAAGAGGGTAATCACTCTTGCTTTGACCTGCTTGGATCTTGACTGCAGTCTTGGGGGTTGTTCCTGGGGTGTGTGGCCAGTGTGCCAGAGCTTGGGGTGTTTGTAGAGAGGGCTCCCTCCTCATAGCTCTGACAACATCTGTGAAAACCCCAGCAATTTGGGACATAGCTCTCTGCATTCTGGAAGCAGAATTCTACCATGGACAAGAGCTCAAAAGTCAAGTAATTGGCTGTCAAGATGACAAGCAGAGGAAGTGCAATCAGACCATAGAATCCTTTTTTGGGGACAAAAAAGATCAAAACATGGAACAAGAAGAAGTCAACGAAGTCAAAACTCTTGCATCAAAAGCTTCCAAGAAGGGGCTGCTAGGTGACGCAGTGAATAGAGCACTGACCCTGGAGTCAGGAGGACTTGAGTTCAAATTTGGCCTCAGATGCTTGACACACTTACTAGCCATATAACTTTGGGCAAATCACTTAACCCCAATTGCCCTCAAAAAAAAAAAAGCTTCCAAGAAAAATATGATCTGGTTACAGGCCATGGAGGAGCTCAAGAAGGATTTTGAAAATCAAGTAAGAGAAGTGGAAGAAAAATTGGAAAGAGAAATGAGAATGATGCAAGAAAATCATGAAAAGCAAGTCAACAGCCTGCTAAAGAAGACCCCCAAAAAATGCTGAAGAAAATAACACCTTAAAAAATAGACTAACTCAAATGTCAAAAGAGGTACAAAAAGCCAATGAGAAGAATGATTTAAAAAGTCAAATTGCCCAGATGGAAAAGGAATTTCAAAAACTCACTGAAGAGAATCATTCCTTCAAATTTAGATTAGAGGAAATGGAAGCTAATGAATTTATGAGAAATCAAGTTACTATAAAACAGATCCAAACAAATGAAAAAATAGAAGGCAATGTGAAATATCTCATTGGAAAAATCACTGACCTAGAAAATAGATCCAGAGATAATTTAAAAATTATTGGACTACCTGAAAGCCATGATAAAAAAAAAGAGACTAGAAATCATCCTTTGGGGCAGCTAGGTGGTGTCAGGAGGACCTAAGTTCAAATCCTGCCTCAGGACACTTAATACAAAAACTAGACATGTGATCTTGGGCAAGTCACTTAACCCCAATTGTCCTCCAAAAAGCAAAAAAGAAAGAAAGAAAGAAATCATCCTTCAAGAAATTCTCAAGGAAAATTGCCTGGATATTCTAGAACCAGAGGGCAAAATAGAAATTGAAAAAATTCACTGATTGCCTCTTGAAAAAGATCCCAAAAAAGAAAACTCCTAGGATTATCATAGCCAAATTCCAGAGTTCCCAGGTCAAGGAGAATCTGTTGTTTGAACTCTCCTTCCTTATGCTCTCCTCTTGCCCTGAGCCCTTGTTGGGAAGGGACCTAATGGTGAAATTGGAAAGGCAGCTTTCTCTAGTTAAGCCTCCCATTTCCCTTTTTCCTCTGTTCATCAGACCACCTCATGTTTCCCTGGAAGTGTGGGAGATAGGTGAGCCAATTGTTTGGGATCAGGGAATTCCTGGGTAAGCTACTTCTGCCACCCCAGCTGTCATTTGTCTCCAAGATCCTAAAGTGTT
The DNA here is from genome assembly GCF_028583685.1 of Petaurus breviceps papuanus. Classification (NCBI taxonomy): domain Eukaryota; kingdom Metazoa; phylum Chordata; class Mammalia; order Diprotodontia; family Petauridae; genus Petaurus; species Petaurus breviceps. The sequence continues at coordinate 29,666,716 of NW_027185809.1, forward strand.
CCCCCATTGATGTCAGTATCCAATTAAGCCCCAGGCCTGGGAGGAATTAATTAATTAATTACTTGCTACCCGAGGTCCTGACTCACTCCCTGTAGAGTGGGATCCGACCCAGTGTAGCAGCAAGCACCCCAAGCGCGTCCTCAGGGTTTGCTGCCCATACAGGTTCTTGGATCTGCTTTGTTAAAGGAAAGCAACTCAAAATGGGTTAAACAAGCTTACTTTAATCAGTCAGACATATATCGTTTACCTTGTTCAGGAGAAAAGGTCAGCACCCTGAACCTCAAAGTATACAGGCATAATTATCAAGACAGAAACATCAAGTAGACAGATTTCCAAACTGTCCAACCATTACATCCATACCCAGTCAACATCTGGGTTTCCACATTCTGGGTTTTTCAAAGCCGGGGGACTCTCAACAACGGCTTCCCAGAATTCAGATCAAATCACAGAACACTTCTCAAAGTGAGTCCCAAAACAAAGCTACACATCAGGGCTTATATAGCCTTCTCCTGGCTCAGAGAATGTAACAACCTTATTGACCCACTGGCCAGTCAAAAAGTATCTACTGAAAAACAAGCCTCCCACCCCAGGCTCCAGGTGCACGTTAGCCTAGGGGCAGGGAAGATCTTTAAATCTGCATTTCCATTACACCCAGCTAAAGCTTTTGAGACTTTGAAAAGTAAGTTGATTACCATTAATCTAGATTACCACCCAATCCTGTTTGGTCCTTGTTTGCTTAACCTCCTTGCCAGGGTTGCCTCCTCCAGAGTCCAAGCTATCAATTTCCAGATGACTACTCAAGCTATGTACCAACCTCTGACTGAATCCAGGGTCTCCAGCCATCTAGACCTGGCTTTAGCCAGATTCCAAAGTCTGACACCTTGAACACAGGACCCAGAGAGGCAGGGACAGCTCTTCACCCCTTGCTAGCAGGAACCAGTTTCAGAAGCCAAGACCTTCATCCCTTATGCCCAAAGAATTTGGGTCCCATTTGTTTGAGGGAAAATGATGGGGTATAGGCTCTGGGAACCCCCTCCAACTCTCCTGAATTTTCCCACTTAATCTGGCCCTTTCATGCCCAAATCTGTTACCTTTAACCTAGCCTAATCCTCCATTGTCTATTACCTCAAGATTGTCTCCAGCTGCTTCCCACCCTTGATCCCATCAAAATCCCATTCTCTTGGTTCCTGGGAATCTGACCTCTAGAACACCCCTAGATCCCTCCCACAGTCTTTCTGTATATAAGATCCATCTTACCTCCATGAAAGTGCTCACATTCAATCCAGCTGAGATTCAGTAGGTCAGTACAAGCTTCACAAATGCTTGGGCTCCTTAAGAGTCTGTCCAATATGGCAAATCTTTAATAAGCTTTGTCTTACTTTGGTTGAAAAAAAAAGTTCTCCAGCAGAGCATCTTCTTGTAGAAATCCTCTTTCTTGCATCCATTCTTCTGCATAATTGATCCTGACATAATCTTTAATTACCATTCAACTCTTATTATTCTTACAAAGTCAAAATTGGAATCTTGGTCAATTGTAATGTCCAAGAAACTCACATTAGAACCCAGTTTTGTATTTTTTTTTATTCTTTACATTAATCCATTATTCATTCCCCCTGCAGGAGGATGAGATTCCACTAAGGAATTAATAACAGGTTCCAACACATACATAAATACATTGAATAATCAATTTTTAACACAGTATATATCAAGTTATAAAACAATTCCAACTTCTGGCCATGTTATGCTTCTTTTAAGGCATTTTACATGATAAAACATAAACCAATATTCTTTTAACGTTAACTTATTGTAACTGAGACAGGTATGATATTAACTGAATAACAGAATAATGTCCTGGTTTCACAAGCCCTTGACCTAATTATCTCCATACCATTACAAGGAATTAAAGGATCCTAACTTATACAGGAATATATACTAGTAACAAATGTCAAGGCTAAATAGTTTATTGTTGTTTGGGTTAAAATTCTAGGCCAAATAGCTCAATCTTAGAGTAACATCATGTTATTTATAATAGATTTGTTAGTGTGCTTACAAAACTTTTGATTATAGAAATTTTCCATAAAACAGTAGGGACATAACTAAAATGAGGGAACAATATTTCCCTAACTTCATGTCAATCTAGGCCAAAGTTATTTAGACTGCCAACTGCATTGAGCCAGGCTTAAAATCTGCCAGGTGTCATAGTGGGAAATTAAGTCAGGAAAATTCTATCTCAGATCATACAGAATAGTCATTCCCCCACCTTCTCATGAGAACACCCTCTGCAGTTCATGGACCCCTCAGGGTTGCTGGCATCATGGATCAGTAACTCAATAGCATTTCTTGATACCCATTTCTTGATTTTGGAGTCAGACTCAGAATAATAATCACTTAACAGTCCCATAAGGTCTTGAATAGCAAGTTTCAATAATCAGTTTCAGATGTGACTGTAATCTTATATTGGTTAGGGAACATCTTTTAAGTAAGCTACAAGTAGTTTGCAGGCACTGCTACACATGCTCTAGTTCCTAACTAAATAACAACATAAATTCAAATTTCCCATTTCTCCACATAAAACCCTCTAAGTCTTTGGTACCACAGATCACATGGCATAAACATATTATTTCCACACTAGTGACAAACTTTAAATGAAGTTAATTTTTCCATCAATGCAAAACTATTCCACAAGTTATGTCCCACTAGGAAACCTGCACTGAAATTCTCTTCCCCAAACTAAAGACGTTTCTGATTTAGTTTCAGTAATTAATAGAATAACAGCTAACTACTTTAATCAGTTGTATTAATACCCAATTACCCTTACATCATTTTGAAATATATAAGGACCTTATTCCATACAGACATACATCTTCTAACACACACTTTATTATAGTAACTTAAATGTATCCCAACCTTAGTCTATGGGATAATGAATTGACATTCTGTTTGTACCTTTGTTTCACAAACTTCTTTTCCCGTTATCTAATTATTCCCATAATATTTAGAAAGAATGTTCTATTCCAGGGATTTTAATCTTTCACATGACTATGCAAGACTACTACTGTGTTTCCCCGATAATAAGACCTATCCCGAAAATAAGCCCTCCCCTT
>NW_027185809.1:29670219-29759595 GCF_028583685.1 Petaurus breviceps papuanus
TCATCCTGTTCTTCCCCAGTGATTTGCTTATTGAATAAAGGTACATTTTTTTGTTCACATTTACCTGTTTATTAAAATTGCTGTCAATGTTCATTAAAATAAGCCCTCCCCTGAAAATAAGCCCTCTGGTGTTTTTCTGTCCAAAAAAAATAATAAGACAGTGTCTTATTATCGGGGAAACACAGTAATTTACCCAACTGTTTGACTACCCACAGATTGAAAACACTAAGATTTCACGTATTTGCATTATACTCACATCTTTCACTGATCACTTGCCTAGATTACAGAAATTTTCCATAAAAAGGAAAAGCAAGGACATGACTAGATAAAGCATCACAGTTTTACACATGTAGTATCATATCTATCTCATAGCCAGACTCAGGAATAGTGCAGTTAAAAACTTTCTTTTTCAAAGGAACATAATGGGAAAACTGAGCCAAGAGGATTCCATTCTAGACTGAGACTAAGATTGTCCTCATGGCTTTTTGCCCAGATGCAGACCTCCACCTATTAACAGGATCACATTCCCTCTGAGTAACTTGTGGCATTTCTCTCAGATGGTGGGTTATTGACTATTGATTATTGATGGATTTTTTTATGATCCACCAGATAGCTCAGAACACAATTTGTTATAGTCCCATGAGTTTTAGCCTCAGATGGTAAGTTTCACTAATCAAAACTTTACCAGGACTCACATCTCAATTCTTAAACTTCTTCTAAAAGCCAGTCACTAGAGATCATTTCTATATACTTGCAAATTCTCAGCCAACCAGGTTCCTTGTTTAGGAACTCCATATACAAAAGTTTACCATTTTGAAACTTGAAACAAACCTAATACCAATAATGTGACTTCAATTTTGTTGCCTTGTCCTGTCCCTAATCTTCAATCCCCATAAAACCTCTAAAACTACTTCACTTCTCTAAAACATGTATACAAGCATAACTCCCCAAATATCAGGGTCTCACCTACCCTTCCTGGCAGGAGACCCATATTTCTTTTGTACCAGTAAAAGTTCCCAATGAAAGGCTAAGAGAAAATTGTCTAAGTGAATTCTTTCACACCTGAAGCAGTTCTCCCAATTGGCACCTCAAAAACACTACAAACCTAGGAATGAAACTTTAAAAATTCACAGTAGGTTTGGACATAATTTGTCATTAGTATCAAATTACTGCAACAAATTTGCTTGCAAATAGAAATTTAGTAGGCTTACTAAAAATAATATACAAGATTTTGCAAAACATTTCTTTGTGAAAGTATTTCCCTTTTTAAAAAACAGCTTATAAATTATCTTGATATTATTAATTCCTAAATACCACAAAATCCCTAAATTCTCTGATCACAAAACCTCTTGCACATAATTGACAAAAAGGTCTTTTCTTTTCATAATTACCACGTTTCCTTTTACAACATACTTTTAAAAATACTTGATTTAAACAATAACTCCAAATTGCTTAGTTAACAATCTCACAAATTTCCTAAGTGATAGCAAAACAATTTTAACTGAAACTTCCTTTTAAATAAAGACAAAACTTGGAAGTTTATGATTTTTTAAATTACAGTATTTCAAAAAACACATGGTCAAATAGAATGACTTGTCTTTCATCATTTTTTTCTTATTATTCTATTTTCTTATTCTTATTCTATTTTCTCTTTTGACCCTATCCCTTTTCAAAAATGTTTGCTTCTAACTACCCTCTCCCTCAATCTGCCCTCCCTTTTGTCATCCCTCCTCTTATCCCCTACCCTCCTATTTTCCTGAAGGGTAAGATACCCAATTGAGTGTGTATGTTATTCCCTCCTTAGGCCAAATTCAAAGAGAATCAGGTTGTCCCATTCCCTTTCACCTACTGCTCTTCCCCTCCAGTCTTCTCTTGCCTCTTTTATATGAGATAAATTATCCTAATCTATTGTTCCCTTTCTTCTTCTCCCAATAAATTACTCTCTCACCTCTTAATTTTATTTTTTAGATATCATCCTTTCATATTCAACCCATCCTGTGCCCTCTATGTATAAATGAACATACAAATGCCCACACTCACATATATATATATTTATATACACATAAACCCTCCTACACATACATATATATGTGTGTATATTCCCTTCAGCTATCCTCATACTGAGAAAACTCTTGTGAGTTACAATTATCATTTTTCCATGTAGGAAAATAAATAGTTCAACTTTAATAAGTTCCTTATGATTTTATTTTTCTTGTTTACCATCTCATGTTTCTCTTGCTCATTGTATTTGAAAGCCAAATTTTCTGTTCAGTTCAGGTGTTTTCATCAAGAATGCTTGAAAGTCCTCTATTTCATTAAATGACCATATTTTTCCCTGTAGCATTATACTAAGTTTTGCTGGGTAGGTGATTCTTGGTTTTAGTCCTAGCTCCTTTGACCTCCAGAATATCATATTCCAAGCCCTTCAATCCCTTAATGTAGAAGCTGCCAGGTCTTGTGTTATCCTGATTGTGTTTCCACAATATTCAAATTGTTTCTTCCTGACTGCTTGCAATATTTTCTCCTTGAACTGGGAACTCTGGAATTTGGCTATAATATTCCTAGGAGTTTTCTTTTTGGGATCTTTTTCAAGAGGTAATCAGTGAATTCTTTCCACTTCTATTTTGCCCTCTGATTCTAGAATATCCAATTTTCTATTTTCCTTGAGAATTTCTTGAAGGACGGTGTCTAGACTCTTTTTGATCATGGCTCTTAGGTAGACCAATAATTTTTAAATTATCTCTCCTAGATCTATTTTCCAGGTCAATGTTTTTTCCAATGAGATATTTCACATTGCCTTCTATTTTTTCATTTGTCTGGATCTGTTTTATAGTATCTTGATTTCTCATAAAGTCATCAGCTTCCAATTGCTCCAAACTAATTTTGAAGGAGTTATTCTCTTCAGCAAGTTTTTGAAATTACTTTTCCATCTGGATGGCAAATTTGGCTTTTTAAGTTATTCTTCTCCTCATTGGCTTTTTGGGCCTCTTTTGCCATTTGAGTTAGTCTATTTTTTAAGGTGTTATTTTCTTCAGTGTATTTTTGAGTCTCCTTTAGCAGACTGTTGACTTGCTTTTCATGATTTTTTTTGCATCTTTCTCATTTCTCTTCCCAATTTTTCTTCCACTTAACTTGATTTTCAAAATCCTTCTTGAGCTCCTATAACCATGGCCTATAACCAGTTCATATTTTTCTTGGATGCTTTTGATGCAGGAGTTCTGACTTCATTGTCTTCCTTCTGCTCCTTGGCATGCCTTGATCTTTTTTGTCCCCAAAATAGGATTCTATCATCTGTTTGTACTTCTGTTGCTTGCTCATATTGGCAGCCAATTACTTGATTTTTGAGCTCTTTGCCACAGTAGAACTCTGCTTCCAGAATGGAGAGAGCTGTGTCCCAAATCACTGGAGTTTTTGCACCTGCCAGAGCTATAGGTGGGCTCCCTCTCTACAGCCCCCACACGCTCTGGCTCACTGGTCACACATCCCAGGACCACCACCCAAGACAGCGATCCAGATCCAAGCAGGTTAAAGCAAGAGTGATTACCTTCTGAATGGTCACTTGGTCTCCATACAATCTGCAGGCCAGGAGTGTTGGAAGCAGCCGTGTGGCAGCAGCTGCAGCCACTGTGCCTCCTCTGCTTCTCGCCATTCGAGTAACAGCCAAACTGCACTTGCCCTCTTCCAACAAAGTTTCCACTTTTTACTTTGTCTTTGGCATTTGTGGTTGAGAAGTCTAGAAACCACTACAGCTGCTGGTGAATCCTGATGCAGCCACTGCTGGTCAGGGCCACCCTGGGGCTAAAATTGCAGCTCTGTCTGGACTGAGCTTGGCTCCCAGCTGGGTGAAATAGACCCTTCCTGCTGGGCTTCCTTCAGAGGGAGGTTTGTTTCTCTCTGTCACTTTGTGGGTTCTGTAGCTCTAAAGTTTGTTTAGAGTCATTTTTTACATGTATTGGAGGAGTTGGAAGCCAGAGCCAGGCTGAAGTCCTGTTTCTACTCTGCCATCTTGGCTCTGCCCCTGAAATCCAATAACCAATATTTTTACAATACCCAATATTTGTATTGAACCATTTGAAACTGGCACAAGCATGGCCAGAACAATTAGTAGGATGGGGGAGCAAGTAGCTGAGAGCACATGGGCTCACTGTTGCCCACTCCTTTCTCCAAATCACACACACACACACACACACACACAGAGTGCTTTTTTTTCTTCTTTTCTACCTTCCATATTTTTGCTCAAGCTTTTATTTCTCTTTCCTAATCTTTCAAACTCAGACAGATGGGGTGCTTAGGTACTTGTACTTGGACCCCAGTTCTAAAATTACATTTCTTTCTAACCTCAAAACACTATCCCTAAAAGTTTTCTCCCCAGCCCAAGGATACTATGCATAGCAATAACTCATGAGTGGACACCAGTAAAACAAGCTACCTTTCCTCACAATTATTCATGAGAGAGCCCCCAGTAAAAACAAACTATCTTTCTCCATCACAAGAACAAGCTGACCTCTGAAGAAATTCTCTTGTAAAAACAGGACTATCTTGTAACCACAGAATTATCATGTATTGATTCCACAAATTATCATATTCAATCCAGAGGTCAAGCTATAGTCATCAACTCTCAAAGTTATCCTGCAGATCCAAGCAGGTTAAAGCAAGAGTGATTACCCCTCAGAATGGTTGCTTGGTCCCCCTACAATATCCAGGCTAGGAGCTCTGAAACAGCCACATAGCATTGGCTGCAGGGCCACTTCACCTCAGCTGCTTCTGGGAAGGGGGGGTGCGGTGGGGTGCAGAGGCTGGCCCACGCTCCCGAACCCCTTGTTCCCAAAGTCCACTGACCTCTCACTTTGTCTTTGCCATTTATGGGTTGATAATTCTGGAAACCCCCACAGCTGCTGGTGATCTACTCTCCTGAAGTCCCTCTAGCCAGGGTTGGTCTGGCCACCCTGAGGCTAAAACCACAGGCTCATTGGGGCTGGGCTCTGTTTCCAGCGTGCTTCACTAAACCCTTTCTGTCCACCTGCCAGGCTGTCTTCAGTGGGAGGTTTGTTTCTCTCTGTCACTTGTGGGTTCTGTAGCCCTAAAGTTTGTTTAGAGTCATTTTTTATAGGTATTTGAGGTGGTTATGGGGGAATTGCCCTAAGTTTTCCTGCTTCTACACTGCCATCTTGGCTCCTCCCCTACAGTTGGAGACTTTGAGTTAGAAAGAAGAAGTCCTTTCAGGCACAAAGAAAACACTCCACACCTCAGATGGGGTCTGAAGCAGGAAAAGTTCAATTGCATAAAAAGGGGCCATTGAGATAATGAATCTGCCCCTGGGCATAGACTTCTGTCATAGCTTGGTCCCCAGCCATTCTCCTGGAGTCCATGAAGGGAAACTTGGTTGATTATCATATCATAAGTCAAAATTGAATCTCTTGACTTAGGAATTCCCATCTGTAGCAAGAATGATTGATTGTCAAACCAGAGAGGATAGAAACCTCTATCATCTCTGTCCTAGAGGTGAGCAATGTCAGGGTTATGAAGAAGTCTTCAAACAAGAGGCTTCTGCCAATCTAATATTGGGCTAAAGGTCATTGCTTCGGCCAAAAAGAGTGCTGTCACATCTACCTAACTCAGGAGCAAAAGATGGTAAAGACTGCAGCTGCCCATTGAAGAGGGAGCCTGAGGAGTCAAGCAGAGATGCTTCACCCTAAGAAGAGCCCAGCAGCCAAGTGTGGTCCAGCCACAACTATATTCCTGGGTTTTGTGTGTGTGTGTAAAGGCAAAAGATTACAAGGATGCTTACTGATAGAGATATATGATATCTATTTAGGTGTATCTATCTAAAAATAGGAGTATATCTATATGATGGGATGCTTGGGATCTATGTTTGTAACATCAGTTTGTAAAATCACATTTCCCCCACCCCAGCCTCGGAGCATTAACTCTGCCCCTTCCCCCTGCCAGCACTCTGCCCAGCAACAACTCATGAACTGTTTATTTCTGCTTGGAACCATAACAAGCTACACCTATGAATCCTTCACTAAATCATCTATAAACATTTTAGCTTAGGCAAAAGTTATCTCCCCCTAGTAAAGTGGCCAACTGCACCTATGAATCCTTCGATGTACTATCTGTAGGTTAACTCCTTAGCCAATTATATACATACTGAGTCTCCATTAGCCTTGGTTCCCAACATCCATCTTGTCAGACATGACACTGATGGGTGGCAGACTAGGTACTTCTCAGTCACTCTTGACTGCTAGCTGACTTAGTGACATTTCAAGCCTAAAACCACACCTCCAGGTAGTCCCCCCTTGGGCTATTTCCCAGTGAATTGTGGGCAGTTGACATTAAAAGTGCATGTACCTTTAAGCACTGACCACTCCTTAACTCCTCCCTAATCCTACCCTTACTCACCTAGTTAGCATAATTGACCCCTGATTTACTTCCTCAACTCCTTAAAAACTATACCTATGTCTTCTTTAAGTTTGCAGGTTCCCTAAGAACCCCGTAAAGCACAACAATAAACATTTACAATCCTGACTCCAAGTCTGCTTGGGCCTACTGAATTCTTTCCAGACTGCATCGCAGGGATTCTAGTCATTGATATTGATCAGAGTTCCTGTATAACCTACTGCCGTCTCCCCCATCATATACAGGCTATCTATTCAGGAGTTATCTGTTTGTTTCAAAGACTTCAGCTTGTCTCCTAGACCAAGCTCCCTGGGGCATGTCAAGGTAGCCTATAATAAGCATCAGTGCCCAGTGAGAATAATGAATGTTGGGGACACAAAGGATGTGGCAAGTATTCTGAGGACATCTCCCATAGTTGAGACTAATTGTCCAGGACCACCCACTCCCAGAAGGCAAAGTGGAACAAATGAGGTGAAAATGATTATGAGCATCAAAGGCAGTCAAAGAGAAAAAGATAGGCATAAGGGTGCACACATTTGTATGTTGGGGAAGGATCCTGATTAAATATATATATATTTTAAAGCAATTGGGGTTAAGTAACTTGCTGAAGTTTACACGGCCAGGTGTTTCTGGGTGGGTGCTAAGTGTCTGAGCCCGATTCCATCCCAGGTCATCCTGACTCTGGGGTCAGTGCTCTTACTCACTGTGCTACCTGGCCACCCCTATACTTAATATATTATTCAAACTATGTTAAATATATAAACATGGCAGGGCTGATTAAATATTTGTTTCAGGTCTTTATAATTTTGTTTAGATAATTTTTATTGCAAGCTTAATCACAACAAAAGCAAACAATTTAAAGGGGACTTCCCAAGAAGTGTGTAACCAGATAATCAGAACTATTTACATAAAAATCAAAGACAGCCAGGACTGATACTACATATCACTAAGTCTAGCTACCAGTGAGTCAATAAACTGGTGCTCTTCTGAGCTGCAAGAGTTTATGTCTAATCCGGAGAAAGAACTATGGAGTCTGAATGCAGATCAAAGCACACTATTTTCTCTCTTTTTTTCTTTCTCATGATTTTCTCCTTTGGTTCTTATTCTTCTTTACAATATGACTAATGTGGAAATATGTTACAAAAAAGAAAATTTTATGTCTATTCCTTGTCTATACTGTCACGCACCAGGATTTCCTAGAAGAGGGAGGTAGTAACCAAGTTGCCTAAGGAGCAAACCTTTGCACTTCCAGTTAGGGAGAAGTATGGAGTCAGGTCAAATCAACAAGTATTTATTAAGCATCTACTATTTTTGTACTGGATAGGGAGAATCAGACTTTAAATATATATATATACAATTTTGTTCAATTGTTTCCCACTGTTTGTGACTTGATTTGTTATTTTCTTGGCAAAGATACAGTAGTGGTTTGCCATTTCCTTCTCCAGCTCAGTTGCCCTATGAGAAAACTGAAGCAAAGAAAGTTAAGTGACTTGCCCTGGGTCACAGAACTACAAAGTGTCTGAGGTCAGATTTGAACTCAGGAAGATAAGTCTTCCTGACTACAGGACCCACAAGTCATCCACTGTGTCACTAGCTGCCCTCAAAGCTAACACAAAATAATAAAACTTAAAAAAAAATTTACTTTGCTTCCGATCTTTTTTAGAAGTACTAATTGGTAGGGTACTCTTTTCTCTTCTGAGCTCCCTGATTCTTCCATAATTCTGGAAGCCAGATCCCTAGCAACCTTTTCCCTACCACTAAGGTCATGATGAGTCATTAGGCAAGTCAATTCATGCTCTCTAGACCTCAGTTTCCTTATTCATAAAATAAGGGGTTTAGACTAAATTGCTACTGAGGTCCCTTCCAGCTCTAAATTTAGAACCTTTTCTTCTTTCCTCAAACTGCCCATGGTTCTCCCTCCCTCCCACTCTCTCAGCTGAGAATTTTGCCTAATATTTTATAGAAGAAAATGTGACCAGTTCTCTGTGAGCTCCCTCTTCTCCCCTCTTCCTCATCTTTTGCCATTACTTTTTCCTTCACCCCTCCGATATGATGAGGAGAGCTTACTGCCATCCCATTCCATCCAGGCTCCTCCAACTTACTGCCAAACTGTGCATTTTGTATTTGATCCTGGAGGCAATAAGGAGTCAGCTTCCCTCTGTCCCTTATGTTCAGTCTTTCCCATCTATTGGCCCATTCCCTGCTGCTCATGTCTTCCCATTCTGAAAAATCCCTCACTTGATTTTTACATCCCCACTGTTGTTATATATGTCTTCTGCCCTTCATAGCTAAACTCCTCAAAAAAGCAGTCTACAATAGGTGACTCCACTCTCTCTCACTCCCTTCTTAACCTCTGACAATGTGACTTTTAGCTTTATCCTTCCACTGAAACTGATCTTTTCAAAGCTAGTAATGATCTCTTAGGTGCTAAGTCCAATAACCTCTTCTCAATCCTCATTCTCCTTGACCTGTCCAAAAGCCTCTGACACTGCTGATCACTCTTCTCTCTGGGTTTTAGGAACATTACTCTCTCCTGGTTCTTCTCCTACTTACCACACTGCTCCTCAGTTTCCTTTGCTGTGTTTTTATCCAGCTCATGGCTTCTAACTGTAGAGTTAGACTCTCTTCCTGAGTTTAAATCTGGCCTCAAACACTTACTAGTTCTTTGACCCTAGACAAGTCACTTAACCCTGCTTGCCTCACTTTCCTTATTTGTAAAATGAACTGGAGAAGGAAATAGCAATCCACTCCAACATCTTTGCCAAGAAAACGCCAAATGGTGTCAGGAAGAGTAAAAACTGACTCAACAATGATAAAAATTTGCTTTTTATATACTTTCTGACTACTTCTATGTTTTTGTATTGTTTCCTTATGTAAGCTCCTTGAGAGCAGTGTATTTTATTTTTGTCTTTTTAATCTCCTTTCTTAGCACTGGTAACTCCTCTGAGCCCCTCAAGATTCTGTCCTGGGCCCTCTTCTCCCTCTATACTACTTCTACTTGGTGATCTCATCAGCTCCCATGGATTGAATTACCATCTCTTTGCTGTTGCTTTTCAATCTGCCCATCCTGACACAATCTCTTTCCTGACCTCCAGTCTCATTTCCAACTGCCTTTCAGACATCTCAAATTGAATTGTCCAGTAGACAGCTTAGATTTAATCTGCTCAAAACAGAACTCTTTCCCCCTAAACCCTCCCCTGCTCTTTCCTTCTCTGTTTCTGTAGAGGGCAACACCATCATTCTTCTTCCCCCTAGATTTACCCCCCTACTCCCAAGCTGTTGCCAAGGCCTATTGATTTCATTTTTGCAACACACCTCAAATGCACTCCCTTCTTTCCTCTGACAACTGCCATCACTTTAGGGCAGGCCCTCAGGACCTCATGCCTGGACTCATGCAATAACCAGCTAATGGGTCAGTTTGCCTTAAGTCTCTCTCCATCCGATGCATTCTCCATTCAGCCACCAAAGTGATTTTTCCTAAAGTGCAGATCAGATCGTGTCACACACTCACTCCCTTCTCAATATACTCCAGAGTCTCCTTATTGCCTCCAGGATCAAATACAGAATGCTCAGCTTGGCATTCAAAGCCCTTTAGGATCTAACCTCTTCCCATCTTCTGAGCAAGTGACACTGGATTCTGCTATTCCTTTAACAAAGCCCTCCATTCCTCCCTGCTCCTGACGTTTTCTCTGGCTGTCTCCCACGTTTGGCATGCTCTCCCTCCTCACCTCCTGCTGACTTCCCTGGCTGAAATCCCATTTTTACAAGAAAACTTTCTTTCCCAAGCCCTCGTAATTCTAGGACTTTCCCCGAAAACTACAGAACCACGGAAAGGAGGGAAGAACTTTGAACTAGACACGCACTTTGAACTAGACACATTCCAGGTTCCCCGCCTCCCCAGGAGCTTCTACACAGCCATTGGATTCCGCCCTCCCGAGGGAGGGACCCAGAGGACCGCCCCTTTTACTGCCTAGGAGAACTCCTAGGGTCAGTTTCAATGGCCGTGACTGTGGACCTGACTCCCGGGCCCCGCAGCCTGTGGGACGAGCCCGTGGCGATCGCGGTGCACGGTCTGGTCCCGGCCCAGCGGGTCACCCTGCGCGCCTCCCTCCGCGATGAGAAAGGGGCGCTCTTCCGGGCCTCGGCCCGCTACCAGGCGGACGCGGGAGGGCAGCTGGACCTGGCGCGGGCACCAGCTCTGGGGGGCAGCTACAGCGGCGTGGAGCCCATGGGGCTCTTTTGGAGCATGAAGCCAGACAAGCCCTACTGGCGGCTGGTCAAGCGGGACGTGCAGACCCCTTTCGTCGTGAACGTGGAGGTGTATGAAGGTCACGACCCTCAGTCCACCAAGCTGCTGGCACAGGTGGTCCACGAGCGGAGCTTCCTGCGGCCAGGGGTGAAGAGGATCCGGGTGCGGGAGGGCAGCGTGCGGGGCACCCTCTTCCTGCCTCCTGGTGAGTGTCCCTCCACTGTACATCCCTCTCCCTCCCCACTCTGCTTTTCTTCTTTGAGCCCTCATCTAATCACCGACCACCCCTCTTTCTTTCCATCTCCCACAGCAGGATGTTCTGGCATTTTGAGGTTTCCAGGATACCCCTGCATTATTAAAAGACTCTTGAAATGTCAGAGGGATGGATGGACATCTTCTCAGGGGTTTGAGAGGGAAGCACTAAAGAGTTGACTTGAAAATCAGTCTAAGGTCCTTCCAATTCTAAATCCTCTGAAGTCTGAAGTCCCAGGTTCAAGTCCAGGAATCCGCCACTAGATCCCTACAAATGTCAGTTCCCCAAAACAAACATTTGTGATTCGCTCTTCCTCTTAGCTATTCATGGAAGGTTAAACTATTTGGGGTAAGCCCAAAATGGTAAGGCATCTTCAGACACTACATGTCTCTCTCCTCTAAATCCCAGCCTAGGTAAGGTCCTGACCAATTTTTAGCCATTTGAAGATCATCAGTTATACAGAGATTGTGCTTTATGTCAGTGGAGGGCCTCCCCTCCCCCCAAAGACAAGATCATTGCTACTTGAAATATTAAGTAAGTTTAGCAAAACAAAACAAAAAAGTGGGGTCATAAAAAGGAATTACAGGAATAAATGGGCAAACTGTTAAACTATCTGTGGATGTTGTGATTGTATTATTTTCCTTTTATTTTTTCTTTCTTTATTTACTTTTATTTTACAACATTCAGTTCCACAGTTCCTTGAGTTTCATTTTTTCTCCCCCCCTGCCCCAATCATGGCAGCATGCACTCGAATATAGGATCTACAAATATCTTCACATTAACCATTAGTCAGGTTGTACAGAAGGATTATAACTGATGGAATGATCCATGGGAAAGAGTAAACACAAAAAAAACAAGAAAATGAAAGAGAGCAAGTAGTTTGTTTCACTCTGCATTCAGACTCTGCATCTCCTTCTCTGGGTGTGGGTATCTCTTTCAGTCATGAGTCTTTTGGAATTGTCTTATAACCTTAAATTGCTGAGAGGGACCCAATCTATCAACGTTGGTTGTCACACATACATTGTGTCTGTGATTGTGTAGAGATTTCTCCTGTTTCTGCTCTTCTTGCTCAACATCAGTTTATATAAGTCTCTCCAGGTTATTGTGAAGTCCATCTGCTCCTCATTTCTTATAGCACAGTAGTATTCCATTACATTCATATACCACAACTTCTTCAGCCATTCCCGATTGATGGGTATCACCTTGATTTCCAATTCTTTGCCACCACAAAAAGAGCCACCATAAATATTTTTGTATATATGGGTGCTCCTCCCACTTCTCTGATGTCTTTGGGATATAACCCTAGAGGTGGTATTGCTGGGTCAAAGGATTTGCACTTTATAGTCCTTTGGGCATAGTTCCAGATTGGTCTTCAGAATGGTTGGATTAGTTCACAACTCCACCAACAATGTATTAGTGTTCCAATTTTTCCACATCCTCTCTAGCATTTATCATTTTCCTGTTTTGTCATTTTAGCCGATCTGACTAGTGAGATGTGGTACCTAAGAGTTGTTTTGGTTTGCATTTCTCCAATCAATAGTGATTTAGAACATTTTTTCATATGCTTATAGATATCTTTAATTTCATCTTCTGCGAACTGCCTGTTCATATCCTTTGACCATTTAACAATTGGGGTGTGGCTTGTATTCTTACAGATAGGACTCAATTCTTTGTATATTTTAGAAATGAGGCCTTTATCAGAGACATTGGTTGTAAAGATTCTTTCCCAATTTTCCACTTCCCTCTTAATCTTGGTGACATTGCCTTTATTTGTACGGAAGCATTTCAATTTAATGTAATCAAAATTGTCCATTTTGCATTTTATAATGTTCTCTAATTCTTGTTTTGTCATAAAGTCTTTCCCTCTCCATAGATCTGACAGGTAAACTATTCCTTGCTCTCCCAGATTGTTTAAAGTATCAGCCTTTAATACTTAAATACTTAAATCATGAGCCCATTTTGACTTTATTTTGGTGTACAGTGTTAGATATTGGTCTATGCCCAATTTCTGTCATACTATGTTCCAGTTTTCCCAGCAGTTTTTGTCAAAATAGTGCATTCTTATCCCCAAAACTGGGGTCTTTGGGTTGATCAAACAGGAGATTACTATATTCATTGGCTACTGGGTCTCCTGTACCCGGTCTATTCCATTTGTCCACTACTCTATTCCTCAGCCAGTACCAAGTACTTTTGATGACTGCTGCTTTGTATTACATATTGAAATCTGGTATGACTGGGCTACCTTCCCTAGCATCTCTTTCCATTAATTGCCTTGATATTCTGGACCTTTTGCTCTTCCAAATGAATTTTGCTACTATTTTTTCTAGATCTACAAAGTAATTTTTTGGTAGATTGATTGGTATGGCACTAAATATGTAATTTAATTTAGGTAAAATTGTCATTTTTATTATATTAGCTCAACCCAGTCATGAGCAATTGATGTTTTTCCAATTAGTTAAATCTGACTTTATTTGTGTGAGAAGTGTTTTGTAGTTGTGTTCATATAGGTACTGGGTTTGTTTTGGCAGGTCAATTTCTTTTTGTCTATTGCTTGTTTTTTAAAGTTGCAGGTCCAAGGTCCAATTTATTAATCTATTCTCTCTCTCTCTCTCTCTCTCTCTCTCTCTCTCTGCTTTTTGGAGGGGGGGATATCAGGGCATTGGGGTTAAGTGACTTGCCCAAGGTCGCATGGCTAGTAAGTGTTAAGTGTCTGAGGTTGGATTTGAACTGAGGTCCTCTTGACTCCAGGGCCAGTGCTCTATTCACTGCACCACCTAGCCTCCCCATTCTTTCTCTTTTTTTGATGAAAATGTTTGGAAATATATATTTCGTCTTTATGACTGTTTTGGGTCATCACAAATAATTAGGAATGTTGTCCAATTGCTGCCATTTTCTTTGACTCAGGAAGAGAGTTTAACTCTACAGTTAGAAGCCATAATCTGGATGAAAGGTCATGAGTTCTCTTTGGAAACACTGTATTTAACATACCTATAGGGCTTCCAACTTCATGTTGGTGAGGTGGGAGCTGAGGAGAAAGACTAGGGTTGGAAATACAGATCTGAGAATCATCCGAAAGACTGAGTATGGGACTTACTCTCAGTGAATCTCAATTTCCCCACCTGTCAAAAAAGGGAATGGAAGAAATGAACTTTAAGGCTCTGTTTAGCATCACTTATAAGTGTTAGAGCCTGGGTTAAAAATAGGTCTTCTAACACCAAGGCCAGCATTCTTTTTTTTTTTTTTTGCCTTTTTTTTGGAGGAGCAATTGGGGTTAAGTGACTTGCCCAAAGTCACATGGCTAGTAAGTGTTAAATGTCTGAGGTTGGATTTGAACTCAGGTTCAGGTCCTCCTGACTCCAGGGCCTGTGCTCTATTCACTGTGCCACCTAGCCATCCCCAAGGCCAGCATTCCTTTTAGTACTCTACCCAGCCTTTCCATTAGGTTCTGGGAACATATCGCTAGTAAGTTGTGTGTTAACCAAACCAGTCAGTCTGTGGTTCAATATCAGTTAAGAAATCTTCACTCTAAATCAATTTTGGTCAGTGCTTTTTTCTTTCTTTGTTTTGTTTTTCCTTTAATTTCCTAGAAAAAGCCCCTCTTGAAAATTCCAATCTTGTATCAGCTGAGGAGAGAAGAGGATTTCCCAAGTCTAGGCAGTATAGCCACGGAAATCCAGACATCGGAAAGGCCAGGCATGGTGGTGGCAGCTGGGGATTGCAGTGAAGAGAGCACTGCACCTGTAGTCAGGAAGACCTGAGTTCAGATGTGGCCTCAGCCAGAGAAGATTAAAATCGATCCAGTTCTGGAAGGGGACCAATGACATCATGAAGTTGATGTCTTGACTAGCACTTGAATTGGATTTAAGTGAGGCAGAGCTGAGCAAAGTCTTCTGGCTCATTGTCTTCTCCAAAGTCATTAAAATCCAGTGAGAAGACAAAATCAAAGTGACTGTCAATGACTGAAGATCTTTCCTAGGTCTCATTTTCTTTGAGGCTACACCCATGCAATGATGAAGGGCTAGGTCAGAGTTGAGACAAAAGGTGGCCCAATTTATCCTTACAAAGATGTCAGTCTAGGAGGGGTAGACTCTCACACTTTCTGGCCCCAACAGAAAATAATTGCTATCTATTCTAAGCCATAAAGTTCTAAAAAATGAACCATACAGGCTTAAGTTGGGTCTATTATTGGCCATTCAAAGAAAGCCAGAGTGATTTTGGCTTACAGGCATTGTCTAGTAGCTCTATTTAAAAGACAATGGGTTTTTTTTTTTTTTAAATCGGTCTTTTCGGCACTATATTTCAAGAAATCAAAAATGAAAGCTGCACAGGACAAAAAGTAAATTGTTCTAGATTTTTGAAACATTTTTTAAAAATGAAAAATAATTGATCCCATAATACTTTCTTCTTGACCCTATTTACAAGTTATTGATTTTTCCCTATAATTGCTTTTGTCCTGTAAATAAATGCTTAAGTTATGGTTCTTTGTTTCTAAACTTAGTTCAGAGCTCAGCTGGACCATAATGGCTTAAGTTAAAAAAAATCTAGCTTTCTTGTTCAAGGAATTCTGCTAACTTTGGGGAATGTGTGAGAAAGCAAGGGAGTTTGGGCCTGATAAATATCTTTGCTGCATCAACCTATTCTTCAAGGATATATATCATGCACTCTAAAAGTCTTGGCCTCTATCTCACACCTCGACTCAAACACACAGAGTGCTTCTTAGACTCATGAGAGAAGCAGGGGGGTTATTGCTAGTCCCCATTACCAAAATTCCAACCAATCATGTTGGTCCCTTATGCAGTCATGCTCTGTAAGCAATCAAGATGTCCTTAATTCCAAGTCAGCTTCCTTGTCCTGTTATTTGTTCTATACTTCCAAAACCTCTTTGTGGTAGAGCTGCAATTGGGGTTGGATAAATAGTGCTATGCCTCCAGGGCATGCAGCCTTGGAGAAGGTGTGCTTTTACCCCAAGAGAGTGCCCTTCCTTCCAACCTCAACCATTGCACATGCATCCCTGACCATTGTTAGTAGTGTTGACTTTTCTTTTGCCACTGGACTTCTATGACTCTGGAGGGAGTGAGGGTGATAACTTTGCTTAGCTCTTCCTCACTTAAATCCAATTCACAAGCAAGTCAAAATATCACCCTCCTGACATCATTGGTCTGCTTGGAGAATGAAGGACAAAGAAACTCCCCCAAACTTCTATAAGTTTAACATATTTTTTTTTGTTTTTTTTTTGCTTTTTGGAGGGCAATTGGGGTTGTGACTTGCCCAAGGTCACACAGCTAGTAAGTGTTAAGTGTCTGAGGTCGGATTTGAACTCAGGTCCTCCTGACTCCAGGACCAGTGCCCTATTCACTGGGTCACCTTGCCACCCCATTTTTTTTTAGGTCTTTTTGTTTGAGGTCTGTGGCGTTAATGGAGGACTAGCCATTAACTCATTTATTGACAGGTAGCATGACTTTGCTAATAAATGGTATCTTGCTCAGAGATCTGCCTCAGTTTACCCTTTTGTTAACTTTCAGATGAAACAAGACACTAGTTATAAGACCCTAGGCAAGCCACTTAATGGCCGATTCTTCAATTTCCCCAACTGTAAAATGAAGGTGACAGTAATAGCACATATATCACAGGATTGTTGTGAGGATCAAATGCATAGAATATTGTGTGGCATATAGTAAGCACTATATAAATGTTAGCTATTTATTTTCCAGTTAACTGAGTTATTTTTAATTACACTGTGCAGATGTAACCTTGTACATTCTTTCCAGTGCACGTGCAGTAGTGAACAAGGAGTCTTGTGGTGTCTCAGAATGTGTTATCTAAGAGCAAACAACTTGACTATCCTTAGAATTCAGAGGGAAGACTTTAAAGGGAATGCTTTATGACTTTGACTTTCTTATAGGTTCAGGGCCTTTCCCTGGGATCATCGACATCTTTGGAATTGGAGGTGGCCTGTTTGAATATAGAGCCAGCCTGCTGGCTGGACATGGCTTTGCTGTGCTGGCCCTGGCATACTATGCCTTTGAGGACCTCCCCAAAGACATGAAGGAACTTCATCTGGAATACTTTGAAGAGGCTGTCCAGTACCTGAAAAACCACCCCCAGGTTGTTTTCTCATTTTGTGACTTCTCTCTTCTCTGGGTTTCTTTGATTTTGGGGGTAGATGCTTTCCCTGATTGGTCTTCATTTTTAGAAATTGTACCAGGAATGAACCCTCCTATGGTAAGTGTTTATTGGGAAGTGGAGTGGTTTGCCATTTCCTTCTCCAGTTCATTTTACAGATGAGGAAACAGAGGCAAACAGGATTAAGTGAGTTGTCCAAGGTCACACAGCTAGTAAGATTTTGAGGTCAGATTTGAACTCAGGAAGAGAAGTCTTCCTGACTCTAGACCAGGCACTCTATCAACTTTGCCACCTAGATACCTGTATTGCTTTGAAATTTTTCCCTACTTCCAAAGGGGAAGTGGCCAATCCCTCTCTTGTTTAGAAAGAGAAAAACTGAGACAAATTCAGATCACCTCTGGTAATGATTATCTGTGTGACCTTTGGAAGACACAGGCTTTTACCCTCTCTGGGCTATAGTTTCCTTATTTGTAAAATGAATGAGTTAGGGTAGACATCTCTTCGGATCCAGGATCCAGGGACAAACATGAGTGGAGTGACTTGAGGTATGCAGACTGTCCACCTGCTCCAAATTTCATCATCCACCAGCTTTTTAGTCTCCTTAGTACAGTCATTTTATAGGGGAGAGTTTTCTCCAAAAGGCCTCAATTAAAATACATAATCAGCTCTCTGTCATAGGTATGGGTATTGCCTTGGGCCAGAAGGAAGGAAGGAAGGAAGGAAGAATTTATTAAGTGCTTACTCTGTACTAGGTACCAAACTGAGTGCTTCGTAAATATTGTCTGATTTGATCCACAACAATCCTTTGAGGTAGGTAGGTGCTCTTATTATCCCTAATTTACAATTAAGAATACTGAGGCAAACAGGTTAAGTGACTTGTTCAGGGTCACATGGCTTGAAAGTCCCCGAGGTAGGATTTGAATTCAAGTCTTCCTGACTGCAGGAGATCTAGTGCTTTATCTGTTGTACCACCTACCTTTTTGAATTTTAGTTCACTGTGACTGTAAACAATTATTTGGTCCTCAGTTTCCTATCTGAAAAATGGATATCATAATATTTTTAATATATGGCTATAACGAATATGCTAACTTTATAAGTCTTGTTGATATGCGCTGGAGTTTCTCAAAATTCAGTAAGGTCCAAAAATGTCTCCTAGGGCTAAAGTAAAGCTATTTTAAAATTTGGGGTGAGTTTTTTTTGAGGTATTCAGGGTTAAATGCCTT
Source organism: Petaurus breviceps papuanus (assembly GCF_028583685.1). Lineage (NCBI taxonomy): Eukaryota > Metazoa > Chordata > Mammalia > Diprotodontia > Petauridae > Petaurus > Petaurus breviceps. Next base: position 29,688,467 of record NW_027185809.1, read on the forward strand.
GCCCACGGTCACCTAGCTGTCAAGTTTCTAAAGCCAAATTTGAACTCAGGTCCTCCTGACTCCAGGGCTGGTGCTCTCTCCACTGCATCTCCTACCTGCCCCGTTTTCTTAGTCACAACATTCTTCTCATTCCCTCTCTGACTCTCTGACTTTCTCAGGTAAAGGGTCCAGGAGTTGGGTCGCTTGGATTTTCTAAAGGAGGTGATCTGTGCCTCTCCATGGCCTCACGTTTGAAGGGTATCACAGCCACCTGCACCATCAATGGCTGCCTGTCAAATGTACAGTGTCTGCTACACTATAAGGGTATGACCGTTCCCCCATTGAAACGTGACCTAAAATTTATCAAGATGACTGAAGACGGATTTGCAGACATCATTGATACTCTGAACAATCCTTTGGAGGAATCCAACCTAAAAAGCTTAATTCCCATTGAGAAGGCTGAGAGCTGCTTCTTGTTTCTTGTTGGTCTGGATGACCACAATTGGAAAAGTGAATTCTTTGCCAATGAAGCTGCCAAATTGCTACAAGCCCATGGGAAGAAGAAACCTGAGATTATGTGCTACCCTGCAACAGGACACTACATTGAGCCCCCATATTTCCCTTTGTGTCCAGGTTCCTTTCACAGTGGGGTGGGCAAACATGTGATCTGGGGAGGAGAAGTCAGGGCCCACTCCATGGCCCAAATTGATGCTTGGAAACAACTCCAAGCCTTCTTCCACAAACATTTAGGAAATAATCAGATAATACATTCCCCCAAATTGTAACTCACCATTTAAAATTTAAAATGATAGATACTAAGGGTGTGTTGAGATGGTACTAATTAGCTTACTTTAAGAATAATTGGAATAAGATGTTTTTCTCACCATTAAGATAAAGTTGAAAGTAATAATAATTTTAAAACTTTGAGTGTTTTTTTTTTTAAGTAAGCAGTTTTGCCAAGGAATAAGAGAATAATTTTGATGGGGCAGTTAGGTGGCACAGTGAATAGAGCAACGGCCCTGGAGTTAGGAGGACCTGAGTTCAAATCAGGCCTCAGATAATTAACACCAAAACTAGCCATGTGACCTTGGGTGAGTCACTTAACCCCAATTGCCCTCCAAAAAGCAGAAATAAAACAAAACCACAAGAGAATAATTTTGTGAAAGATAAGAACAGTAAGAGAGTACTTTCATTACATAGGATATAAACTCCATAAACCCATAGAATTGACAGGGCCCTCCTAGGCCTATACAAGTTGCCTATAAATTTCCTAGAAATATTCTCTCTGTGTCTTAAAAAAAGTTATCAGAAGTGCAGGGGTTGCACCAGCACAGAGATAGAGCTAGCCTAGGTGAGCTGATTCACCCACCACAGGGGCAATTCCCAGACCTCTCACAGTAGGACAGGGGATCTGCTGGAGCTGAGTAAGAGACAAGCCCAGGGCCTGTGCCAGTGACAACAGCTACTCCTGGGACTATCAATCCACAGCCTGGATGTTTAAAAACCACCTACCTGAACTTCCTGGAATCAAGATGGAGGAGGAAACTCTAGCTAGTCCCCCCTCTCTGATCCTGAAAACCCAGAGAATATTGCCCCATGGCAAAATCCTGAAATAGTGGAGCCAGCAACAGGCTTGGGAGTCCTAGAGGAAAGATGAGGCTGTGGCTGTGCCTAGGCTAAAGTGAAGGATGGGAGGCTTCCTATCAAGTCCCATCTCAGCCTAACAGCAAGAGATCCTGAACCCCAGTGGGGTGGAGGCAGTAAGCACTGACACCGAAACCCCAGGCATGCCTTCACACAATCAGGGGAATTTGCAGAGAGCAGCAAAATCATAAAATCATAGAAACAATCAGTAACTGCATTCAAGAGAATTGACCATAATGAGACAGTATACCAAAACTTGTGGGATGCAGTGAAAGCAGTTCTTAGGGGAAGTTTTATATCTCTGAATGCATACATGAATAAAATAGAGAAAATGGAGATGAATAAATTTGGCATGCATCTAAAAAAGCTAGAAAAAGAACAAATTGTAAATCCCCAATTAAATACTAAATTAGAAATACTGAAAACCAAAGGATAGATTAATAAAACTGAAAATAAGAAAACAATTGAACTAATTAATAAAACTAAGAGCTGGTAAGTGGGGGATGTGAAAAACTTCTCAGACTTTGTCCTGGAATCTAGTGGCAGGTTTGAGTTTTTCTTTCACCCTTCCCCCTTCTTTGCTATGGCCACATTAGTATTAAGCCCCTTTCAGGAGTCTTTAGACCTCCAAGTGTCTGAGACTGGATTTGACCTCAGGTCTTCCTGACTCCAGGGCCAATGCTCTCTATTCACTGCATCACCTAGCTGCCCCTTTAGAAGCATTTTCAATGAGATCAGGGATGAAACAAGGATGTCCACTATCACCCTCTAATTCAAATTGGTACTAGAAATGTTAGCTGTAGAAATAAGAGAAATCAAAGGAATTAGATTAGGTAAAGAAGAGACTAAGTTATCACTCTTTGCAGATATGATGATATACTTAGAGAATGAAGTAAAAAATTACTTGAGATAATAAATTTGGCAGAGTTGCAGGATATAAAATAAACCCACATAAATACTCGGCATTCCTATATATTTATAACAAAGTTCAACAGCAAGAAATAGAAATTCCATTTAAAGTTACTGTAAACATTATAAAATATTTAGGAATCTACCTGCCAAAACAAACTCAGGAACTATATAAACATAATTAGAAAACACTTTTCATACAAATAAAGTCAGATCTAAATAATTGGAAAAGCATAGTTTATTTTTTTTACTTTCTTTTATCTTTTTAAAAAAAATTTTAAAATCATTCATTTCGACGAGATTTAGAGTTACAAATTTTCTCCCCATTTTTCCCCTCCCCACCACCCCAAAACAGTGATTATCCACTCAAGATCCCCTCCCACAATCTGCTCTCTCCCATATCTTCCCCCATCCCCACTCCGACTTTCCAATAGGGCATGGTGGATCTCTATGCCCCAGTGCCTATATATCTTATTTCCCAGTTACATGTAAAATAATGATAATAATAATAATATACATATATTTTAAACATTTTATTTTAAACCTTTGAATTCCAGATTCTTTTCCTACCTCCCTCGTCACCCATCTTTACTGGGAAGATAAGCAATTCAATATAGGTTGTACATGTACAGCTATGCAAAACATTTATTAGCAGATATATTGTGAAAGACTGACTATACTTCCCTCCCTCTTATCCCACCCCCCACAAGTTCAATTCTCTACTTTGATCTTGTCCCTTTTCAAAAGTGGGTGCTTCCAACTTCCCTCCCCCCATCCTGCCCTCCCTTCCATCAACCCCCCACTTATCCCCTTCCCCCCTACTCTCCTGTAGAGTGAGATACCCTATTTAGTGTGTATGTCATTCCCTCCCTAAGCCCAATTCAATGAGAATAAGGTTGACCCATTCCCTTTTACCTTCCTGTTCTTCCCCTCCATTATAAGTTTTCCCTTGCCTCTTCTATATGAGATAATTTACCCCATTCTATCTTTCTTCATCTCCTCTCAATATATTTCTCTCTCATCTCTTAATTTCACCTTTTAAGTATCATCCCTTCCTATTCAATTGGTCCTGTGCCCTCTGTTTATGTATACCTGTGCACATATATACACATAGTCACATATGTATTCATATGCCCATATGCCCTCTTATAGACATATATGTGTGTATACATATACATTTACATATATATGTATGTATATATACATTTACATATATGTGTATATATACATATACATTTCTATTCCCTTCAACTAGAATAGTTTCATAGGTTATAATCATCGTTTTTCCATGTAGGAATGTAAATTGTTCAACTTTGATGAGTTCTTTATGATTTCTTTTCCCTGTTTACCTTTTCATGCTTCTCTTGCTTCTTGTATCTGAATGTCAAATTTTCTTGTATCTGAATGTCAACTCTGGTTTTTTCATCAAGAATTCTTGAAAGTCTTCTCTCTATTTGATTGAATTTTCCCCTGAAACATGATACTCAGTTTTGCTGGGTAGGTGATTCTTGGTTTTAATCCCAGCTCCTTTGACCTCTGGAATATTATACTCCAAGCCCTTTGATCCCTCAGTGTAGAAGCTGCCAGATCCTGTGTTATCCTGATTATGTTTCCACAGTATTCTAATTGTTTCTTCCTGGCTTCTTGTAATATTTTCTCCTTGATCTGGGAACTCTGGAACATGGCTATAATATTCCTAGGAGTATTCTTTTTGGGATCTTTTTCAGGAGGTGATCAGTGGATTCTTTCAACCTCTGTTTTACCCTCTGGTTCTAAAACATCAGGGAAATTTTTCTTGAGAATTTCTTGAAGGATCATTTTTAGGTTCTTTTTTTGATGATGGCTTTCAGGTAGTTCAATAATTTTTAAATTATCTCTCCTGGATCTATTTTCCAGGTCAGTGGTTTTCCCAATGAGATATTTCACATTGCCTTCTATTTTTTTTTCATTTGTTTGGATCTGTTTAATAGTATCTTGATTTCTCATAAAGTCACTAGCTTCCATTTGCTCCAATCTAATTCTGAAGGAATGAGTCTCTTCAATGAGCTTTTGAGATTCTTTTTCCATCTGGCAAATTCGGATTTTTAAGGCATTCTTCTCCTCATTGGCTTTTTGAGCCTCTTTTGCCATTTGAGTTAATCTATTTTTTAAGGTGTTATTTTCTTCAGTCAGGTTGTTGACTCTCTTTTCATGATTTTCTTGCATTATTCTCATTTCTCTTTCCAATTTTTCCTCTACTACTCTTATTTGGTTTTCAAAATCCTTCTTTAGCTCCTCTATGGCCTGTAAGCAGCTTATTCTTTTGTTGGAAGCTTTTGGTACAGGAGTTCTGGCTTCACTGTCTTCCTCCTGTTGCATGCCCTGGTCCTTTTTGTCCTCAAAAAAGGAATAAAAAGTCAGACCGCTGTGCTTACCTTGCTTCTTTCGCTTGCTCATGTTGCCACTCAATTACTTGACTTTTGAGCTTTTTAACACAGTAGAACTCAGCTACCAGAGAGGGAGAGCTTTGTCGCAAATCACTGGGATTTTCTCAGCTGCTGGAGCTATTAATTGGGTATATCAACAATGCAGTATCCACAATGCCTATGGTAACTATAAATATGCTGATATGGTTATTAATCACAAAATGTACCATGCTCTCTACATGGGGAATAAAGCTAGAACATTTATTCAAATACTAGAAAACTGAGTCCCAAAACCAGAGAGTCAAAGCCATAACAGTAGTTACCGTGTTTCCCCGATAATAAGACAATTAATTTTTTTGGACAGAAAAACACCAGAGGGCTTATTTTCAGGGGAGGGCTTATATTTTAATGAACATTGACAGCAATTTTAATAAACAGGTAAATGTGAACAAAAAAATGTACCTTTATTCAATAAGCAAATCACTGGGGAAGAACAGGATGATGCGCTCACTGCTGTAGCTCTGATTGGATGCAGCTTGGAGCGCAGCGTGTGTTTCACGGGGGGACGGTGCATACAGAGGGTACCAGTAGCAATCTCAATAGGGCTTATTTTCAGGGGAGGGCTTATTTTAGAGGAATCTTACACAGTAAGGGGAGGGCTTATTTTCGGGATAGGTCTTATTATCGAGGAAACACGGTATAAACTTGGCACATGTAGTTAATGTAGTAAATAAACACCCACATTCTCAAGCCTTCAAACAGAATAGGCTACCTCAGGCAAAGATCCTCCTCTCCTCACTCATGGCAACTGCTCAGCATCTAGGAAGGGTGCTCCTAGCAGCTTCGCCCTCCCCCCCCCCCCCCCCCCCATTACCTGTCCCTGGCAGTCCTCAACAGGAGTCCTTAGCAGAAATTCTGGCTGGCTCAAAAAAAGGTGTTCTCATCTCCACCTCCACCTCATCTGCTATGGCTGCTTCTGCTGTCACCAGTCACCTCATGCAAGCTATTTTGGCTTCTGCTTCCTCTTGCCCTACCCCTTCCTGCTACATCAGCAAGTCCAACAGGGCATGGAAGATCTTCAAATCCCATAACCCTTACATTCGGCCCCAACATCTTTCATGTCCCTTACTTGGCAAAAATACAGTAACAATACACTTCATTACATAGGTTAATAGGAGTTTTAAGAGTAACTGGTGTCAACAGAATTTTACAACAGTATAACAAGGATAGCACACAATAAACACAGAAAACAATATTTTAGGGTGGGGCTTGAGAACAAGCTCCCCATCTTCCCCTCTGAACAAATGGTGCCCCAGAATCTTGGGGTAAGGGGCGAAGGTCTCTTCTTCCATGGCTACTTGCTGCTAAAATCTGACATAGAGCTATTCCTGTCCCAAGGGGCCCCATTTGAGGGGTCTGTTCTTAATGTGCTTGATGCCAGGTCCAGGGATGACACATCACCATTGAAGACAGGGGGTGAAATCTAGCTTAAGCTATGAAGCATCTACAGGTGGAGGGTACCACGCCTGCGGAAACAAATCTATCAAACAAGGTGAACAGACAAAAAGTCAAGAAGAAGCAGAGACAATAACCAGACTATTGTAGCCTCACTCATGGTAGAATATATGAATTAAGGATACAATTTTGGAATCATTTTCTCCGGAATAAACAATAGTTACAGTGTTATCCCTCCCATGTGCTATAATCTCCACAGCCTTTGGAATATCATCTGGCTTCCATTTTACCCATACTTTAGCTCCCAATTTTATTCTATCAGTAGAAACAAATCTTTCAGTTCCTCTGATAGTTATTTTGGAAGGAGGGGTAGTTTTTACAAGTGGTATTGTTTTATGTAATGCCAAGCAAAGGCAACTTCCAAAGGTTCAAAGTACCAACATAGCCACTCTCCATTTTATTCAGTGACAAATTAAGAACAGAGAATGGAAAACAAAATTGAGATAATAAATTATTTAGCAGGAAAGTGAGACAAATCGAGGCAGGTGGGAATATTGATGTAGAAATATTTGTTTTGGTGACAAAACAATATATAAACATTTAAATTACTAATATATATATATAAGATTATAAAAATACAGGTATAAGATTAAATAATTGTAAAGTAATTTTGTAAGTGCTATTTTAAAAGTCCTTAGCACGATTCCTGGTAGAGAGAAGGTGTTATATAAATGCTTATTGCTATTGTTTTATTATGTGTTTATTAGATGGAATTGGAAGTGGCTTCTCTTCTCTGTAGGAGGGTTCAGACCAAAGAAATCTGAGCAGTTCTTATTGGAGAACTTCTAGTATCTAGGAAGGAGAGAGTATTTGTTTAGCATGTGATCCAGTCCTCTCATTTTACAGATGAAGAATCTGAGATCCAGAGATGAAATGACTTGTATGTCCAAGACATGCACCCATACCCCCATTTGGGTCTGTATATTTTGTATGTAGTTTCTGAACCAATTACTCTTTGTATTGCATTATGGTCTATAAATGATGCATTGAATATTCTTTCTGCCTTTTATATTTGTTTGAAATATCTCTGGCCACTAGTCAAAAAAATTTTTTTTACAAAGTTCTATGTGATGCTGAGATGAAAAAAGTGAATCAAGTCAAGAAAACACATTTTGAATAAGAAACTCCAAAATGAGGAACAAATTCAGAGCTCTCACATCAAAGGAAAAATACTGCAAGTATTCAGGAACAATTCGAGTACCAAGGAACCACACTCAGGATCACACATACTGTCAATGAGAGACATCGAGATACAATATATTAAAAGGTAAATTATATTAGTTTCAAACCGAAAGTAACTCTGACAAATTGAGGATAATGCAACAAGGGAAAAAGCTGATCCTTTAAATAGAGATTTTTCAAGCATTTCTCAAGAAAAAGACAAAAGCTGAGTAAGAACTTTGAAATACAAAACGAGAATCAAGGGAAATCTAGAAAAGTAAATTTATTTTAATAACTGGAAGCAGTTATGGTATGATACAGTGTATCATCCTTATGGGAGAGAAGAGACAAGTTTCCCTTCATAATGTTAATGTAGTCAAAATGTATTCAGAGGATTACTTTAGGAAAACAGAGATGCTAGCAATAGCTTCTTTCTATTCTGAGGATTTCAAAAGGAGAATGGGAAGAGAATAAAAAACAGAATACACTAGTGTGTATAGGAGGAATAAGAGGTGGTAAAACATGCTATTCCCCACAACAGAGGTACCTGAAAAATATACAGATATAGATAAAGGGGTTATAGCGCCACTGTACAGAGGGGAAAAAAAACTTCTTTGAAAGACTTAGAGACTCTGATGAATGCAGTGACATCTCAGCCTAATGCATGACACCAACCTTCTGAGAGTCAGAGAGGTAATTTATTCAAGGTGCAGAGATAAAAAATTTTCACAAGACACTGTATGGATTCATTTTGCTTAACTATGTTTATGTTGTTACAGAGATGTGTTCCCCACTGTCTCAGTTTTTAATTTGGGACAGGAGGAAGAGAGATGATAAGAATAGTGATTCCTGCCTTTGCCCAAAAGAGCCATTGAAACTTTTTTTTTAAGTTCAGAAGAGTATAGGAAGAAGTTCAGAAATTAAGTAGGAGAGTTTTGAGAGTGATGTGTGGAATTTATTATCTCTTGTTTATGAAATAGAAATTCCTGATTTCATATATGGTCCTCTTTTATATGATCTAATATGTATGTGTGTGCCTCTGTAAAATGTGTGTGTGTGTGTTTGTGTGTATCTATATGTTTATTGATATAAATGCCCTTTTTGGTGTCTAAGTCGCAGATAAAAAAATTAATTTTAATTACATTTTAAAAAAAGGGTTAAAAATTAATTGGAGATTAGATAGATATAACCATTCAATGACTAAGGGCTAGGTTAAAGTTGTAACAAAGATGGCCCAATTTATCCTTACAAAGATGTCAGTCTAGGAAGGGTAGACTGTCATAGTTTCTGGCCCAAACAAAAACAATTACTATAGCGAGGCTAGGTGGCTCAGTGAATAGAGCACCGTCCCTGCAGTGAAGAGGACCTGAGTTCAAATTCAGCCTCAGACACTTAACACAAAAACTAGCTGTGTGACCTTGGGCAAGTCACTTAACCCTAATTGCCCCTCAAAAAAACCACCAAAAACGAAACAATTACTATTTATTCTAAGCAAAACCTAAACAATAAGCCACAGAGGCTTGGGTTAGGGATTATATTGGCCATTCAATGAAAGCCAGAGTGATTTGGGTTTAAAGGCATTGTCTAGTAGCTCCATTTAAAAGACAATGGGCTTTTAAAAAAAACCTGTCTTTTCAGAATTATATTTCAAAGAATCAAAAATGAAAACTCCACAGGATGAAACTAAAATTGTACTAGATTGTTGAAAAATAAAAAAAAAGAATTAATCCTGTAGCACTTTCTTATTGATCTTATTTATAAGTAATTGGTTTTGTCCTGTAACTGCTTCAGTTATGGTTCTTTGTCTCTGAAATTAGTCCAGTGTTCAGCTGCACCATAGTGGCTTGAGTGAAAAAATCCAGTTTTCTTGCTCAAGGTATTCTGCTAACCTTGAAGAATGTGTGAGAAAGCAAGGGAGTTTGGGCCTGCTATATATCTTTACTCCACCAACCTATCCTTCAAGGATGTCTAGTTTGCTGTCTAAAAGTCTGGGCCACCTTCTCACACCTAGGCTCAAACAAAGAGTGCTTTTTAGACTCATGAGAGAAGCAGGAGGGTTATTGCTACTCCCCATTACCAAAATTCCAACCAATCATGTTGGCCCCTATATCTCAGCTCTGTAAGCAGTCATGATACCCTTAATTCCATGTCATCTACCTTGTTCTATTCTTTTTTCTATACTTCTAAAACCTCTTTGTGGGAGAGCTACAACTGGGGTTGGACAAATAGTGCTGTGCCCCCAGGGCATGCAGCTTTGCAGAAGGGTTTTTTTTTTTAATCTCAGGACTGTGCCCTTCCTTTCAACCTCAACCATTGTGCCTGCATCCCTGACCATTGCTAGTAGTCTTGACTTTTGTCTTGCCACTGGACTTCTAGACTCTGAAGGAGAGAATGAGGCTAATGCTTTGCTTAGCTCTGCCTAAATGCAATTCACAAACAAGTCAAAATATCACCCTCCTGATGTCATTGGTCCTCTTAGAGAATGAAGGATCAATAACTTCCCAAAACATGTATAAGATAAACTGTCCTTTTCTTAGAGGTCTGTGGTATGAATGGAGGACCAGTCATAGTCTCATTTATTGACAGGTAGCATGCCTATGCTAATAAATGTTATCTAGCTTAGAGACCCACCTCAACTTATCCTTTTGTTAAATTTCATTGACACAAGACACTAATTATATGACCCTAGGAAAGTCACTTAATATCTGATGCCTCAGTTTCCTCAGCTGTAAAATGAAGGTGATAGTAATAGCCCCTTTCTCACAAGATTGTTGTGAGGATCAAATGTTTAGAACACTGTGTGGCATATAGTAAGCACTATATAAATGTTAGCTATTTATTTTCCAGTTAACTGAGTTATTTTTAATTACACTGTGCAGATGTAACCTGGTACATTCTTTCCAGTGTACATGCAGTAGTGAAGGAGGAGTCTTATGGTGTCTCAGAATATGTTACCTAAGAGCAAACAACTTGACTATCCTTAGAATTCAGAGGGAAGACTTTAAAGGGAATGCTTTTTGACTTTGACTTTCTTATAGGTTCAGGGCCTTTCCCTGGGATCATTAACATCTTTGGAGCTGGAGGAGGCCTGTTTGAATATAGAGCCAGCCTGCTGGCTGGACATGGCTTTGCTGTGCTGGCCCTGGCATACTATGCCTTTGAGGACCTTCCCAAAGACATGAAGGAACTTCATCTGGAATTCTTTGAAGAGGCTGTCCAGTACCTGAAAAACCACCCCCAGGTTGTCTTCTCATTTTGTGACTTCTCTCTTCTCTGGGTTTCTTTGATTCTGGGGATAGATGCTTTCCCTGATTGGTCTTCATTTTTAGAAATTGTACTAGGAATGAACCCTCCTATGGTAAGTGTTTATTGGGAAGTGGAATGGTTTGCTATTTCCTTGTCCAGTTCATTTTACAGATGAGGAAAATGAGGCAAACAGGGTTAATTTAAGTGACTTGTCCAGGGTCACATAGCTAGTAACCATTTGAGGTCAGATTTGAACTAAGGTCAAGCACTCTATCAACTTTGTCACCTTGATGCCTGTATTTCTTTGAAAATTTTCCCTACTTGCAAAGGGTATTTTAACACTGGCCAATCCTTCTCCTGTTTGGAAAGAGAAAGCTGAGAAAAATACAAAATGAGTGAGTTAAAGGAGACATCTCTTCAGATCCAGGACCCAAGTAATAATATCAGTGAGGAGTGACTTGAGGTATGCAGAATGTCCACTTCCTCCAAATTACATGACCCATCAGTTTGAGGCATTCAGGATTAAATGACTTGCCCATGGTCACTCAGCTAGTAAGTGTCAAGCATCTGAGGCCAGATTTGAAGTGAGGTCCTCCTGACCCCAGGGCTGGTACTCTCTCTACTGCACCTCCTACCTGCCCTTTTTCTTAGTCACAACATTATTCTCCTTCCCTTTCTGACTCTCTCACTTCCTCAGGTAAAGGGTCCAGGAGTTGGGCTGCTTGGATTTTCTAGAGGATGTGATCTGTGCCTCTCCATGGCCTCCCTTTTGAAGGACATCACAGCTCCTTGCACCATCAATGGCTCCCTGGCAAACATAGGATGTCTGCTACACTATAAAGGTGTGATCATTCCCCCTTTGAAATGTGACCTGAAACAGCTCAAGATGATGGCAGAAGGGTTTATAAACATCATTGATGTTCTCAACAATCCTTTGGAGTAACCCAACAGAAAAACCTTAATTCCAATTGAGAAGGCTGAGAGCTGCTTCTTGTTTCTTGCTGGTCTAGGTGACCAAAATTGGCAAAGTGAATTCTATGCCAGTGAAGCTGCCACATTGTTACAAGCCCGTGGGAAGAAGAAACCTGAGATTATCTTGTTACCCTGCAACAGGACACTATATTGAGCCCCCTTATTTCCCTGTGTGCCCGTTTTCCTTTCATGGTTTGGTGGGCACATGTGTGATCTGGGGAGAAGTCAGGCCCAAGTTGATGCTTGGAAACAACTCCAAGCCTTCTTCCACAAACATTTAGGAAATGAACAGATAACAAATCCCCCCAAATTGTAACACCATTTAGAATTTAAAATGGCAAATACTAAGGCTGTGTTAAGATGATACCAACTAAAGAGATTATTTTTAGAACAATTGGAATAGGATATTTTTCTCATCATTAAGATAAAGTTGATCACTTCAACAATGTTAAAGCTCTCAATGTTGTTGTTGTTGTTTTTAAGTAAGTCATCTTGCCAAAGAATAATTTTGTGAAAGATAAGAACAGTGAGAGAGTGTTCTCCTTACATATAATATAAACTTTATAAATTCATAGAAATGGCAAGGACCTCCTAAGCCAATACAAGTTGCAAATAAATTTCCTAGAAAGATTCTCTCTGTGCCTTAATAAAGTTATTAGATCTTAAAAATAGGTCTAAGATCTAGTATCAACCTTGATGTGCTGGCCACAGCAAAAACCTTAGTGTTACCTGTATATAGAAGTGGTCTAAAATATGGCATCTAATCCCAAGGTCTAGGATACCAAAGTGTATTTGGTACTAGATGGTCCTGATATACAAAAAAATACAAAAAGGCAGGGCATGAGAAGGTTCAGCCACTTCATTAGGTTGGGCGAGAAGTCCACCAAAGGCAGGGAAGTTGTGCCCATCTGAATTAAGGATGTATCCTCACCAAAGATCCTTTTCTGTTCTGAATGTCTTTCCCCTGCCATGGATTGTCAGTTTTCCTATGAGCATCTCATTTTTGTTTCAATCTCAAACCTGAGGTACCAGACCAGCATGCTCTATTATATGCATTGACCTGTAGGTGAAAGTGGGCAAATGGATTCTTTCCCAACACTGTCCTACTTGTAAGCCAAAGAACAGGGAATATCAGTGTGGGAGGGGAATGCCCTATAATTTCTTTTCCCTCCTTGTCAGCACCTTGGTGCCTTGGTATTTGTTCCCTGACTCCAAGCTTCTCTGTTCCTTTCTGCACCAATTCAGTTCACTCTACCATTTACAGGACCTCATACCAACAAACCCATTCCATACCAATATATAACAGCCAATCTCTATATCCCAAGACCTCTAATAAATTATAAAATTTATAATTGTTTTTTTTTGGGAGGGCAGGGCAATTGGGGTTAAGTGACTTGCCCAAAGTCATACGACTAGTAAGTCTGAGGTAGGATTTTAACTCCTCCAGACTCCAGGGCAAGTGCTGTATTCACTGCCCCACCTACCCACCCCTATAATTGTTTTTAATTCTATTTTGCTGAGATGTATTCAAGCTAGATTTAATATTCCCTTTTGTGGATCCTTTTCCTTGTAAACTTCACCCATCACCCACATCCCAGAAAAATTTGCCTAAAGCTCTAGCTTCAACTGTACTTTTATAACCCAGCCAATAAGTGTCTGATGCCAGATTTGAACTGAGGAAGATAACTGACTCTTCCTGACTCCAGGCCAAGCACTCTATCCCCTGATCCAACTAGCTGCCCTTAAAGTATTATAGCAACTCCTATCTCCTGAGAACCTTTGCCTTGTGAAATTCTCTCGTGTCTTGGCTGTGGTTAAAAGCCTTCCAGAAGGGGAGGTCCAAATTATGTAATCTCAATTCTGTCATTACTAGCCAATAAGAAGAAGACAAACCTATGTTGGGGGATATTTTGCTCTTCCCACTTGCTAATTAGTATAAAAGACCCTGTCAGTCCTCACTCAAGGTCTTTAGTCATTGAGAGAGGAGATTGACCTAATTCATTGGTTATTGGTAGCCTACCTAATAAATTGACTGTGCTCAGAACTTTGATTCTCAGAATTTCTATTAGACAAGGACAACCCCTCCCTACTATCCAGAGACCTCAAGTTTCTAGCTATTGAGGAAATCAACCACCTCCCTAGACAATTCCAATTTGCCCTCTTGCTCTCCATTGTCTAGATGCAACCTCCTGAGCCACCCACTTAATGTTCTCTTACTTGATATGTTCCCTCTCAAACAGCTTGTTAGGCTGGTGTAGGAGCCTCTGACCTTTTACCTGATTAGAAGCCTGGTTCTGCTAGGTCACAGCTCTGATTAGAACCAGTCACCACTGACTTACTTTCTATTATCATTCAAAGTTGGGAGAAGTTTTAATACTGTGGAAACAGAATTCCTTCTTTTGTTTCTCACAAATTCTTCCTTTTTTTAATTCAAATTGTTTCCACATCTTTTCTTACTTCTAGTTAACACTCCTCACTCTCTTTCTCCTATGAATTCTACCCCTTACCCATATCCCCTTTAATTAGGAAGGGTGAGATGTTGATTGAACCATTGACAAACCAATGGGGGCAGTCCCCTTCATAAATATAGAAATAAGCAAAATAATAATGAAATTGTCCCTTTGAGATTCATGTAGCTGTCGGGGGGGGGGGGGCTGAAACATCATCTGATAAAGTGTTCTGGTTCAGCACATCATCACATCATCTTCTTGTCATCTTCCTGTGGACATCTGCTTTCTTACATCCATTTGATGAGGGATGGCTCCCAATAGGTTCAGCAGGGACTCTGATCTTATCTTAAGACCAGAACCTGCAATTCAGTCTGGAAAGAATTCAGCTCAGCCTTACTTGGAGTCAGAGTTGAAAAAGTTTATTATACGCTTTACAGCGGGCAAGGATCCTTAAGGGACCTGCAAGTGAAAGGGGGCACAGGCTTTTACTTTTAAAGGGTAGGGCTGCCATTGTCAGGGCTGACCGGATGGATGTAAGGGAACCAAGGCTAACTTGTGACCATAGATAAAAGTTAGGGCTGACTGAGAGGAACTTGTGACTTCAGTGCATAGATAAAAGTTTGAGGAGTTTAACTTGGAGATGAGATTTGTGCCAGACAGGAGGAGACATGAGGCAACCACAATAGGGCTAGATTAAGCAAGGACAAAGGAGTCACAAGTTGTTGCCTAGGCAGAGTGTGGATAGGGGGAAGGGCAAAGTTTGAGGCCGAGGAAGGGACACGTGATTTTACAGACTGGTTTTACAAATTGATGCTACAAAGTTTTACAGAATGATGTTACAAATATAGATCCCAAGAACCCCATCATTACTGATGTTACAAATTGGTATTACAAATAGATTTTACAAACATAGATCCCAAGCACCATCATTCCCCCCTTAAACAGATGATACCCAAATTCATTTGGGGACAAGGGTGATGATCTCAGCTTCCCAATCTGCTTCTGGCTGGGAAGGGGCGTAGAGCTGTCCCTGCCTCTCAGGGTACCATTGTTCAAGGGGTGGGGTCTGTAGCCAGTGTCCAGAGCCTGGCCGATGTCAGGTCCAGAGGGTGATGGGTCATGGACTTGGAGAGTGGTTGGTACTCAGCCTGAGACATCATCTACAAGTGAAGGGTGCTGAGCCTAAAAGACACAAATCAAGCAAAGAGATTAAACAAACAAGAGTCAAAAAGGAGTAAGAGAAAATTGACCAGAAGTGGGGTAGTATATATATATATGGGCTAGTATAATCCATTACTCAGACTATTTCACTGTCCTTTATATTTTCCCGTAGACAAGTGTAATGGAAATGCAAATTTAAAGATCTTCCCTGCCCCTAGGCTAAAGTGCACCTGGAGCCTGGGGTGGGAGGCTTGTTTTTCAGTAGATACTTCTTGATTGGCCAGTGAGTCAATAAGGTTGTTACATTCTCTGAGCCAGGAGAAGGCTATATAAGCCCTGATGTGTAGCTTTGTTTTGGGGCTCACTTTGAGAAGTGTTCTGTGATTTGATATGGATTCTGGGAAGTTGTTGTCCAGAGCCCCCCAGCTTTGAAAAACCCAGATGTTGAAACCCAGATGGTGATTTGGTATGGATGTAATGACTGGACAGTTTGGAAAGATGTCTACTTGATCTGTTTCTGTCTTGATAATTCTGCCTGTATACTTTGAAGTTCGGGGTGCTGACCTTTTTCCCCTGAACAAGGTAAACGATATATGTTTGACTGATTAAAGTAAGCTTGTTAACCCATTTTGAGTTGCTTTCCTTTATCAAAGCAGATCCAAGAACCTGTGTTGGCAGCAAACCCTGGGGACGTTTGGGGTGCTTGCTGCTACAACAAGATACCTCATATGTTTTTATTCTTTTACTAACATAATGTTTTACTGCCTTTAACAAAAGAGGTTCCTGACTTGAACCTCACAGCTAGATAGTAGACATACATATTATATTCACTCTGGAAGAAAGAGATACTTCAGAAATTGAATCTTTTACATGTACATTCAGTTACAAATGTTAACTTTTGCTTAGATAATGGAATAACTACAAATTCAGATCAAAACAGTAAGATCTCTTCTGCTTTACAACTCATGACATTAATTTAGCAATAAATTTATCTTGCAAAGGAATGTTTTAGTAGGCCTTTTTAAAAAATTAGAGATTTAAAATTTCTTCTAAAAGTATTTTCCCTTCTTTTAAAACAGTTTCAAGATTCATAAATGATCACTAAACTTTTGTGAAGAAAGTAAGTTGAAAACTTTAAAAAATGATCTTAAGCAGTTTGCATAACTTTCTGCACATGTTCTAATTCTGGATGAAAATAATATTAGATTTTCCAGTACGCTAACACAAAAGAGCTCACATCTTTTACTGACTACTTGCTCTGATCATAGAAACCTGCTATAGAAGGAAAAAGCAGGGACCTGTGACATTCCAAATATGACAGGATAAAATCCTGGACTCTGTTTAAATTCAGGTTAGTTACAGATATCCAACCATGCAGTATCCATTCTACCTCAAAGCTAGACTCAGGAATAGGTGGGGAACATTCCTTTTCAAAGGAACCCCATGGGTAAACTGAGCCAGGAGGGATCCCATCCCAGATGGAGGCTAAGATTGTCCCTCCGGCCTTTACCAAATGCAGACTTCCACCTGTCCACAGTACAGGATCACATTTCCTCTGAGTAGCTTGTGGCATTTTCCCTCTGATACTGATTTAATGCAGATAACTATACCCAAATTCAAACTCAAAATAAAATTTAGTTATGGTTCCAAATGCCTTTTACCTTAAACAACAAGCCTCACCAATCACAGCTTAGAGCCAGTTATAATTATTTCTATTCTCTTGGAGCTGCAATAAGCAATAAAGATTTATCAGGTCTCACAAATGTAAGGAATTGCTTTTACCATCTTTCCTTCTGAAATCTAAAAGCCAATTTATAGAAATCCTTTTTAATCCTTGCAACTTCTTAGCAAGTTAGGTTCATTTAAAAACTACATGACTGAAAAAAAAATTCTTTTCCCAATGACCTTGCTTAACAGAGATAGTTTCCAGGGAATTTGGCAGTTTTACAACATCATAAATGCAGGAGTGAATGGGGGAAGGGCTAATAATGATGCCCCTGTTTAGCCAATTCTCATACAAGCAGGAGGACTGTTCTGAATGGTCGGAACTAGTCAGAATAAAGTTGTCACAGTTTTAGGTTTTAGCATTAAAACCCAATTAGCCCAATAACTTAACAGTCTTACAATTTTAAACAATCTTGACTGAAACTTCCTTTTAAACAAGGACAGACTTGGAAGCTTATGATTTCCCAAATTACAATGCTCCAATATGATAAAAATGAAGAAAACTCTTGTACTCTTTCCACAAGAAGAAGAGCTACAAGAGTTGGCAGAGTTGATCAGTTGGCAAAGGAGGGATTGGAACAGAATGAAAGAAATGAACAAATAACCTATTGGTAGGTGGGGATCAAATGGGGAAAATGACATGGACAAGGGGAGAGAGAAATATATTCCATAATGGGATATAGAAACCTTACAATGAGTCTCATATGGGGAAGTTTTTAAATAGGAAAATGACTTCCTGAGTTCTGTGCTTCTAAGAATAACATTCATCAGGAGAAGAGAAATTAAAGTTTTTGGCAGACACCAACATCTAGAAAGGTAAGGGGGGGGGTTTCTATAAAAAGACCCAGAGAGGAGGTACTACAGTGAATGGAAAAAGAAAATGATCATTAGCAGGCCAAGGGAGAACTGTGACACTGGAAAATGTTTGCCATGGGTCAGTTCTTTTATTCTCATTACCTTCTTCCAAAAAGATAGATCCGAGAGTTAAACATGAAAGAAAAAAAGTAGTAGTGTTAGAGAAAACACCAAATAGATCCCTTAACCCTACAAGACTATGCTTTTATTAATTTCTCATTAACTACCCACAGTGGCTGTGCCAAAGTGTTTACTCTTTCCTCAACCTCACATTTGAAGGGGCATACTTCTTTCAACATAGAACCTCACCTGCTACTTTCCTAAGAACATTTAGACCAATAGTCATAGATTCCCTTCTCTCCACCCCTCTACTCCTTAGGTTATTTTTTGTTGTTCATTCTCTTCTTTTGTCTTTAAAAAAATTTGTCATTAATTATCATACAGCATAGATAGTACAGCTGTTTACCAGTAACAATATCATGAACAATTATCATGTTCTTAAATTTGAACTTTGAAATAAAAACAAATGAATTACCAATCTGATGACCTTAAAAGTCCACATGAAGTTACACAGAACTAAAATCTTTTTTTTTTATGCCATACAACCAATCAACTTATCACTAGAAACCAATTACATTCTGGAATCTCACATAGATGGTGAATGTGGTGATCCATAAACCTTCAAATTAACATAATTACATCCTTAGATGAAGCAAGCTTGAAAACTACATCCCTATATTTTTCTTTCCCTTTTTCAGAAGTTCTTATTTGCTCAATAAGAATTCTACAAAAGTGCCTTTCCAATTCACTGTGCAGGGAATCATTCATTTCATCATTAGTAATGTGGAAACTATAACTTTAAATCACTGTATATTTCCAGAATAGCCAAAAAGTTAAATGGACAATCAGCTATCACAGTAAGTATCAGCAGTATTATTACTACTTGTTTGTATCCCAAATATAACAGCTTTAAACCATCAGATATTATTACATAAAAAATCCAATTCACATGAAATAATTATAACATAGGGTTAGCAGAACTGATAAAGTAACATAGCTAGTTTTACACAACTTTTTCTCCATCTTTTTGTTTCAACAAAATTCAGATTGAAAACTGCTTTATGTCACTCAATTTTTACATTATAAGAGGATTTTACAATTTAGAGATACCATAATAACACAATGACATTAATTGCATTTCCAATTCATCACAAGCAAAAATTATTGATAGAAAATTAGGCTTACCAAGTGCAGAGGCTTTTCTCCTCTCCCCACAGTTGCAGAGCTTGGTTGTGGACCCAAGGGTTTGAAAGGAGAAAGGGTCATCTGCATGCCTAGAGTGGACTTCAGGGTACCCAGGGGCCCAGGGCTGTTGCCAGGGGGGCCCTCAATATAGCTGCTATGCCTCCCCCCCTCTTTTTTCAGTGGGGGAGAGTAACTCAAATTCCCTACTACTCTTCAGCACTCTCTTTCCTTATCTGATCTGGTGAGAGAGGCTTTAACAAAATTTGCTCAAATGTTTTTAGCTGTTCTAACTTTTACTCCAATAAATTTTATGTGTCCACTCCTTAGAAACTTCTTTGAAAGTGATAGCTTTGACTTCTCTAGTAAGGGGAGGGAGAGTGGCACCTACTCCCTTACCCCAGTTCTAGAGAACCCAAAAACCTCACCTTTCGTATCAAATCTTAGAAAATGTTCCAATTTGCCCAAATGCCAAATAGTAAAATGAATTCTGACTTATCTTTAGCATCAAATTAGGAGTGACACTTTTCAAAGATGATCAGAATGCATTCAGTTGCCTTTCAGTTGCATTCTGTTACACAAAACTTTCCTCTTTTAGGTGAAACAGGAAATAGTTAAATGTTGGTCTGCCTGCCTCTTTGATCTGAGGGAGAAGATTCCCTCCCTTTCTTATAGACTTCTCCTCACTCCACTTGGCCAGAGTGGAATGAAGAGGAGGAGATTTTCAAACTTTTAAAGATATTAAAACTTCTGTTCATAAACAAGACAATATTTTGCTCTCTTTCTCTCCCTCTCCAGCCTGCATTCAGCAGCAGGGGAAAGGAGGAGGAGGGAAAGAGATATCAGCATTTCAAAGGAATGTCCTGCAGTCCAGCTGCAGTTTAAAGCTTAGAGGTGTCAGATTACTCACACATACTCATTCACACAGAAGCCGAGAAAGAGAGAGAAAAACTGACAGATTCAGAAAGCTCACAGAGGATTTCTGAAACCCTCAGCACAAATCACATTGGCTTGGCCCCCAGATAGATGCCAATGTGGGGGCCAGGTAAAATTGCTTTGCGATAACCTCGGCACAGATCCCCAAGTGTAGGGGGAAGGTGGCCCATCCTTTCTACTTGAAGTCTTGAAGACTGAGTTTTTTCAGTTGTACAAAAGATATTTCAGAGGTGAGTCATGGGGTATGGAGTGAGACTGACCCATCATTTCTACTGCCCCCGAACTAAAGTCACTGCAGCTGCTTTTCCCTGACATCTCACTAGAAAAGCCTTGCCTAAAAAAAATATATGTGTATATTATGTGTTTTTTTAGACGTGTAGACACTTGTCCCTAGACAGGGTGTCCCCCCGTCCATGTGGGATGTGTCCCAGGTCTATTAAAAAATAGACCAGATTCTGGTCTGCCCAGACCAAAACAGTCCAATCAAGCATTACAAATATAGATCCCAAGCACCCCATCATTACTGATGTTACAAATTGGTATTACAAATTGAGTTTACAAATAGATTTTACAAACATAGATCCCAAGCACCCCATCACATTCTCCTACAAAACTGATCAACCCTTATGCCTATGTTCTTATAAAATCAAAATTGGAACCTTGGTCAATTGTCCATTGTTCATTCCCCCATCAGGAAGATGAGATTCCCCTAAGGAATTAATAACAGGCTCCAATACATATATAAATACATTGAGTAGTACCCAACTTTAACACAGTACATATTAAGTCATAAAACAATTCCAACTTCTGGTCATGTTAGGCTTCTTTTAAAGCATTTACAAGACAAACCACAAACCATTCTTGTTTTAACATTAATGAATTCTATCAAGGATATGACCTTAACTAAGTAACAGAATAATATCCTATTTCGCCAATGGGATACTCACAGTGGCTGCTATGAATATACAGGTGTATTTCCAAGTTTTAATTACAAGATATAACAGACTCTTTTACTTGAAGATGAAACCAAGATATTTATTCAAACATTAGTAAGCTAAATCCATCAGTGTAACAACGAAAGCTATACACATTGTGGGAGAGAGGGAGAACCATGGGAGTTTTGAGGAAAGAAGAAAAGACACTAGAGAGGCAACTTAGTCCAAACCCCTTATTTTATGAATAAAGAAATGAGTTCTAGTGAGCATGAATTGACTTGAGTACTTTCATCATGACCTTAGTATTGGGGAAAAGGGTTTCTTCAAACCTTCCATGGTTCTCCCTCCCTCCCACTCTCTCAGCTGAGAACTTTGCCTAATATGTTACCTCTCATATGACTAACGTGATCAAGGGATCGAATTCCTTCCAGCCTCCTCCAACTTACTGCCAAACTGCATTTTGTAACTGATCCTGGAGACAATAAGGACATATTGTAAATAAGGACATACAATTAGTATCCCTCTATCCAGGATGTTCAATCTTTCCCTATCTATTGACTCATTCTCTACTGCCCATGTCTCCCCATTTTGAAAAAGCCCTCACTTGTTCTTTCCATCCCCACTGTTGTCCTATACATGTTTTGTCTTTTATAGTTCCTCCAAATTCCTCCAAAAAAGCACTCTACAATGGGTGGCTCCACTTTCTATACTATCACTTCCTTCTTAACCTCTGACAATGTGACTTCTAGCTTTATCCTTCCTCTGAAACTGATCCCTTCAAAGTTACTAATGAATGATCTCTGAGGTGCTAAATCCAATAATCTTTTCTCAATCCTTCTTCTCCTTGACCTGTCCAAAGCCTCTGACACTAATCGATTACTCTTCTCTCTGAGTTTTAGGAATACTACTCTCTCCTGGTTCTTCCCTACTTATGAGACTGCTCCTCCTACTTATCAGACTCAGTTTCCTTTGCTGTGTTCTCATCCAAATCTCATCTAACTGCAAGTATCCCTCAGGATTCTGTCTGGGCCCTCTTCTTTTCTCCCCCTACACTACTTCACTTAGTGATCTCATCAACTCCCATGGATTGAATCTCTATGCTGATGCTTTTCAAATCTACCCATCCTGACCCAATCTCTCTCCTGACCTCCAATTTCTCCTTTCCAATCTTTTCAGGCATCTTAAATTTGAATTGTCCAGTAGACAGGTTAAACTTAATCTGCTCAAAAAAGAACTCTATCCCTCTGCACACTCTCCTGCTCCTTCTTTCACTGTTACTGTAGAGGGCAACCCCATCCTCCCAAGTACTTCAGAAATTCAAAAGAATTTCAGGCTAGCTGCTCACTGTTCTTCCCCTCCGACCCCTCTCCACCTCTACCATAAGTTGTTGGCAAGGCCTGTAGATTTCATTTTTGCAACGGCCCTCAAATACATTCTCTTCTTTCCACTCACACTGCTGTCACTCTGCTGCAGGCCCTCAGCACCTCATGTCTGGACTCATACATTAACCTGCTCTTAGGTCGGTCTGCCTTAAGTCTCTGTCCATCCAATGCATTCTCCATTCAGCCGCCAACCAAAGTGATTTTCCTAAAGTGTAGATCAGATTGTGTCACACACTCATCACCTGCTCAGTAAACTCCTACAGGATCAAATACAAAATGCTCATTTTGTCATTCAATGACCTTTAAACCGAGTCTCCCATCTTCTGAGCCAGTAACACAGGACTCCTTGTCATTTCTTTAACAAGGCTCTCCATTCTTCCTGCTCCCGACGTTTTCTCTGGCTGTCTCCCATGTGTGGCATGCTTTCCCTCGTCAACTCCCCCTGCTAACTTCCTTGGCAGAAATCTCATCGTTACAGGAAACCTTTCTAAAGCACTCTTAATTCTAAGGCTTTCTTTGTAAACGACAGAACAACGAAAAGGAGGGAAGAACTTTGAACCGGAAACCGGTCCATCCCAGGCTCCCTGCTTTCTGGCCTCCCACAGAGTCAGTCAGTGGATAGCCCCCGAGATTTTCCACCTCCCCACCCTGTGGGGGGAGCCTCTGGGGACCCAGAGGACCGCCCCTTCTACGATATCAACACTGACTCCTGGGTGCCTAGAGTCAGTTTCAATGGCCGTGACTGTGGACCTGACTCCCCGGTCCCGCAGCCTGTGGGACTAGCCCCTGGCGATCACGTTGCATGATCTGGCCCCGGCCCAGCCAGTCATCCTGCGCGCTTCCCTCCGCGATGAGAAAGGGACGAGGTGGTCGCGGGCGGGCAGCTGGACCTGGAGCGGGCGCCAGCTCTGGTGGCAGCTACAGCGGCGTGGAGCCCATGGGGCTCTTCTGGAGCAGGAAATCTGAAAAGCCCTATTGGGTCAAGTGGGACGTGCAGACCCTTTCCCTCTTGGACGTGAAGGTGTATGAGGGTCACGACCCACCAAGCTGCTGGCACAGGTGGTCCACGAGCGGAGCTTCCTGCGGCCAGGGGTGAAGAGAATCCCGGTACGAGAAGGCATCATGCGAGGCACCCTTTTCCTGCCTCCGGGTGCGTGCCCCTCCCCTCACCACGGCTCCCCCATGCTTTTCCTCTTTGACCCCTCATCTAATCAACGACCACCACTCTTTCCATCTCCCCCAGCAAGACTAGCCTTCCGAAGACCCCAGAATCCCCCTGGCATTCTAAAAGTATTTTGAGATGTCAGAGGGATGTACGGATATCTTCTCAGGGGTTTGGGAGGGAAGCACTAAGGAGTTCACTTAGAAATCGCTCTAAGATCCTTCCAATTCTAAATCCTCTGATTTCTGGTCTGTAATTGGGGGTCTAAAGTCCCAGGTTCAAGTCCAGGAATCCACCACTAAACCCCTCCAAATGTCAGTTCCACAAAGCAAATATTTGTGATTCTCTCTTACCCTTAGCTATTCCTTGAAAGGTTGAGCTATTTGGGGCATCATCAGACACTGATACTAATCCTAACCTTGGTAAACTCCTGACCAAAGTTAAGCTTTCAGTGATTTTCTTTTCTTTTTTTTTTTTTTTTAGCCATTCGAATACCACCAGTTATATACGAAATGTTTGGGTTTGGTTTTGTGTTTTTTTTTTTTTTTGTCACTGGAAGGCATCCCCCATGAAGATAAAATCACTTGAAATTTAGTCAATTTAGTAAAAAAAAAAAAAAGTGGGGGAATTACAGGAATAATTGGGCAAACAAGTGGTTAAATTATCTGTCTGTGGATTTTGTGTTTATGTGCTTTTTTAAATCTAAGAGAATGGAGAACAAAATTGAGGTAATAACTTAGTTTTGCAGGGAAATGAGACAAATTGAGACAGGTAGAAAAATTGATGGAGAAATATTTATTTTGGTGACAAAACAGAATATTTAGACATTTAAATTACCAATACAAATAAGATCTATAAAAATACAACTATAAAATGATAATGGTAGGAACAAAGGAAGAAGTAAATATTTGAGGTATCTCATTCATGTGGTTAAGCTAAGACAATAATATAGCAACAGTGTTGACACTTTCTAAATAAAGTATAGGTTTACAGTATGACAGGTAAAAAAAAGGGTTTTTCCTTAAACTCAGAGGAGTTACTAGTGCTAAGAAAGGAAATTAAAAAGATAGAAATAAAATATGCCTTGCTCTCAAGGAGCTTACTTAGGGAACCAATACATAAATATTGAGGTAGTTAGAAAATATGTAAAAAGAAAATTTTTACTGTTGTTAAATCATTTTTTACTCTTCACAACCCCATTTGGTGTTGTACTTGGCAAAGGTACTGGAGGGGTTTGCCATTTCAGGGTTAAGTGACTTGTCTGTGGTCACAGAACCAGTAAGTGTTTGAGGTCAGATTTGGACTCAGGAAGAGAGTCTTCCTGACTCTGGCTAGGGTCTAGCCCTCTCCTGTGAGACCTAGCTGCCCATTAAAAGCAAATAAAGGGTAAATAAAAGTTCAGGGTGGGTGGGGGAAGCAATAGCAGGAGACTCATCTGGGTAAATGTATCATCTGTAGAATTCTTTAAGGGAAAGGGACTATTTTTGGCTTGTATTTATAATCTTAGAATTTAATACAGTGCTTCATATATAGTAAAGGCAGCTGGTGATGCAATGGAGAAGAGTGCTAGCCTTGGAGTCAGATAGTACTGAGTTGAAATCCAGCCTCAGAAAGCTATTAACCGTGTGACCCTGGACAAGTCACTTAACCTTTGCCTGTCTCAGTTTGCTCATCTGTTGCACCCATCTTAGCAGAGTTGTTGGGAGAATCAAATAATTGTAAATAATTAGAAAATAATTAGAAATAGGGGAAGCTAGGTGGCAGAGCTAATAGAGAACCAGGCCTGGAGTCAAGAGGACCTGAGTTCAAATCCAGCCTCAGACACTTAACACTTACTAGCCATGTGACCTTGGGCAAGTCATTTAACCCCAACTGCCCTACCTCCCCCCATCCAAAAAAAAGCAAAATAAATAAATTAGTTAAATAAATTAAATGAAGCAATTGTAAAGTAAGTTTGTAAGTCCTAATTTAAAAGTCTGTAGCACAGTGCCTGGCAGAGAGAAGGTGTTATATAAATGCTTATTGCTATTGCTTTAATAAGTGCTGATTAGATGGGATTAGAAGTGGCTTTTCTTCTCTGTAGCAGGGTTCAGACCAAAGAAATCTGAGCAGTTCTGAGTGGAGAGCTTCTAGTATCTGGGAAAGAGATTCTTTGTTTAGCATGTGATCCACCCCTCTTATTTCACAGATGAAGAAATTGAGATCCAGAGATGAAATGATTGCATATCCAATACTTGCACCTAGACCCCTATTTGGTTCCGTATCTTTTGTTTGTAGGCTCTGAACCAATTACTCTTTGTATTGCATTATGGTCTATAAATAGTATATTGAATAGTCTTCTACCTTTTATGTCTGTTTGAAACATCTCTGGGCCCTAGTCTATTTTTTTTAAAGTTCTAAGTGATGCTGAGCTGAAAAAGTGAATAAAAGCAAGAAAACATATTTTGAATAAGAAATTCCAAAATACTAAATCTTAGGAGTATCAGGGCCCAAATTTAGAGCTCTCACATCAAAGGAAATGCACTGCAAGTATTCAGAAACAATTCAAGCAGCAAGGAACCACACTCAGGATCAAACCATACCTATAACCTGCCATCAATGAGAGAAGACTTTGAGATACAATATATCAAAAGGTAAACTGTTTTAGCTTAAAACCACAAGTAACTGCCAAACGGAGGATAATGCAACAAGGGAAAAGCTGATCTTTTTAATAGAGGATTTTCACGCATTTCTCAAGGAAAAGACAAAAACTGAGTAAGAACTTTGAAGTACAAAACAAGAACCAAGGGGAATCTAGAAAAGTATATTTATTTTAGTAATTGGAAGCGGTTATAGGATTCTATAGTGCTAATATCCTCGTGGAAGAGAAGAAACAAATTTCTGTAAAGAATCTTAACATAGTCAAACTATATTCAGGGAATTACATTAGGAAAACAGATGTTGGTGATGGATTGGTTCTATTCTGAGGATTTTAAAAGGAGAAAGAGAAGAGAATAAAGGGAACAGAATACACTATTGTATATAGTAGGAATAAGAGGTGGTAGAACATGCTATTCCCCACAACGGTGCTACCTGAAGAACATACAGATATGGATGAAGGGGATATAGCACCAGTGTAAAGAAGAAAACAAAACCTACATCTGAAAGACTTAGAGACTCCAATGAATGCATCGACCAATTATATCTCAGCTTGATGCATGCCAACAACCTTCTGAGAGACAGAGAGGTTATTTATTTAAGGTACAGAGATAAAAATTTTTTGACATGGACACGGTATGGATTCATTTGCTTAACTATGTTTATTTGTTACAAAGATGTATTCCCCACTCTGTCTTAGTTTTTCATTTGGGACAGGAGGAAGAGAGATGATAAAAATAGTGATCCTTGCCTTTGCCAAAAGAGCCATTGAAACATTTTTTTTAAGTTCAGAAGAGTACAGAAAGAATTTCAGAAGGAAGGATAAGTAGGAGAGTTTTGAGAGTGATGTGTGAAATTTATTATCTCTTTTGTTTATGAAATGGAAATTCCTGATTTTACATATAATCCTTTTATTTATGTTCTAAGATATTCATGTATATGTGTGTGCGCCTGTGTAAAGTGTGTGTGTGTGTGTATCTATATATCTATTCATATAAATGCCCTTTTTGGTGTCTCTAAGACCTGGACAAAAAATTAATTTCTTTAAATTAATTTTTTTAATAATTAAAATTAATTGGAGATTAGATAGTTACAACCATTCGATGACTAAGGGCTAGGTCAGAGTAGAGACAAAGATGGACCAATTTATCCTTACAAAGATGTCAGACGAGAAGGGGTAGATTCTCATAGTTTCTGGCCCAAATAGAAATAATTGCTATTAATTTTAAGCCATCAGAACCTAAACAAACCTAAACCACAGAGGCTTGGGTTGGGGCGATTATTGGCCATTCAATGAAAGCCAGAGTGATTTGGGTTTAGATGCATTGTCTAGGAGCTCCATGTGAAAGACCATGGGCTTTATAAAACCTATCTTTCAAGAAATAAAAAATGAAAACTGCACATGACAAAAAGTAAATTGTCCTAGATTTAAAAAAAATTTTTAAATGAAGAATTGATCCTATAGCACTTTCTTATTGATCCTATTTATAAGTAATTGATTTTATCCTGTAACTGCTTCAGTTATGGCTCTTCGTCTCAGAACGTAGTCCAGAGTTCAGCTGGACCATAGTGGTTTAAATGTTCATCAAATTCTGCTAACCTTGGGAAATGTGTGAGAAAGCAAGGCAGTTTGGACCTAATATATATATATATATACACACACATATATATACATACACACACACATATATTTACTCCACCAACCAATCCTTCAAAGATTTCTAGTTGGCTGTTTAAAGTCTGGGCAGCTCTCTCACACCTAGACTCAAACAAAGATTGCTTTTTATGCTCATGAGAGAAGCAGGGGGGTTATTGCTAGTCCTTGTTACCAAAATTCCAACCAATCATGTTGATCTCCATGTCTCAGCTCTGTAACCCAGTAATGATGCCCTTAATTCCAAGTCATCTACCTTGTTCTGTTCTTTGTTCTATACTTCCAAAACTTCTTTCTGGTAGAGCTGCAACTGGGGTTGGACAAATAGGGCTGTGATCCCAGGGCATGCAGCCTTAGAGGAAGGGTGCTTTTACCCCCAGGAAAGTGTCCTTGATCCCAAACTCAACCATTGTACCTAAATCCCAAGCCATTGCTAGTGGTCTTGACTTTTATCTTGTCACTGGATTTCTATGACTCTGGAGGAGAGAGTGAGGCTGATGCCTTTGCTTAGCTCTGCCTCACTTAAATCCCATTCACAAACACTCAAAATATCACCCTCCTGATGTTGTTGGTTCTCTTGGAGAATGAAAGACCAACAACTTCCCAAAACCTATAGAAGGTAAATTGTCCTTTTGTTAGAGCTCTGTGGCCTTAATGGAGGACTAGACACTGACTCATTTATTGACAGGTAGCATGCCTATGCTAATAAATGTTATCTTGCTCAGAGATCTGCCTCAAAAAAAAGTGTAAACACTTTCCTTAAATTTCATTGAAACAAGATACTAGTTATATGACCCTGAGCAAGTCACTTAACCTCTGATGCCTCAGTTTCCTCAACTGTAAAATGAAGGAAGTAGTAATATCACCTTCCTCAAAGGATTGTTGTGAGGATCAAATGCTTAGAACATTGCCTGGCACATAGTAAGCACTATATAAATGCTCCCTATTTATTTTCCAGTTAACCAAGTTGTTTTTAATCACAGTGTGCAGATGTAACCTGGTACATTCTTTCCAGTGCACATGCAGTAGTGAAGGAGGAGTCTTATGGTGCCTCAGAAAAACTTGCCTAAAGGTCAAGCTTCAGCTTCACCTTTATAACCCCACCTGTCACCCACTTTCTGGAGAAATCTAATTAATCTAAAAGATAAACTCTTATCAGTTTAAAGTATTGTGTTGTTCTTCAGTTGTGATCCCATTTGCAGTTTTCTTGGTAGATGAAGAAAAAGAGGTCAACAGGTTTAAGTGACTTGCCCAGGATCACCCAGTTAGTAATTATCTGATGCCAGATTTGAACTCAGGAAGATGACTCTTCCTGACTCCAGGCCAAGCACTCTATCCCCTGCACCACCTAGTCCTCTATTCCACTGAATGACCATATTTTCCCCTGAAACATGATACTCAGTTTTGCTGGGTAGGTGATTCTTGGTTTTAATCCCGGCTCCTTTGAACTCCAGAATATCATATTCCAAGCCCTTCGATCCCTCAGTGTAGAAGCTGCCAGGTCCTGAGTTATCCTGATTGTGTTTCCACAATATTCAATTTGTTTCTTCCTGGCTGCTTGTAGTATTCTCTCCTTGATCTGGGAATTCCAGAACCTGGCTATAATATTCCTAAGAGTTTTCTTTTGGGGATCTTTTTCAGGAGGTGATCAGTGGATTCCTTCAACCTCTATTTTGCCTTATGGTTCTAGAACTTCAGGGCGATTTTCCTTGAGAATTTCTTGGAGGATGATTTCTAGATTCTTTCCCTGGTCATGGCTTTCAAGTAGATCAATAATTTTTAAATTATCTCTCCTGGATTTATTTTCCAGGTCAGTGGTTTTTCCCATGAGATATTTCACATTGCCTTCTATTCTTTCATTTGTTTGGATCTGTTTAACATCATCTTGATTTCTCTTAAAGTCAATAGCTTCCCTTTACTCCAATCTAAATCCTAGGGAAAGATTAAACTCATTGAGCTTTTGAGATTCTTTTTCCATCTTGCAGATTTGGCTTTTCAAGGCATTCCTCTCCTCATTGCCTTTTTGAGCCTCTTTTGTAAATTGGGTTAGTCTGTTTTTTATGATGTTATTTTCTTCAAGTCAGGCTGTTGACTTGAAAAACATAATTTTCTTGCATCGTTCTCATTTCTCTTCCCAATTTTTCCTCCACTTCTGTTATCTGCTTCTTAAGGTCCTCTATGGCCTGTAACCAGCTCGTATTTTCCTTTGAAGCTTTGGTGCAAGAGTTCTGACTTCACTGTCATCCTCCTGTTCCATGCTTTGCTCCTTTTTGTCCCCAAAATAGGAGTCTAATGTTGGAATCTTCTGTTTGTTTTGCTTCCTTTGCCTGGTCATGTTGCCACTCAGTCACTTGAACCCTGGGCTTTTTACCACAGTAGGACTCTGCCACCAGACAGGGGAGCTTTCGTCTCAAATGCTGGGGTTTTCTCAGCTGCTGGAGGTATTAGTTGGGTGCCCTCTCTGATGCCTCCACACACTCTGGAAAGCTGGTTACACACCCCAGGACCTCTACCCTAGACTGCAATCCAGATCCAAGCAGGTTAAAGCAAGAGTGATTACCCCTCAGACTGGTCGCTTGGTCCCCCTACACTCTGCAGGCCAGGAGCTGCATTGTGGTGCTGGCATGGGGTCTCAGCGGCTTCTTGCCCTGGGGCAAAAGCTGACGCACTCCCAACTACTGGTCCCAAAGTCCACAGTGCACTGACCTCTCACTTTGTCCTATGCATCTATGTGTTGACGAATCTGGAAATGGCCACAGCTGCTGGTGATCTGGAGTCCCTCCAGCCAGCGGCTGGTCAGGCCGGCTCTGGGGCTAAAACCTGGAGCTCACAGGGGTCTGGGCTGGGCTCCCAGAGTGCTGTGCTAACCGATTCCTGCCAGCCTGCTGGGCTGTCCTCAGCGGGAGGTTAGCTTCTCTGTGTCATTTTGTGTGTTCTGCAGCTCCAAAGTTTGTTTAGAGACCCCTTTTACATGGATTAGGGAAAGTGGAAGCCGGAGCCAGGCGGAGGTCCTGCTTCTACTCCACCATCTTGACTCTGCTCCCAGTAGTTAAACTTTATAGCCAGGGTAGAGGTGGAAAAAGCTATTGATGTTTTGAAGCCAGATGAGAAAGGACAAGAAACAAATGAAATTTGGTGAAATACAGTTAAAATAAAGATGGACAAAGCACTTGTTAAGTGTGTACTCTGTCCTATCTGTAGCTATCCTATTTGTATCTGGGGATACAAAAACCAAAACTAAATAATGCATGATTAGCAGTCCTTACACATGAAGAAGAAAACCACCTACTTCTTGTATTTTAAAAATCACATTAATATACAGTTTATGAAGTGACTTGCCTGGAGAGAAAAATGGATCCTCCCTCCCTCCTTGGAGATTTTGAAGCAGAGGCTGCTATGCTCTAATGGAGATTCCTTTTGTGTATGGCTTGGATGGGATAGTTCCTGAAAGCCTCTCTGGAGTCCTGCCTGGACATAATTAACCCATTCAGCTCTGAACTCCTTGACACCTTGGATTCTCATCTTGCCATCTCCCATCGTCCTCCTGCTGCTGCTGCTGCTGCTGCAGCTGCTCCTCCTCCACCCACTAAATCAGTCCTTGGCAGGCCATCCCTAGGATGAATTAGTTCCTTCTTATCTTCACTGTGGTCATTTTCTGCTCAGCTGCTTAGAGTAGCCAAGAGTCTTCCTCTCTATGGTTACTGTTCATCTATTCTGTATCTTGTATGGACCAATACTGTTCCCATTTTACAGATGAGAGTAAGACAAGTTAAGGTACTTGTCTAGGGCCACACTGTTAATAAGGGTCTTAAGCTGGATATGAACTGGTCTTCCTGACTCCAAGTTTAGCTCTCTATACATTGTATCACAAGGGTGCCTAAAAAAATTGCCTTGTTTTCAAATGTCTATTGAATTATTTAGCAAAACGGAACAATCAAAATGCATCTTGCCCTTGAGGACAAAAAACATTATCTTAATCTAATCTAGACAGCTGGGTGGCACAGTGGATAGAACAGTAGACTTGTATTCAGGAAGATCAGGGTTCAAATCCTGCCTCAAACCCTTAGTAGCTGTGTGACCCCAGGCAAGTCACTTAACCTTTATCTGCCTCAGTTTACACATCTATAAATGGGATAATAATATCACCTGCTGCACAGGATTATTGTGAAGATCAAATCAGATATTTGTAAAGTGTGATATAAGCACATGTGAATAGATATGTGTGTACACATATGTATATGTCTAGTATATTTATATATGTATGTATATACACATATATGTATGTCACTGGTATTATTAAAAACTTAAACTCCCTCCTTCTTTGGATCTAGTCACCAATTCTGGGGTAGGGAGAATTAATAACATTACCTCTCTTGATTTGATGATTATCTTTTCCTCAAAACAGTTTGATTTTGTTACAAACTAAAATATAATACATTTTTACTTTGCCTGCAGTGAAGAAATTGACCGTTAGAACACTAAGGTCTGGGATTTAGTAAAAAACAAAAAAAAGAGTGTTGGGGTATGTCTGTCAGGTTGTAGGTTACTAGAGTTGGAGACTTTGAGCTAGAAAAAGGAAGGCCTTTCAGGCACAAAAAAAACACTCTATACCTCAGATGGGGTCTGAAGCAGGAAAAGTTCAGTTCCATAAAAAGGGACCGTTGAGATAAGGCATCTGCCCCTGGACATAGACTTCTGGCCTAGCTTGGTCCCCAGTCACTCTGCTGGAGTCTGTGAAGGGAAACTTGGTTGATCATCATTAGTCAAAATGGAATCTCTTGATTTAGGAAGTCTCAATCTGAAGCAAGAATGATGGTCAAAGCAGAGAGGCTCATCTCTGTTCTAGAGGTGAGCAATCTCAGGACTCTGAAGAAGTGGTTAGACAAGAGCCTTCTGCCAATCTAATATTTAAGTAAGGGTTATTGCAAGAGTATCATCATGTCTACCTGATCCAGAAGCAGAAGATGGTAAAGACTGCAGCTGCCCATTGAAGAAGGAGCCTGAGGAGTCAAGCAGAGATGCTTCACCCTAAGAAGAGGTGAAGCAGCCCTGTCTGGTCCTGTATGTCTGGGCTGTGTGTGTGTGTGTGTGTGTGTGTGTATAAAGGTAGAAGATTACAAGGCTGTTTACATATATGTATGTATGTATGATATGTATATATCTATATGTCTGTGGTCTTAATTTTTTTTTGGTGCTTTTTGGAAGTGGTAAGGAAGGGCAATTGGGGTTAAGTGACTTGTCCAAGGTCACACAGCTAGTTTTTTGTGTTAAGGATTTGAACTCAGGTTCTCCTGACTCCAGGGACAGTGCTCT
Organism: Petaurus breviceps papuanus; assembly: GCF_028583685.1. Taxonomy (NCBI): domain Eukaryota; kingdom Metazoa; phylum Chordata; class Mammalia; order Diprotodontia; family Petauridae; genus Petaurus; species Petaurus breviceps. The sequence goes on from NW_027185809.1 coordinate 29,721,750, forward strand.
ATTCACTGAGGCACCTAGCTGCCCCCCTGTGGTCTTAATTTCTTTTTTTTTTTAAAGCAATTGGGGTTAAGTAACTTGCTCAAGGTTACACGGCCAGTGTTTCTGGGTGGGTGCTAAGTGTCTGAGCCCAGATTAGATCCCCAGGTCATCCCGACACTGGGGCCGGTGCCCTTACTAGCTGTGCTACCTAGCCGCCCCCTGTGGTTTTAATATCTAAAAAAATTATTATAAGCAGCTTGTATAACAATTTAAGGGTGGGGATTCCCCCAAGAAATTTCATGTAACCAAATAACCAGAACTATTTAAATTAAAAGGCAGTAGACAAACATCATTTATTCAACTGTGTCTCATGGTTTTGTTTGTTTTTAGCATTAATTGGAAGTCCACCCTCTTCTGAATTTCTCATCCCTGAACCAGGATGAGAAACTTCACCTCTCTCCACCCCATCCCCACTCCCACTCCCCATTTTCCTGATCTGGGATACCTTGAGGACACTTTATTTGTCCAAATGTGGTCTTAAGATTTGAAATGGGAGTGGGGGTGGGGTGTTGAAGATAAACAGGTGAGAGAGACAAAAGGGTGTGTTATAAACATGCTCAGTTTAGGAAAAAACAATACTTGTTGGAGAGCCAGAAAGGTTTTCATTATCTTTATTTTACATTTATTTTGTCCTGAATAAATGGATAGCCTCCTCAAAAGACTACAAAGAATCAGACAAATGCAAGCCATTTTATGCTGCTTCCATTTGAATTTCCTGCTTTGTTTCTCCCTTCTGAACTATAGGATTGGTCCCAGCTCTTCTGGGTTACAATCTTTCTGACCTGCCCATTACATAGGCTAGTTAAGCATGCATGTTAATGAAAAGTTGGTGACCATCCCTTGACCCCCATCTGGTCTAAGCCTGCTTAGCTCAGGCCCTTTCCAGGAGGAAACTTACAGATTTTTCCCAGCTATATGATTGAATTGGGTCCCTCTGTCCTTCCTCCCCACATCCTGATTTACACCTTCCTGCATTACCTGTGCAGGATCTGTTTTTGAAACACCCATTGTTCCTATAGAACTTTGTAGGAACCAAACTACTAGCATTTCTCACAATTCCCTCATTTTCTTTTTAATAAAGATTTGTTTTCCACACCCTTTAAGCTACCCCTTCCTCAAACTGTTTCAACATCAGCTCGAATTCCTCATCACTAGTGCAATCATGAGTCTTTTCTATTAGAATCTTTACCCCTCCATTATTGGACACATGTGTCTACCCTATCTTATTGACAGATTCTTGTACTATTCAAGTTATTAACCAAATAATACAAGGTAAACACATGGGTAGCAAGATTGCTCTGCCCAAGGCTAACAACACGATTCCTAACAATTGCTTCCACAAAGATCCAGTGAACCAGCCCATCCAGGATGTGCCAAACAGGGACATGGGCTAGTTTTCTAATATTATTAGTTATTTCTTTTACCACTTTTCCATTATTATCAATCTTTATGCAACAGTTTGACCAGTTCAGCTTACCACATACCCCTCCTTCTTCTGCTAGCAAATAGTCTAACACTAACCACTGCTGAATGACTGCCTCTCTTGTTTAAGTGGACTGATCAGCTAACAGGTCTAAAGCTCTGGCAGTTTGGTTAGTAAAAGTCTCTATTACTGTCTGAAGCCTCATGAACCTGTTTACTATGTAAAAGGGAGTCCTAATTCCCATCTCCCCTCTAGGTAAGATTGACTCATTGACAAATGATAAGGGGGCAGTCCACTTTATGAGTAAGGATACAGAGGCTCAAAAGAAAATAATAGCAAATAATCAATTGTCCCTTCAAAGTCCAAAACTCTCTTCTCACACAACTGTCTGGGGGGAGGCAGAATTATGTGATGTAAGTTCTCTGGTCCTTCAGTTGTTTGTTCCAGTCATTTTCAACCCTGCATCTCAGACTCCTTGTCTTCTGCCTTCTTTTGTCCATTCTCTTACAAAAGTGACCTTGGAACAATTTTAAATTATCACTCCTACCTTATACCCTTATCATTTTTACAAAATCAAAACTGGAATGTTGGCCAATCGTCTTGTTCAAGAAAATCACATTAGAACCCACTTTCTTATACTTTATATTAATCCATTATTAATTCCTCCACTGGGGGATCACTATGGAATTATTAACGGGCTCCAACACATACATAAATTCATTAAGAAATTAATTTTTAACACAATACATATCAAACAAAAAAAACCCAATTCCAGTCTCTGGTCATGTTATGCTTTTCTATAGTAGTTACAAAATAGACCACAAACCATTCTTCTTTTAACATTAACTAATTATAACAAAACTGAGACAAGAATGATATTAGCTAGGTAACAGGATAATATCCTCACAAGCCTCACATTTAACCCAGTTGTCCCCATCCTATTACAAAAACCTAATGGACCCTGACTTATACAGGAATACCTATACCAACAACAGATATTAAGTCTAAATAACTATTTATTGCTGTTTGTGCCAAAATCCTAAGCCTAACAACTCAATCTCATCATAACCTAAGATGTTCCAGAATCAATTATTTAAAAAACTTTTGATACTTTGCTTACAAAATCTTTGATTACAGAAATTTGCCATTAAGAGAGTAAGGGAATACCATCTCCCCAACTTCATGTCAATTCCAGGCGGAAGGTATGTCAAACTGCAAACTGCATCATTGAGCCAGGACTCTGCCAGTTGTCAGCAAGGAAATGTGAGAGAACATTTTGAAGTAGAAATGGTGTTAAAGCAATGTTTAATCTGAATTTTGTTGCATACAAATGGGTTTTAAAAAGATGTGATAAAAATTGGATAATTTGAAACTGTCATATTTGGTTATAAACAAGTAGTGATGTTAATACAGATGTTTGCTATGATGACAGATTTCCCATTTGAAATCTTGGTTATTATGAAAATGGATACAGTGGTTTAGGGTGATAATTTCCACATATTAATTATGAGATGAATGATTTTCTGTGCAAGGTGATTTGGAAATTTGTTCACCTATATTGATAATGGATTGTTTCAAGTTTTAAATACATAATAATGATTTAGGCATTGTACATTTCTAATTTGTGTGATCAAACAATTTCTCTTATAATCTAGATGTTAGGTTAAGAATTGTGCAAAAAAAAAAAAATAGGAGAGAATGAATGAGCTAGGATAAACTTCCAAGTTTTTTTCTATATTTCAGAGGAAGTTTCACCTAAACTTCTTATGAACTCTGTGCAAAATTTTTTTGTTGTAGAATTCCTATTCAGAAAATGAGACTTCTTGAAAAAATAATAGGGATGTGATTTTCAAGCTTGTTTCATCTAAGGATATATTTACTTATGTTAACCTGGAGGTTTATGGACTACCACATTCACTATCTATGTGAGATTCCAGGACAGCTAGGTGGTGCAGTGAACAGAGTACTGGCCCTGGAGGCAGGAGGACCTGAGTTCAAATTTGGCCTCAGACTTTAGTCCACCCTCCTTTTCATTTCAAATAAATAAAAAATCATACTCACCAATTTTCATCCTGCTTTTCTGCACCGTAGAACCTAGAGTGAGCTAAATGTCTAACAATTTATGCCCCAAGAGAAAGGCATTTTCCCACCTTATTTTGAAGTTTTAAACACATTGCCTGATATCAGATACATAGAAAATACAAACTTTAGGTTTGAGATGTAATTAGACCTGGATTAAAACTTTCAGCTTTCTTTTCCCTCCCAGCCCTTGCTTCCTCTGGGCTATCTGGGTTCTGATTCTCTATCAGTTCCAAAAGCTTCTAGTTCCACCTTCACATGCTCTCTCAGTCTTAAAAAAAAAATAATCCCTAAAGGTTTTCCTAGCTTCTTCTTTTGTTTTGTTTTTTAAGCAATCAGGGTTAAGTAACTTGCTCAAGGTTACAAGGCCAGTTATTTCTGGGTATGGTGCTAAGTATCTGAGCCCGGATCTGATCCCCAGGTCATCGGGACACTGGAGCCAGTGCTCTTACTCGATGAGCCACCTGACCACCCCTCCTAGCTGCTTCTTAAAACATCTCTCAACACAAACCATGAAATGTTTCACAAACACGCAGATAAGACATTACAGAGTGCCCACCAACTTAGAAACTAATTTAGAATTCTAATTCAGACTGGCCAAAAACTCAAATTTGTAATTTTACTGACTGACTTCTAGCCAATTTGAAAAGGATCATTCCCAGAGATCTCTGCCTCCCCCAGCACCAGTGCCATGCTGGGATATTTCCAAACCGTCCCCTAAGGGACTATTTTTGGAGGGGTGCCTTTTTCTCCTTCTTCTCATCCTACCTTCCTGACCTGAGACTTTGCTTTATAAATTCACTGTGACTTCCCTCTTCTATTCTTACAGGTTCAGGATAAGCCACCCACCTTTGGCTTGCCACTTTTAAGGTCCACTATTACCAGAAACTTTCTCAAACCTGAAGGATTCCCTAATCATCAAGGTGATACTTAAATTGTCAATTTGCTCACCCTGACCTGTGCACCGGATCTTCTGGTTGCCTGGCACAAATGCCTCTTATTACCCACATTCCTAGGTTTGATGGGGTACCTGGGGTCTAAATCAATTTGTAAGACCAGTTTGTACAATTGTAACTTCAATTTGTATTGTAAAATTGTAATCTGTAAAATCCCTTTCCCAGCCTCAAACTCTGCCCCTTCCCCCTATCCGAACTCTGCCTAGGCAACACCTTGTGATTCCTTTGTTCTTACTTAATTTCTTCATGTCTCCTCCGGTCTGGCCCAAATCTGATCTAAACTATCTATGCACTAAAGTCACAAGTTCCTCTCCGTCAGCTCTAACCTTCATCTATGCACTGAGGTCCCTTCCCTCCATCCAGTCAGCCCTGACAAAGGCAGCCCTACCCTTTAAAAGTAAAAGCATGTACCCCTCTCACTTTCAGGTCCCCTAAGGACTCATGCCCAAGAAGTGTAAAAATAAACTTCTACAACTCTCACTCCAATTAAGCCTGAGACTTTGAATTCTTTCCAGACGTTCTTGCAGGTTTTCTGGTCTTAGATAAAATCAGAATTCCTGCTGAACCTAGAGGGAGCCATCCCTCATCAGGTTCACAGCAATTTCCAAAAATAATCCCAGGAAGTTAGCAGTCTAACGAGGGGAAACCCCTGTCTGGGCATATTCAGGCCCTTGGAAACCAACTGGGTGCTACCTGTTCTCCATAGTGGGTTCCCCTTTCCAAAACTAAATCTTCGTAAGGAGCCCTCAAATTGTGGGAAACATGCTTATTCTAGAAAGAACAGTACTTGTTGTGAAGCCAGGAAAGTTTGCATTTTATTTTACATTTATTTTACATTCTGAGTGAATGGAGAGTATGCTTTCTCAGACAGATGTAAGCTGTTTTATGCTTACAAATTTCCCAATACGAATTTCCCCGCTTGTTCTCTATTGCCTAGATGCAACCTCCTGAACCACCCACTTCACCTTCCCTTACTTGATATGTTCCCCCTGAAACAGTTTGTTAAGCATGTGCACAAGCTTCTGACCTTTTACCTAATTAGAAGCCTGGATCTGCTAGGTCACAGCTCTGATTAGAACCAGTCACCTCTGACTTACATTCTGTTATCATTCAAAGTTGGGAGAAGTTTTAATACTGTGGAAACAGAATTCCTTCTTTTGTTTCCCACAGGGTTTTACCATTTCCTTCTCCAACTCACTTGACAGATGAGGAACTGAGGCAAACTGAGTTAAGTGAGAAGCCCATGATCAAATAACTAATTAAGTGTCTGAGGTCAGATATGAACTCAGGAAGATAAATCTTCTTGACTCCAGAACCCAGACGCTATACACTGGCCACCTAGCTATCCTCAAAGCTCGTAAAAAAAATAATAAAACAACAACAAAAATAAAATATGTATTTACTTTAGGTCTCTTTTGAAGGTACCAATTAGTACTCTTTTCCCTCCTGAGCTGCCCAGTTCTTCCACAAGTCCAGAAGGCAGATTCCTAGCAACCTTTTCCCCACCACTAAGGTCATGATTTTAGGCAAGTCAATTCATGCTCACCAGACCTCAGGTTCCTCATTCATAAAATAAGGGGTTTGGACTAAATTGCCTCTGAGATCCCTTTCAGTTCTGAATCTAGAACCTTTTCTTCTTTCCTCAAACCTCCCATGGTTCTCCCTCCCTCCCACTATGTCAGCTGAGAACCTTGCTTAATATTTTACAGGAAAAAAATGTGACCATTTCACTGTGAGCTCCTCTTCTCCCCTCTTCCTCATCTTCTACCACTCAGAGTCCTTCTATTTCCTCCTTCACACCTCTCATGTGATGAGGGGACCTTACTTCTTTTCTAGACTAACCTGCTCAAGGGATCCCATTCCTTCCAGGCTCCTCCAACTTACTGCCAAACTGTGCATTTTGTATTTGATCCTGGAGGCAATAAGGAGTCAGCTTCCCTCTGTCCCTTACGTTCAGTCTTTCCCTATCTATTGGCCCATTCTCTACTGCCCCTGTCTCCCCATTCTGAAAAATCCCTCACTTGATTTTTACATCCCCACAGTTGTCCTATATGTCTTTTACCCTTTCTAGCTAAACTCCTCAGAAAGGCCGTCAACAATAGGTGACTCCACTTTCTCTCCTCTCACTCCCTTCTTAACCTCTGACAATGTGCCTTATCCTTCCACTGAAACTGATCTCTTCAAAATTATTAATGAATGATCTCTTGGGAGCTGACTCCAATGACCTCTTCTCAATCCTCACTCTCCTTGACCTGTCCAACGCCTCTGACACTACTGATCACTCCTCTCTCTGGGTTTTAGGAGCACTACACTTTCCTGGTTCTTCTCCTACTCACCAGCCGGCTCCTTCTCAGTTCCTTTGCTGTGTTCTCATCCAGATCATGGTTTCTAAGTGTAGGTGTCCCTCAGGATTCTGTCCTGGGCCTTCTCTTCTCCCTCTATACTACTTCACTCAGTGATCTCATCAGCTACCATGGATTGAATTACCATCTTTATGCTGATGCTTTTCAAATCTGCCCATCCTGACCCAATCTCTCTCCTGACCTCCAATTTCTCATTTCCAACTGCCTTTCAGAACATCTTAAATTGGATGGTCCAGTAGGCAGGTTAAACTTAATCTGCTCAAAACAGGACTCTATCTTTTCCCCTAAATCCTCCCCTGCTCCTTCCTTCCCGATTTCTGTAGAAGGCAACACTATCTTTCCAGTCCCTCCTATTTGCAACCCAGGTGTCATATTTGACTGCTCACTCTTCTTTACCCCCTTGGTTCCTCCCCAACCTCCCAAGCTGTTGCCAAGACCTGTTGATTTCACTTTTGCAACATCTCAAACACACTCCCTTCTTTCCTCTGACACTGTCATCACTCTAGGGCAAGCACTCAGTACCTCATGCTATATCCTGCTAATGGGTCAGCCTGCCTTAAGTCTTTCTCCCTCCAATCCATTCTCCATTCAATACCAATATGATTTTCCTAATGTGCAGATCAGATCGTGTCTCACCCTCACCACTTTCTCAATAAACTCCAGAGGCTCCTTATTCCTTCCAAGATCAAATACAGAACACTCTGTTTTTAGCCCTTTAGGACTTAGTCTCCTCCTATCTTCTGACAAAAGTTCGGTGACACTGGACTTTTTACTATTCCTTTAAGAGGTGCTCCATTTCTCCCTGCTTCTGGCGTTTTCTCTGTCTCCAATGGTCGGCATGCTCTCCTTCCTCAACTTCCTCTGCTGACTTCCCTGGATGAAATCCCTTCTTTCCCAAATAAAGAAATCTTTCCCAAGCCCTTGTAATTTAAGAGCTTTCCCAGAAAATGACAGAACCGATCCTCCCCAGGAGTTTTCTCACTTCTACAAAGTCGCAGAACAGCCCCCAAAAGACTCCGCGCCCGGGGGGAGGGGACCCAGAGGACCTCCCCTTTCACTCTATCTAGCCTAACTCCAGGGTGCCTAGGGTCAGTTTCCATGGCCATGACCCTGAATCTGACTCCCGGGCCCCGCAGCCTGTGGGAAGAGCCCGTGGCGATCACAGTGCACGGTCTGGCCCCGGCCCAGCAGGTCACCCTGCGCGCCTCCCTCCGCGATGAGAAAGGGGCGCTCTTCCGGGCCTCCGCCCGCTACCAGGCGGACGCGGGAGGGCAGCTGGACCTGGCGCGGACGCCAGCTCTGGGGGGCAGCCACAGCGGCGTGGAGCCCATGGGGCTCTTCTTTTTCAGTCTGAAAAGCTCTATTGGCGACTAGTCAAGCGGGACGTGCAGATCCCCTTCCTGGTGGACCTGGAGGTGTATGAGGGTCACGACCCCTAGCCCACCAAGCTGCTGGCACAGGTGGTCCACGAGCGGAGCTTCCTGCGGCCAGGGGTGAAGAGGACCCCAGTGCGAGAGGGCAGCGTGCGGGGCACCCTCTTCCTGCCTCCCGGTGAGTGTCCCTCCACTGTACATCCCTCTCCCTCCCCACTCTGCTTTTCTTCTCTGACTCCTTATCTAAACACTGATCATCCTTCTTTCTTTCCATCTCCAAGAGCAGGAACTTCTGGCATTCTGAAGTTCCCTGGATCCCCCTGACATTCTAAAAGAATCTCGAGGTATCAGAGGGATGGATGGACATCTCTCGGGGTTTGGGGAGGGAAGCATTAAGGAGCTGGCTTGGAAATCAGTCTAAGGTCCTTTCCAATTCTAAATCCTGATTTCTGCTATATAACTGTGGGGTTTGAAGTCCCAGGTTCAAGTCCAGCAATCCACCACTAGACCGCTCCAAATCTCAATTCCATAAAGCAAACATTTGTGATGGTCTATTACGCTTAAGCTATTCGTGGAAGGTTAAGCTACGTGGGGCATCATCAAACACTGATAACACAAGTCTCTGTTGTCTAAATCCCAACCTCGGGAAACTCCTGACCAAAGTACAGCTTTCAATAATGAGTCTTTTAACAATTTGAAGACCCTCATTTATACAGGGATTGTGTTTTATGTTAGTGGAAAGTTGTCCCCCCCAGAGACAAGATCATTGCTACTTGAAATGTTAAAGTCAGTTAACAACAACAATAAAAAAAGTGGGGACATAAAAAGGAATTACAGGAATAAACGGGCAAACAAGCTGTTAAACTACCTGTGGATATTGTGATTGTATTTTTTTGAAAATCTAAGAGAATGGAGAAAAAAATTGAGGTAACAAATTACTTTGGCAGGAAAGTGAGACAAATTGAGGGAATTTTTATTGAAAGTGACATGTGGAATTTATTATATCCTTTGTGAAATGGAAATTCCTGATTTCATATATAATCCTCTATTATATGTTCTAAAATACAGGTGTGTATCTATATATCTATATATAAATGCCTTTTCTGGTGTCTAAATTCCAGATAAAAATTTAAATTTTTTGAAGTAAGGATTAAAAATTAATTGGAGATGAGATAGTTGCACCCATTCAAAGACTTAGAGTTGAAACAAAGATGGCCCAATTTATCCTTACAAAGATGTCAGTCTAGGAGAGGTAGACTCTCATAGTTTCTGGACCAAACAAAAACAATTGCTATTTATTCTAAGCAAAACCTAAACAATAAGCCGCAGAGGCTCCATTGGGGCTCTTATTGGCCATTCAGTGAAAGCCAGAACGATTTGGCTTTGAAGGCATTGTCTGGTATCTCCATTTAAAAGACAATGAGCTTTTTAAAAACCTGTCTTTTCAGAACTATATTTCAAGAAATAAAAAATGAAAACTGCACAGGACAAAAAATAAATTGTCCTAGATTTTTAAAAAATAATAAAAAAAATTGATCCTATAACATTTTCTCATTAATCCTTTTTTATAAGTAATTGATTTTGCCCTATAACTGCTTTTGTCTTATAACTACTTAAGTTATGGCTCTTTGTCTTTGAACTTAGTTCAGAAGTTCAGCTGGACTTTAATCATAATGGCTTAAGTAAAAAAAAAAAATCCAGCTTTCTTGCTCAAGGAATTCTGCTAACATTGGGGAATGTGTGAGAAAGCAAGAGAGTTTGGGTCTGATATATATATCTTTCCTCCACCAAACTATCCTTCAAGGATTTCTAGCTTGTTGTCTAAAAGTGTGGACCACTATCTCACACCTAGACTCAAACAAAGAGTGCTTCTTGAACTCATGAGAGAGCAGGGGGTTTATTGCTAGTCCCCATTACCAAAATTCCAGGCAATCATGTTGGTCCCTATGTCTCACCTCTGTAACCATTCGTGATGCCCTTAATTCCATGTCTCTACCCTGTTCTGTTCTTTGTTTTACACATCCAAAACTTCTTTGTGGTAGAGCTGCAGTTTGGGTTGGGCAAATAGGTCTGTGTCTCCAGGGCATGCAGCCTTGGAGGAGGGGTGCTTTTATCCTAGCTGAGTGCCCTTCCTTCCAACCTTAACCTTTGCCCCTGCATCCCAGGCCATTTCCAGTCATCTGAACTTTTGTCTGGCTGCTGGAATTCTATGACTCTGGAAGAGAAAGTGAGGCTAATGACTTTGTTTAGCTCTGCCTCACTTAAATACAGGTCACAAACAAGTCAAAATATCACCCTCCTGATGTCATTGGTCCTCTTAGAGAATGAAGGACCAAGAACTTCCCCCAAAAAAAGTAAACTGTCCTTTTTTTGGAGGACTGGCATTAATGGAGCACTAGTCATTGACTCATTTATTGACAGCATGCCTATGCTAATAAATGCTATCTTTCTCAGAGATCTGCCTCAGTTTATCCTTTCCTTAATTTTCCATTGAAACAAGACACTAGTTATATACTCTGGGAAAGTCACTTAACCTCTGATACTTCAGTTTCCTCAGTTGTAAAATGAAGGTGATAGTAATAGAACCTTCCTCACAGGATTGTTGTGAGGATCAAATGCTTAGAACATTGCCTGGCACATAGTAAGCACTATATAAATGTTAGCTATTTATTTTCCAGTTAATTAAGTTGTTTTTAATCACAGTGTGCAGATGTAACCAGGTACATTCTTTCCAGTGCACATGCAGGAGTGAACAAGGAGTCTTATGGTGTCTCAGAATGTGTTACCTAAGAGCAAACAACTTGACTATCCTTAGAATTCAGAGGGAAGACTTTAAAGGGAATGCTTTATGACTTTGACTTTCTTATAGGTTCAGGGCCTTTCCCTGGGATCATCGACATCTTTGGAGCTGGAGGAGGCCTGTTTTGAGCCAGCCTGTTGGCTGGACATGGCTTTGTTGTGCTGGCCCTGGCATACTATGCCTTTGAGGACCTCCCCAAAGACATGAGGGAACTTCATCTGGAATACTTTGAAGAGGCTGTCCAGTACCTGAAAAACCACCCCCAGGTTGTCTTCTCATTTTGTGACTTCTCTCTTCTCTGGGTTTCTTTGATTCTGGGGGTAGATGCTTTCCCTGATTGGTCTTCATTTTTAGAAATTGTACCAGGAATGAAACCTCCTATTATAAGTGTTCATTGGGAAGTGGAGGGGTTTACTATTTCCTTCTATAGTTCATTTTATAGGTGAGGAAACTGAGGCAAAGAGGGTTAAGTGACTTGTCCAGGGTCACACAGCTGGTTAAGTGTTTGAGGGCAGATTTGAACTCAAAATAGGCATTCTATCAACTTTGTCACCTAAGTGCATATTTTTCTTTGAAAATTTTCCCTATTTCAAAGCTTATTTTAACACTGTTGAATTGTTCTCTTGTTTGGAAAGAGAAAACTGAGACAAATGAAAATCACCTCTGGTTAATGATTATCTGTGTGACCTTTGGAAGACACAGGTTTTTAACCTCCCTGGGCTATAGTTTCCTTATTTTTAAAATGAGTGAATTATGGGGCAGCTAGGTGTCGAAGTGAGTAGAGCACCTGCCCTACAGTCAAGAGGACCTGAGTTAGGATCTGGCCTCAGGCACTCACACACACACACACACACACACACACAAAACTTGCTGTGTAACCTTGGGCAAGTAACTTAACCGCAATAGCCCTCCAAAACATAAAAATAAAATAAATAAATAAATAAAATGAGTGAATTAGGGTAGATATCTCTTCAGATCCAGGACCTAAGGAAGAATATCAGTGAGGAATGACTTGTTGTATGCAGACTGTCCACCTGCCCCAAATTTTATCATCAGCCTGCCAGTGTCCTTAGTACAGTCATTAATAGATTGGAAAAGAAGTGAGGGGAGAGTTTTCTCCCAAAGGCCTCAAATTAAATACATAATCAGCTCTCTACCATTGGTATGGGATTCACTGTGGGTCAGAAGGAGGGAAGGAAGGATTTATTAAATGCCTACTAGGTACCATGCTGAGGGCTTTGTAAATATTATCTGATTTGATCCTCACAACAACTCTTTGAGGTAGGTAGGTGCTGTTATTATCCCTAATTTACAATTGAGAAAACGGAGGCAAACAGAGGGCAAGTGAACTTTTGAGGATCCTGTGACTGATCAGTACCTGAGGCAGTATTTGAACTCAGTTCTTCCTGACTGTAGGAGGTACTAAGTACTATAACGCAACCACACTGGCCCAGGATGGGTGCTAGTATAGGTTCTTAGATCTGCTTTGCCAGGAAAAAAATAGCTATTGAAGGGATGAACAATCCTTTTTTAAATTACATTCACTAGTTCAGGGGAAAGTCAGCACCATGAACTTCAGAGAAAATACAAGCAGAGAAATAAAGACCAACAGATAGGACTCTGACTGCCTGAATCAAAGCAATATTACTATATACTTTACATACTTCCCTGAATCGAGAGAGCCATCACATATGAGCAGTAAGGGGAGCTCTGAATATAGGGCCACTCAGAATCTTGACCAGGAAATTACAAGATCCTTCTCATAATCGAACCCCCAAAGCAAAATACCAACTCAGAGTATATATACACTTCTCAGAGCCAGATGGCATCACATGCCTAGGGACTCAGTGCCTATTTAGAATTAGCAAAAGCAAGGCTCCCCTAAGCAAGCTTCCTTTAGTGGGCTCCACATGAGGTGTATTAATGGGCGGGGAAAATTTTATATCCTATTAACATAAGTTGTATGACATCCATTGTATGACTCAACTTTCTTGAATTTTATGTCATTCTGTGATTATGGGCAAGTATTTGTACCTCAGTTTCTAATCTGAAAAATGGAAATGATAATATTTCTAATATAGGGTCAAAATGAAAATGCTCTTTAACATGATATCTACATTTCATGTTGATATGAGCAGGGGTTATTGCAAAACTTAGTAAGATCCAAAAATATCTCTTAGGGCAAAAGTAAAGCTATTGCTAAGTTTATCCTTTTTTTTTTTTTTGAGGCATTCAATGTAAGTGTCTGAATCCAGATTTGAACTCAGGTCCTCCTGACTCCAGGGCTGGTGCTCTCTCCACTACACCTCCTATCTGCCCCTTTTTCTTAAGTCACAACATTATTCTCATTCCTTCTCTGACTTTTTTTCTCAGGTAAAGGGTCCAGGAGTTGGGCTACTTGGACTTTCTAAAGGGGGTGATCCATGGCTTCCCATTTGAAGGACATCACAGCCATATCCACCATCAATGGCTCAGTGGCAAATGCAGGGTGTGTGCTACACTATAAGGGTATGACCATTCCCCCATTGAAGAGTGACCCAAAACATATCAAGATGACTGAAGATGGGTTTGTGGACATCATTGATGCTCTCAACAATCCTTTTGAAGAACCCAACCAAAAAAGCTTAATTTCTATTGAGAAGGCTGAGAGCTGCTTCTTGTTTCTTGTTTGTCTGGATGACCACAATTGGAAAAGTGAATTCTTTGCCAATGAAGCTGCCAAATTGTTACAAGCCCATGGGAAGAAAAAACCTGAGATTATCTGCTTCCCTGCAACAGGACACTACACTGAGCCCCCATATGTCCTTGTGTGCCTGGTTTCCTTTCACCCTTTGCCAGGCAAACATGTGATCTGGGGAGAAGTTAGGGCTCACTCCATGGCCCAAGTTGATGCTTGGAAACAGCTCCAAGCCTTCTTCCACAAACATTTAGGAAATGATTAGATAACACATCCCCCCAAATTGTAATGCACCATTTAGAAGAGTAATGACCTGGGGATCAAATCTGGGCTCAGATACTCAGCACCACAACCAGAAATAACTGGCCATGTAACCTTGAGCAAGTTACTTAACCCCGATTGCTTTAAAAAACAAAACAAAAACAAATAAGATGTTAGGTTTAGGATCTGGTACCAAACTTGATGTGCTGTTCATAGCAAAAGCCTTATCCTTACCTGTTTATGGAAGTGGTCCAAGTGTGGCATCCGATCCCAGGGGCTATGGTACCCAAGCGTATTTGGTGCTAGATGGCCCTGATATACAAAAAAAATACAGAAAAGGTAGGGCATGAGATAGTTCAACCACTTCCTTAGGCTGGACAAGTGGACCACCAAAGTCAGGAAAGCTGTGCCCATCTAAATTACAGATGTATCCTCATCAAAGATTCTTTTTCTATTCTGATTGTCTTTGCCCTGCAATGAATTGTATGTTATTTTGTGAGTATCCCATTTTGTTTCAATCTCACTCCTCAGGTACCAAACCAGTGTGGATTAGGCCTGGTCTATTATATGCATTCACCTGTATGGAACAGTGAGCAAATGTATTCTTTTCCAGTCCTCCCCTATTTGTGAGCCTAAGAAGAAGGAATTTCTGTGTGGGAGATGAATGTCTGATCATATCTTTTCCCTCCCCCTCAGCACCTTGGTGCCTTAGTGTCTATGACTTAGTATCCTGACTCCAAGCCTCTTTGCTCCTTTCCCCAACAGGACCTCTCATACTAACGAACCCATTCTATCCAAGACATAAGAGCCTGTCTCTATATCCCAAGACCTCTAATAGACCATAAAATTAAAAACTGATTTTAATTCTATTTTTAAAAGATTTATTCAAGCTAGATTTAATATTCCCTTTGTAATTACTTTTCCTTACAAACTTCACCTACCACTCACATCCCAGAGAAACTTGCCTAAAGGTCAAGCTTTACCTCCACCTTTGTAACCCTACCCATCACCCACTTTCTGAACAAACCTGATTAACCTAAAAGATCAAATCTTATCAGTTTAAAGTATTGTGTTATTGTTTAGTTATGAACTGAGGAAGATGAATCTTCCTGAATCCAGGACCCACATGCCATCTACTGTGCCACCTAGCTGCCCTCAAAGTTAACTCAAATTAATAAAACAATTTAAAAAACTTATTTACTTTGCTTTAGATCTTTTTTAAAAAGTACTAATTAGTAGTGTACTCTTTTCTCGTCAGCTCCCCAGTTCTTCCACAAGTCCAGAAACTGGATTCCCAGAAAACTTTTCTCCACCACCAAGGTTATGATGAATTTAGACAAGTCAATTCCTGCTCTCTAGACATCAGTTTCCTCATTCATAAAATAAGGGATTTGGACAATTACCTCTGCTGTCCCTTCTAGCTTTGAATCTAGAACTTTTTCTTATTTCCTCAAACCTCCCATGGTTCTCCCTCCCTCCCACTCTCTCAGCTGAGAACCTTGCCTAATATTTTACAGAAAAAAATGAGATCATTTCACTGTGAGTTCCCCCTCCTCCCCTCTTCATCTCTGTTTGCCACTCGGAGGCCTTCTGCCACAATTTCTTACTTCACCCCTCTCATGTGATGAGGGGGCCTTTCTTCTTACCAAGACTAACCTGCTCAAGCCGTCCCATTCCATCCAGGCTCCCCTGAGCATTTTGTATTTGATCCTGAAAGTAAGAAGGAGCCAGACTCACTCTTTTGCTTGGTCCAATATTCCCCTGTCTATTGGTTCATTCTCTACTGCTCATGTCTCCCCATTCAGAAGAAGCCCTCACTTGACCTTTCCATCCCCACTGCTGTCCTATAGGTCCTCGGTCTCCTAGCCCAGAGTCAATGTAAATTGTAAGTAGTAACTGTTTCTCTTTTGGTCAACAACCCTAAGGGTCTCCCCTCCCAGTTTGATTTTGTTTGGTTAAGGGAACCTTCCCTAGACTCACTTCTTAAAGAGGTCTATTCACTAAATGGGTGTTATCACACTCAAAGTGAGAACCTTCAAATACCTTAGCCTAAAAGGGCCAGTGTCTCCCATTGAATCCTGGGCTATCTCCTGTCATCCTGATGAATATCTGGCCACTGGATCCAGATGGTTCTGGAGGAGAAAGTGAGACTGGTGACCTTACACAGCCCTTCCTTACTCAAATCAAAGCCAACTGCAAGTTATGTCATCATCTCCCTGATGTCATGGCTTTCTTCAAGAAGGAAGAACAGACACAATAGTTAAACTCCTCAAAAAGGTAGTCTACAATAGGTGACAATGATGGGGTACCTGGGGTCTAAACCAGTTTGTACAATTGTAACTGCAATTTGTATTGTAAAATTGTAATCTGTAAAATCCCTTTCCCAGCCTCGGGCTCTGCCCCTTCCCCCTATCCGAACTCTGCCTAGGCAGCACCTTGTGATTCCTTTGTTCTTACTTAATCTCTTCATGTCTCCTCCGGTCTGGCCCAAATCTGATCTAAACTATCTATGCACTAAAGTCACAAGTTCCTCTCCGTCAGCTCTAACCTTCATCTATGCACTGAGGTCCCTTCCCTCCATCCAGTCTGCCCTGACAATGGCAGCCCTACCCTTTAAAAGTAAAAGCATGTACCCCTCTCACTCACTGGTCCCCTAAAGGACTCTTGCCCGCTTCTTATAGAAGCGCAACAATAAACTTCTACAACTCTCACTTCAATTAAACCTGAGACCTTGAACTCTTTCCAGACGCCACTGCAGGTTTTCTGGTCTTAGATAAGATCAAAATTCCTGCTGAACCTATTGGGATTCCGTCCCTCATCAACTCCACTCTCTCTCACTCCCTTCTTAACCTCTGACAATGTGACTTCTGGTCTTATCCTTCCACTGAAACTGATCTTTCTAAAGTAAGTAATGATCTCTTAGGTGCTAAATCCAATAACCTTTTCTCAATGCTCATTCTCCTCGACCTGTCCAAAGCCTCTGACACTGTCAGTCACTCCTCTCTCTGGGTTTTAGGAACCCTACTCTCTCCTGGTTCTTCTACTCACCAGCCTGTTCCTTCTCAGTTTCCTTTGCTGTGTTCTCATCCAGATCATGGCTTCTAACTGTAGGTGTCCCTCTGGATTCTGTCCTGGGCCCTCTTCTCTTCTCCCTCAGTGATCTTATCAGCTACCGTGGGTCGAATTACCATCTCTATGCTGATGCTTTTCAAATCTGCTCATCCTGCCCCAATCCTCTCCTGACCTCCAATCTCTCTTCTCCAACTGCCTTTCAGACATCTTAAATTGGAATTGTCCAATAGACAGTTTAGACTTAGTTTGCTCAAAACAGAACTCTATCCCTCTGCACACTCTCCTGCTCCTTCTTTCACTGTTCCTGGAGGGCAATCCCCTCCTCCCAGTCCCTTAGATTTTCAACCTAGGTGTCAGGCTAAACTGCTCACTCTTCCACGGACTTCCCTCCTTCTCCCCTTTTCCCCCTCCACCCTCTTCAGAACCCCAAGCTGTTGCCAAAGCCTGTGGATTTCATTTTTGCAACATATCTCAAGTACACTCTCTTCTTTCCTCGGACTCTGCCATCACTCTAGGGCAAGCCCTCAGCACCTCCAGCAATAACCTGTCAAAGGGTCAGTCTGTCTTAAGTCTCTCTCTATCCAATCCATTCTCCAGCCCCCAAAGTGATTTTTCCTAAATCGCAAATTAGATGGTGTCACACCCTCACTCCCTTCTCAACAGACCCCAGAGGCTCCTGGTTGCCCCCGGGATCAAATGCAGAATGCCCTGTTTGTCATTCAAAGAGCCCTTTAGCACCTAGTCTCCTCCCATCTTCTGAGCCTGTAACACTGGACTCCTTGTTATTCCTTTAACTAAGCGCTCCATTCCTTCCTGCTCCTGACGTTTTCTCTGGCAGCCTTCAATGCTTGGCATGCTCTCCCTCCTCACCTCCCCCTGCGGACTTCCCTGGCAGAATCCCATCTTTTCAAGAAAGCTTTCCCAAGCACTCTTAATTCCAGGGCTTTCCCTGAAAACGACAGAACCACGGAAAGAAGGGAAGGACTTTGAACTACACACAGCGTCTATCCCAGGTTCCCCGCCTCCCAGGAACTTTCTCGCTTCTTCTTCATCTTTTTTTTTTTTCACTTTGTAAGGTCTTTATTTGGCCAGAGAAAATACATGGTAACGTCCCAACATTCACCCATTGCTCTGTTTGACTGCCAACCTCTTGTATCTCTCTTCAGCAATGGTGAGGCGGATGCCCTTGCCTCGGGGCAGAGAAGTCCAAGGCTTGTTACCTTTGCCAATAACGAAAATGTTGGCAAGCCTGGTGGCAAAGCTGTTGCCATTGGCATCCTTCACTTGGACCACATAGAAGGAGCCTGGGTATCTCTCCCTGTTGGTGATCACACCAATTCGACCCAAGTTAGCTCCGCCAGTGACCATACACAGATTCCCAGTATCAAACTTGATGAAATCTGTGATTTTGGCAGTATCCAGATCAATCTGAATGGTATCGTTCACTTTGATGAGTGGATCTGGGTTAGCGGATGGTGTGGGCATCATGGGTCACCAGATGGGGAATGGCCTTGGTTCCCACAAAGGTCTTCCTCACTTTGCACAACTTATACTTTGCCTCTTCAGTTGTGTTTCGATGAACAACAAAGCGGCCCTTGGTGTCATAAACCATGAAGCCAATGGGGTAGGTTGTGTCTGCGCGGACCTTCCCATCAATCTTAATAAAGCGCTGCATGAAGATCTTCTTGACCCTGTGAGGGCATACTTGAGTCGGTTTCGGAGAAAGATGATGAGTGGCAGGCACTCTCAGCCTGTGGATCGTCTGGGAGCAAACACGCGGATCAGCTTCTGCAGCATCCAGTGCTTGGGTGAGGCGACGCGCTTCAGGTGTTTCTTGGGTCCAAAGAGCCTTAGCCTCAGCAAGCCGGGAAAAGGGCAGCTTTCTCGTTTCTACAAAGCCATTGGACAGCCCTCAAGAGATTCCGCCCCCAGAGGGGTCCAATGGGACACAGAGGACTGCCCCTTTCACTAAGTCTAGGAGGAGTTCCTGGGTACCTAAGGTCAGTTTCCATGGCGGTGACACTGAACGTGTTTCCCGGGCCCCGCAGCCTGTGGGACGAGCCGGTGGCGATCACAGTGCACGGTCTGGCCCCGGCCCAGCGGGTCACCCTGCGAGCCTCCCTCCGAGATGAGAAAGGGGTGCTCTTCCGGGCCTCGGCCCACTACGAAGCGGACGCGGGAGGGCAGCTGGACCTGGCGCGGACGCCTGCTCTGGGGGGCAGCTACAGCGGCGTGGAGCCCATGGGGCTCTTCCGGACTCTGCAGCCTGAAACACCCTCTGAAAGACTATTGAAGAGGGACTTGCAGATCCCCTTCCTGGTGGACCTTGAGGTGTTTGAGGGTCAAGACCCCCAACCCACCAAGCTGCTGGCACAGGTGGTCCACGAGCGGAGCTTCCTGCGGCCAGGGGTGAAGAGGATCCGGGTGCGAGAGGGCAGTGTGCGGGGCACCCTCTTCCTGCCTCCTGGTGGGTTGCTGGAATCTGGCCTTTCTCATTTTCTTTTTCCTGGGATGGAATGTAGTTGTTTCAAATTCAACCAAAGCATTCTCCAGGCTCTCTGATTTCCTCCCAGAAGGACTGCCTGCATCCCATTGTGTAGTTCATTCCTTATGCTTGCTGACATTACACTTCTCTTAGGAACCTTAAACAGATTCTATTAATTAGGTGCTTGAAGAAGCAGTTCCATTTTTTAGATAACTGGGTACTATGAAGAGAGCACTTTTTCTAGAGAGATCTAATCTGCAATTGAATACTGTGATTGAATATCCTGACGACCTATCTGACTTTGGACAAGTCATTTACCCTCAGTTTTGTTATTTATAAAATAAGGAGAATCAATGGTCTTTGAGGACCTTTCCAACTTTAAATCTATGTTCTTATGATCATTTGAGTCATGGATGCCATACTTGCTTCCTTAAGGACCAAATTGGCAAGGAGATTGAAGTCCAGAGAATCCCTGTCAGGAATTAAATTATACACATATAATCCACTCAGAATAGATGGTTGTCTCTTTTCTTCCTCTAGATCTGCTTTTCACAACTTTAGTTGTTATTAATCAGACTGAGGCAAGGTTTAAGGCTTAGGGAAAATTAAAAATCATGGGTGGGGAAGGCCTGGTTTGTTTTTAATGGAAATTGTGAAATATGGAACCATTTACCCCCTTTTAGGGAGACCTAACATTGCACTGTCTGTTTAGGGACATTTATCTATATAAAACTTAGTTTTCACATAAATGATCACCTTGGTATTCATAGGTAGAATGTGAATGTGTGTGATAGAGGCAGGAGATCAGAGGGACAGCATATAGACAGGAAACTTTTTCTCCAAAATTTTTTCTATGATTTTTCATTTTTGAAAACTAAAGGAACTCTCAGTTTCTCCCCCTGAACCTTTACAATCTTTTCTGCACACTTTGCTAGGCATATGTATCTTTTGTCCATGTCCATTCCCACCACAAGACACCCTCAATGGTTTACATATTGTTTATAGAATAAAGTCCAATTTCCCCATCCTGGCATTTGAAACACTCCACAATTTAGCTCTAACAAACAGAGGATGACGACAGAAATATTTTTCCTGGCCCTTTGTGTTTTATGCTTCTATTAATACATTGCAATATTAATACAACTAAAGTGGACAGAGTGTTAGACTTAGATTCTGGTATAACCCTGGGCAAGTCACTAAATCTGACTGCCTCAGCTTCCCCATATGTAAAATGAAGATAATATATAGTGCTTACTTCTGAGGATTGTTATAAGGATCAAATGAGATAGTATTTATGAAATGCTTTGTAAACTTTGAAGCTTAATATAAAAGTTATTAGCTTGACTTTTTATTCTATATTGTTTAACCTTATTGCTACAGTTATTACTAATGAAATATGACTATGTACATCAATTTACATGCAAGCACTTAACTAATCTTTCACCTAAACTAATCTTTCAACATTTCTGCAACATCAATCAACAAGTATTATGTGCCAGGCATTTTACTAGGTTCTGGGGATACAAAAATGCCCATCCCTTCCCTAAAGGAGCTTACACTCTATGAGATAAAATAATATGTACACAGATGATACAAAATACATACAAATGAAACTATTCACATGGTCGTTCTGGAAGGTGATTTAAAGACCCCTCACTAAAGCCCAACTTTGGACCTCATGGTGACCCTGGGTTTTCCAGGGCTTTGCAGGTATGCTATAAGATCTGGCAGCTCTTATACTACCGTGTTTCCCCGATAAGACCCATCCCGAAAATAAGCCCTCCCCTTACTGTGTAAGATTCCTCTAAAATAAGCCCTCCCCCGAAAATAAGCCCTATTGAGATTGCTACTGTAGTGAAGGTGATCCCCTGGGCTACATGCGCTCTGAGCTGCATCCAATCAGAGCTGCAGCAGTGAGCGCATCATCCTGTTCTTTATTGAATTCATTATTGAATAAAGGTACATTTTTTTGTTCACATTTACCTGTTTATTAAAATTGCTGTCAATGTTCATTAAAATAAGCCCTCCCCTGAAAATAAGCCCTCTGGTGTTTTTCTGTCCAAAAAAAATAATAAGACAGTGTCTTATTATCGGGGAAACACGGTAAGCTTATCAAGTTTTAAGTATGGACTCCATTGATGCCCAACCTCACAAAGTTAAGAAAGATTCATGAGCAGAACGTTGGCCACCAGAGGATACTTTTTTGGGACTTGAACAATTCATGAGACCTTTATTAAAATGGGGGAACAATTTTGTTCTATGCCAGAAGAGACTTTGCTCACCCTTATAAAATATCATAAATGTTGAATTTTAAGAATCAAAGATATGGTCTAAATCTGTTGTCTTTGCTTTCAGGTCCTAGCAATGTAATTTGAGTTTGTCTTTGGGGACTAAGGAATCCTTCCAATTTGTTACCTCTTCCAGGAGCAGGGCCTTTCCCGGGAATCATTGACCTATATGGAACTGGAGGTGGTCTCTGTGAATATAGAGCCAGTTTGCTCGCTGGACATGGTTTTGCTGTGCTAGCTTTGGCTTATTTCAGATTTGAAGATCTCCCTAAAGAGTTGAATGATATACATCTGGAATATTTTGAAGAAGCCCTGGACTACATGTTGCAGCATCCAAAGGTATTGGTATGAATATTCCAATGGACCAAATGAGATTGGGGGAGGGAAGAGGGTAGGATAAATATGAGAACATAAAGATTTATTATTCAGAAGTTCTATCAAGAGAACTATTTTATGGTAAGACAGAGAAGGTTCCTGAGATAATTATTCACATTAATCTTTCCAATCCCTTGGGACATCATTAATCATCTCCCTTTGCAACTCTTGATTGTAGTAGTAAATACCTTTCCCTTCTTTGACCATCCTTTTCTCCAACTGAACTAAAAACAAATAACAACAACGAACCAACCCCCAAAAAACACCAACAACAGAAACCAAAACCAAACCAAATCCTCAAACTGAAGCCCTTCTCAGTTCATTCTATGCTTCCAACATTCCTGACTCCATTCTTATGCAGCTATGCCACATTTCTGTATTTATCCTTTATCTTTTTCCTCTATATTCATTTTTTTTGGCCTTTTGGAGGGGGGAGGGCAGGGCAATTGGGGTTAAGTGACTTGCCCAAGGTCATAAGGCTAGTAAGCCTCTGTATTCTTTTTTTTTTTTTGCTTTTTTGGAGGGCAGTTGGGATTAAGTAACTTGCCCAAGGTTACACAGTACACAACTAGTTTTTTTGTGTGGGTGTTAAGTGTCTGAGTCTGGAACCGAACTCAGGTCCTCCTGACTCCTGACTCTGCATCACCTAGCCGCCCTGCCTCTATATTCTTTTTAAAAAATGTTATTTGTTTTTAGTTTTCAACATTTTCTTCTATAAGATTTTTAGTTCTAAATTTTCTCCCCCTTGTTCCGCTTCACCCTTGCAAAGACAGCATGTAATCTTATATAGGCTATACACATACAATCATATTAAACATATTTTCACATTAGTCATGTTATAAAAAAGAATTAGAACCAAAGGGAAAAACCACAAGAAAGAAGAAACAAAAAAAAGAAAAAGAAAGAAAATAGTATGCTTTGCTCTGCATTCCAGCCTCCATAGTTCTTTCTTGGGATGTGGACAGTGTTTTCCATCATGAGTCTTTTGGAATTGTCTTAGATGCTATTTATTCTTTATTTACACCCTTGCTTTCATCTTTTTTATGCTTCTTTTTTAAAAAAATCCAATCTGGTTGATGATAAGCCACATCAGTTTTTCAAGAATGCCCTCTTTTTCCTCAGTACTCTATGTTGTTTCTATATATTCTATATAAAAGAAACTTATCATTGTGTGTGTATTAGGAGCCTGAACTCACTTCTCTAGAGTGATGCCAGCTATATCTCCTTGGGGTCTTAGAGGCACCCCTAAAGAACTGGAGGTGCCTTCCTTTAATGCTATTGACTCAAGCCTCTATTTTGATGATATTAGCTGCTAGTGAATGACATCTCAGGCACTTTTAACCAATTAACATCAATTAGCTTTTATGAGCAGATATTTACTTCAAAGATATAGCAAGAATGGAAGTACAGTTATCCCTTCTACATCTTGACTTTCCCCATAGAGGTTTTGATATGTCACAGGTAGGCATAAAAAATTAAATGGGAATTTGGGGGGAATTTTGTGGAAGCTGTAGAGAACAAACTAAAGCCAGCAGATGACACAGAAAAAGTTTAGAAACGCATAAAATATATGTATAGTATTATATAATATCAACATATTTTGCCTTTTAATACCATCATAATTCAGATTTCTCTGATACAAAGGGAGGAACAAAAACATTTTATGTGGACTTCATGGACTTTCCAGATCGATCAGGCACTTTGATCCTAACTTGCAAGGCGTGGAAGGGATAACTGTATAAACTTTCCCCCCAATACTTTAGGGTACATTCTCCCCTATACTATCTTGGTCCCTGAAGACCGTGCTCAAATTTAAATCAGTTTCTATATACTGCTCTTCTCACCATGTTCACTTCCAAATTCAGTATAGATTCTGGATCTGTCATTTCAGCTACCTCTGGGCTGTGCCTCTCAGGTCCTTCCTCTGGTTTCACTGGTGGAATAGGTGACTGTAAAACCCAGCATGGACCCTAGCTCCCAGTCCTCTAGTGGCTCACCATTTTGACCTTCTGCAGCTCACTGAGTCATAGTTATTTCCATTATTCCTTCACCTTTGCTCCAATCCCAACCAGATAGGGAAAAGGAAAAGCAAGGAACGCCTTGTTGCTATTTGGTGTTTTTTGAATGCATCCAATTCCATCTCCACAGCCAATCAAAAAGGTTTCTCTTCGTCACATAGTTAGCAGGACACCAGCAGTTATAGAATGTCTCTCTGCATGCTTCAGATTGGGGAGGGAAACAAGATCCTTCTGTACACATTATCTTGCTTTTCTGGAAGCAGAACCCCCTATCCCCACTCTCCCACCCCCCATCTTCTTCCATATGGCAACTGTATTAGCTGAGTGTTCTGCTCATGCTTCCCCTTGTCATTTCTTCTGCTTTTGAAGGATGAAATTAACATTAAGAAAAGCCAAGAAATTATCAACTGATAATTCTTATAGTTTTTGATAGGGAGAATACTCCAGGTATTTGATGTCCCCAGTCACTATTACATCATATTTCCAATCTTTTTCCCAAACTCTTCATTTATGCCCTTTTTTGGGTCTTGAGCATATTTTTAAAAATTATTGATATTTTGCTTTTACATAAATCAGTTCTCAATAATGCCATCATTCCGTAATATGCATCCGTAGCAAGCAATTACTAATTAATTACATTTACTTACAATGATTTTTGACACATCACTTTCTACTCTTATATATACCATTTCTTAAAAGAAGTGAAGTGTCTTTTAATCTCAGTAATCTGAAACCAATATTATTTTATTTGATAAGAATTCTGTAGGATTTTAGTGTTGTATTCAATTATATTAATATAGTCATTGTATATAAAGGTAGCTAGGTGGTGTATTGGATAGTTGGGCCTGGAGTCAGTAATACTCATCCTTGTGGGTTCAAATCCAGCCTCAGACAGTTAACTAGCTGTGTGACCCTGGGCAGTCACTTAACTTTGTTTGCCTCAGTTTCCTCATCTATAAAATGACCTAGAGAAGGAAATGGTAAAGCACTTCAGTATCTTTCCCATGAAAACCCTAAATGAGATTGATGGGGTGCTGAGGCCCCAGCCCTAACATCATGTCTCTGGAAGCCTCCCAATTTCTTAGTAAGCCCCTGTCCTGTGAGAAAATTTTCTCTTGTTGCAGAACACAGTGTCTTAGAACAGAGGGATGCCTGACCCAAGGATTTTTGTCCCTGGTTGGCCCAAGGACTCTTCCTCCCACCAGATCCCAAAGGTCCATACCTCTGACAACTCTTTCAGTGTTTGGTATTCTCCCTACCCTTTCTCATCCATAGCTCCCAAAGACACCTAAATCCTTAGATTAGCAAACCTGTTTAGCATCCCTGGTATTCTTTTCCCATGTCCCTTTTCCATATAAACCCCAGCACGGTCCTTAATCTCTTACAGTTCTATAAATTGTTGCAACTTTTGCTACAACATTACAATGAACTTTTTGCTACTTGATTAAGAGAAGGCTTTAGTGTGTGAATTTATTCCAGACAACTCTGCTTTGTCGTCAGGGTCCCAGCACCCCCAAAACTTCTTGAAGGTCATGAAGAATCAGATACAGCTGAAAAACAACCAAACAATGGTCACCGTGTATGTTGTTTTTGTGGTTCTGCTGTCTTTGTTCTGCAGTAGTTCATAGGTTTCTTCTAATGTTGTCATTTCCATATGGTACAATTATATTTCATTACAGCATATACCAAAGTTTGTTTAACAACTCCCCAATTATTGGGCATATAATTTGTTTCCAACTTTTTGTTATTACAAATGCTGCTGCTATAAATATTTTGGTACATGTGGAACTTGTCTGCTATTGGCATCCTCAATCCTTCAGAGATTGCTGAATCAAAATGTATGAACATTTTTGTAACTTTTGCCCATGATTTCAAATTGTTTGCTAGACTAGTTGAACCAATTCACAACCAGCATAAAGTTAGTGTGGCTTTTTTCCCACAGACCCTCCAACATTGATGTATTTATCTTTGCCAGTTTGATGATGGCAGGAGAGTGATACCTCCTCAGACTTGTTTTCATTTGCATTCCTCTGATTTCTAGGGATAGGGAACATTTTTTCAAAGGTTGTGGATAATTTACATTTCTTAAAAACTCTTCACATCTTTTGACCACTTACCTATTAGGTCTTATAGACTTGTGTTAATTCTCCATAGCTTTTTTAGATCTCAGACTTTTATTAGAGATGTCTGATGCACAGATTTTTTTTCTAGTTCATATTCTTTTTCTGGATGTATTAATTTGTGCAGAAGTTCCTAATTTTATGTAATGAATGTTGTATATTTTGTCTTTTATAATCTTTTCTATCCTTTATCTGCTATGTTTTTTCCCCTCTAACTGTAGTTGTAGAGTCTTCCATTTAATGCTAATTTTTAATGGTATAACTTTTTAATACTTAGATCATTTATCTATTTGGAATTAATTATACTCTAATGTAAAATATCAGTCTGTGTCACAGTCAGGCATTGTGCTAGGTACTTCACAATTATTACCTCATTTGATCTTCACAACAACCCTGTGTTATTATTATCTCTATTTCTCAGATAAGGAAATTGAGGCAAATAGAAGTTAAGTGACTAGCCTAGGGTCACATACTAAGTGTTTGAGGATGGAGTTGAACTCAAGTCTTCGTGACTTCAGGCCCAGTGCTCTATCCACTGTGCCACTTAGCTGCCCCAGATAGTTTAAAAAACAATAACTTCATGATATAATTTGAGATCTGGTAATGTATATCTTAATATAAAATATGTGCTTTTTCTCCAATAAAATTGTTTTTTTTAGGGGCAGCCAGGTAGCACAGCGAGTAAGAGCACCGGCTCCAGTGTTGAGAAGACCTGGAGATCGAATCCCGGGCTCAGACACTTAGCACCCACCCAGAAACACCTGGCCGTGTAACCTTGAGCAAGTTACTTAACCCCAATTGCTTAGGGGCCGCCAGGTGGCTCAGCGAGTAAGAGCACCGGCTCCAGTGTCGGGATGACCTGGATCAAATCCGGGCTCAGATACTCAGCACCACACCCAGAAATAACTGGCGGTGTAACCTTGAGCAAGTTACTTAACCCCTATTGCTTTAAAAAATAATAATAATAAAATTGTTTTTTTTTTCTCCCTTAAATGTGGTCTATCCTTCCAAACCCATATTTCAGTCAGGTTGTTGTTGTTCAGTCATGACCCCATTTGAGGTTTTCTTAGAAAAGATATTGGAGTGGTTTGTCATTTACTTCTCCAGCTCATTTTGCAGATGAGGAAACTGAGGGTTAATTGACTTGCCCCAGAACACACAAGTAGTAAGTGTCTATGGTAAGATTTGAATTCAGAAAGATCCATCTTCTTGACCGCACACCCAGCAATCTATCTACTGTGCCTAGCTGCCCAATTTTAGTTAAGAGTGTCAACCTAACAGTCTCAGTCAAAGAACTAGGAGGCCCAATTTCCTTGTATTAGGTTTCTAAATTCTCTAAATTATTGCCCATACTTTTTATTTTTTACATTTATATAAAGGTGCCTGAGGTCTTGGGCTTTATTGCTAGCTTCCTTCTTGGACTTTGTCTACCATGAATTACTAGGTCACTCTACTACTATTCATTCTATAGAGTATTCCTTGTGGTATCTAGCGTGTTAAATATTCATTTGCAGTTTTCTCCCTTTCAACTTAAAGCTGTTGTGATTACATTTTTGGATAAGTATATTTTGATTTCATTATTTTTATGTTCCATTTGTTTCTAACTATATTACTACAATAACTTCTTCTCCTTTTTCACCCAGTAAGTCATTCCTTTTAAGAAATATTAAAAAATAAAGGAAGGAGGAGAGACAGTGTAGCAAAAGCATCTAACTGTAGCATCAATGCAATATTCACAGTGCCGACAGTGACTGTCAATATGGCAGCATAGTTCTCAATTGCAAAACATAACAGACTCTCCACATAGAAGATAGCAGCAAAACATTTATTCAGACACCAGAAAACCAAATCCCAACACCAGAAAGTCAAATCCATTATAGTAACAAAGACTTTAATACACCATAGCACAGCATGAAACCACACCCTCCTTTAGCCTTCCCACAAAGAAACACAAGCCTAACTGTCACACTCACAAGTCTAGCTGTCTTCCTGGGTGCATCCCCTCTCTCCCACCCTCTAGCTGCTCTGACTCCCAGTTTCCTGTGCACTTTGCTCCACCCTTCAGCAAACTCCTCCCACCACAGGCTCCATGTGATTACATTCAGACTGTTAGGGGGCAGGGAAAATCTTCAAATAAGGAAAGCTCTTCAAATTCCCTTAGACTTATTAAGGGGCAGGGAAGATGTTCAAGATCTTTCATGTTCCTTACATAGCAAAAATACATTAACAATACATTTCATTACATAGGTTAATGGCAGTTTAGGGGTAACTGCTGTCAACAAAACTTTACAACAATATAACAGGGATAACAGAAAATAAGCACATAAAACTTAGGGTGGGGACTTGAGCACAAGCACCCCACCATTCCCCCCTCGAATGAATGGGGCTCAAAATCTTGGGGTAAGGGGTGAAGGTCCCTTCTCCCATAGCTACTTCCTGCTGAAATTGGAGATAGAGTTGTCCCTGTCCCAAGAGATTCCATTCCAGAGGTCCGCTAAATCCAGAGCTTGGTTGATACCAGGCCCAGGAGGTCCCATTTGAAAGGTTATTTATTTAGCTGGCATCTGAGCTTGGTTGATGCCAGTTCCAGGAATGACACATCATAGTCATAGACGGGTGACATCTGGCTTAAGCAATCAGGCATCTGAAGGTGGAGGGTACTAAGCCTGCAGAAAACAAATCTTGCAAACAAGTTTCACAGACATAAAGCCAAAAAGAAACAGATATAGGATCAGCCATGCTTCTGGAATCTATGAACTCACTATCATAGCCTCATTCATGGTAGAATATATGAGTTAAGGGTCCAATTTGGTAATCATGTTCTCCTAAATAAACAACAGTGTAAAGCCAACTAGGAGTAGCTCTCCTGAGGACTGCTGCTGTGAATAACTTTAAGGTTCTGATCACATAATATAGTAAACTCTCTATTTATTCAGCAATAAACTAAAGCAAAACATTCACAAAAACCAAAGTACAACATTCACAACAATATCACATATCACAAGTTAAGGAGTGATCATCCTTAAGGGATATGAAGTACAAAGTTCTCCCACCCCTAGGTCACACTGTCTTGATCTGCCAGCCAGCATTAAGTACCCAAGTGAAGATTCTTTCATCCTGAATGACTTCCAAACTTCATGGTTCTTGTTCCATGCTCCCAGCTCTTGCCTGAATCCATCCAACTGTCACGTGGATTCACAGGTAGGCATTCCCCAGCTTCTGCTCCTGCTCCAAGCTCTTGGTGGTGACTAGTCTACTTCAAGCCCTTCACAGTTTCTGTTTCTGGGAAGACAAAGCTTAACAGAAACACAATATCTGCACACATTGAGCTTAAGCAGAGTTACAACAATATTCACACACACACATTGCCGGCACTATCATCAATTCGCTTTCTGCCTATGAAATCAACATAGAACAGCAGACAGGGTCTCTATCTGAGAAATCAACACAAATCATCAGTAAAGTCCCAGGACCTCTGAAAACATCAGGAAAACCCTCCTTCGGGACTTCTGTAAACAGAGAGCAGGAAGCTCTCTTTCAGGGCTTCTTAACCATCAATAAGGTCCCAGGGCTTCTGTAACAACAGCAACATTCTCTATCAGAAGTCAGGTCTGACAAAGTAACATCAACACAGACAAAGTGCCTGCACCATAGCCATCCTTCCTCCCAGTTCTTCTCAATCCCAACTGTGTTCAAGCTTTAATATCCTCAGTTCCTTCCTGTTCTGCCCTCCTATGTCCTTCCTGTTCTGGTCTTTGGCAAGTTTCTCCCACTGTGGGCTTCACAGGTTCTATTTCTTTTTTTTTTTTCCCTAAGAATCTTCTTGTTTTTATTGTTAGGTTCTGGGTTACTTGAGAGGGATGAAATGAGAGGAGTGGGTGGCTCCAATACCCAGTTGGCCATGTTTCACAGGCTTGTAGGTGATAGAGAATTCGCCCAGGTAGTGTCCAATCATCTCAGGCTTAATTTCTACCTGATTGAAGGTCTTGCCGTTATAGACACCCACCATACTTCCCACCATCTCAAGCAGGATAATCATGTTTCGAAGATGTGTCTTCACTACCTCAGGCTTTTCCATGGCAGGGGGCCTCCTTCTTGGCCTTCCTCAGGTGCTTCAGGAGGCAATGCTGTTTGCGCCTCAGACCCCTGTTGAGTTGCTGTCACTGTCGAGTGCTGTACAGCTGCATGAGCTGTTCATAGGACATGTCCAGCAGCTGATTCAGGTCCACGCCGTGGTAGGTGAACTTCTGGAAGGTTCGCTTCTTCTTCTGCTCCACTTCTGCCATCTTGTGTGCTGTCAGGAAAATACTGCTCCCCACAGGTTCTATTTCTAACAAAGACTTGATATAATCACAGGTGAGGTTCAAAGGCACTTGAAGAGCTGAAACAAGGAGCTAAGTGCTTGAACAACTAAAACAAGAAGCTAAGTACTACTTTGCTTGCCATTACAAACGGTTACAGTATTTGATCAGTTTTTCCAATATATGGTTAAACTTATATGGGGTCTGTAATCTCATCTGTGTATTTCTTTAATCTGAGCTGGGGTTTAACCAATTTCCTATTCTCCCTGAAGGTGTGACAAACTTGGATACAAGGATTCAGGAGGATCTGTAGGGATAGTCCTCACTTCCCTATTCCATCTACTATTAAGCCCCTTTTCTTGTTACATTTTATATAGTTCATTAGTTGGAATACCATCAATTCTTTCAAAATCTATCCCTGCTCTCAACAGAGCAGTAAACAATTCTTGTCAATCTATTCTGACTTTGAATCCGATGGCTATTTACTCTTTTCTCTTGAAGAAATTTTTCTTTTTCTCATCCTCCTAGGTCCCTTGGCTGTGAAATCTTATCCAGCACCTCTGAAAGAGGGTTCCCTATTTCATCAATTAGTAGAGCATAGGTACTTATAAGCAGGGGGATCTGTGTTCACTATGATATTTTTATGAGAACCTGCTAAGGGGATATAGTAATATGCATTTGCATCTCCAACCATGATAGCAGTTTTCATAACCTCTTCCTTTAACTTTCTTATACAGTCTCTAAGAGAATACCAGGGTCTGTCTCTACTAGGTCACACAGAATCAATGGAATACATTTTCCCTTTGGTTCTAATTCTTTTTTATAACATGACTAATGTGTAAATATGTTTAATATGATTGTATGTGTATAGCCTATATAAGATTGCATGCTGTCTTTGCAAGGGTGAAGCGGAACAAGGGGGAGAAAATTTAGAACTAAAAATCTTATAGAAGCAAATGTTGAAAACTAAAAACAAATAATATATTTTAAAAAGAATATAGAGGCAGGGCAGCTAGGTGGCGCAGAGTCAGGAGTCAGGAGGACCTGAGTTCGGTTCCAGACTCAGACACTTAACACCCACACAAAAAAACTAGCTGTGTAACCTTGGGCAAGTTACTTAATCCCAACTGCCCTCCAAAAAAGCAAAAAAAAAAAAAAGAATACAGAGGCTTACTAGCCTTATGACCTTGGGCAAGTCACTTAACCCCAATTGCCCTGCCCTCCCCCCTCCAAAAGGCCAAAAAAAATGAATATAGAGGAAAAAGATAAAGGATAAATACAGAAATGTGGCATAGCTGCATAAGAATGGAGTCATAATTTCCAGGAGGGCACGGTGGAGCTCTATGCCCCAGTGTCTGTCTATCTTGTTTCCCAGTTACATGTAAAATAATATTGATAATAGTATATATATATATGTATGTATATTTTAAACATTTGATTTTAAACTTTGAATTCCAGATTCATTCCCTTCCTCCCTTGTCACCCACCCTTACTGGGAAGATAAGCAATTCAATATAGGTTCTATATGTGTAGCTATGCAAAACATTTCCATAGTAGACATATTGTAAAAGACTGACTATATTTCCCTCCCTCCTATCCCACCTCCCACTTGTTCTGTTCTCTACTTTCATCCTGTTCCTTTTCAAAAGTGGGTGCTTCCAACTTCCCTCCCCCCCAGCCTGCCCTCTCATCCCCTTCCCCCCTACTCTCCTGGAGGGTGAGATACCCTATTTAGTGTATATGTCATTCCCTCCCTAAGCTAAATTCAATGAGAATAAAGTTGACCCATTCCCTTTTGCCTTCCTGTTCTTCCCCTCCATTGTAATCATTTTCCCTTAACTCTTCTATATTAGATAGTTTACCCCATTCTGTCTCTCCCCATATCCTCTCATTATATTCCTTTCTCACCTCTCAATTTCACCTTTTAAGTATCATCCCTTCCTATTAAATTGATCTCTGCCCTCTATCTATGTATACCTGTACATATATATATATATACACACATTCACATATGTATTCATATGCCCTCTTATATAGACATATATATGACATTTCTATTCCCTTCAAATATTGTCATACTGAGAAAAGTTTCATAAGTTACAATTATTGTTTTTCCATGTAGGAATGTTAATAGTTCAACTTTGATAAGTTCCTTATGATTTCTTTTCCCTGTTTACCTTCTCATGCTTCTTGAATCTGAATGTCACATTTTCTATTCAACTCTGGTTTTTTCAGCAAGAATGCTTGAAAGTCCTCTATTCTACTGAATGACCGTGTTTTCCCCTGAAACATGATACTCAGTTTTGCTGGGTAGGTAATTCTTGGCTTTAATCCCAGCTCCTTTGACCTCTGGAATATCATATTCCAAGCCCTTTGATCCCTCAGTGTAGAAGCTGGCAGATCCTGGGTTATCCTGATTGTGTTTCCACAATATTCAAATTATTTCTTCTTGGCTGCTTGTAATATTTTCTCCTTGATCTGGGAATTCCAGAACCTGGCTATAATATTCCTAGAAGTTTTCTTTTTGGGATCTCTTTCAATGTCTATTTTGCCCTCTGGTTCTAGAACATCAGGGCAATTTTCTTTGAGAATTTCTTGAAGGATGATTTCTAGGTTATTTATTTATTTTTTTTAAGCAATTGGGGTTAAGTAACTTGCTCAAGGTTACACAGCCAGTTATTTCTGGGTGTGGTGCTAAGTATCTGAGCCCGAATTCGATCCCAGGTCATCCCAACTCTGAGGCCAGTGCTCTTACTGCGCCACCTGGCTGCCCCTAAGCAATTGGGGTTAAGTAACTTGCTCAAGGTTACATGGCCAGGTGTTTCTGGGTGGGTCCTAAGTATCTGAGCCTGGATTCGATCCCAGGTCATCCCAACTCTAGGGCCAGTGCTCTTACTCACTGTGCTACCTGGCCACCCCTAGGTTCTTTTTTTGATCATGGCTTTCAGGTAGTCCAACAACTTTTAAATTATTTCTCCTGGATCTATTTTCCAGGTCAGTGGTTTCCCCAATGTGATATTTCACATTGCCTTCTCTTTTTTTTCATTTGTTTGGATCTGTTTAATAGTATCTTGATTTCTCATAATGTTACTAGCTTCCATTTGCTCCAGTCTAATTCTGAAGGAATGATTCTCTTCAGTGAGCTTTTGAGATTCTTTTTCCATCTGGCAAATTCGTCTTTTTAGGGCATTCTTCTCCTCATTGACTTTTTGAGCCTCTTTTGCCATTTGAATTAGTCTATTTTTTAAGGTGTTATTTTCTTCAGTCGGGTTATTGAACTCTCATTTCATAATTTTCTGGCATCATTCTCATTTCTCTTCCCAATTTTTCCTCCACTTCTCTTATTTGGTGTTCAAAATCCTTTGTAAGTCCCTCTATGGCCTGTAACCAGCTCGTATTTTTCTTGGAAGCTTTTGGTGCAGGAGTTCTGACTTCACTGTCTTCCTCCTGTTCCATTCTTTGATCCTTTTTGTCCCCAAAACAAGAGTGTAAAACTGGATTGCTTTGCTTGGTTTGCTTCCTTTGCCTGCTCATTTTGCTACTCAATTACTTGACTTTTGAGCTTTTTGCTAAGACTCTGCCACCAGAAAGGGAAGCTTTGTCCCCAAAGCTGGGGTTTTCTCAGCTGCCAAAGGTATTAGTTGAGTGTCCTCTCTGAAGCCTCCACATGCTCTGGCAAACTGGTCACACACCCCAGGACCCCCATCCTAAACCGCAATCCAGAACCAAGCTGGTTAGAGCAAGAGTGATTACCCCTCAGACTGGTTGCTTGGTCCCCCTACAATCTGCAGGCTAGGAGCTGAAGCTGCCAGGTGGCAGTGGCTACAGGGCCGCAGCACCTCACTGCTGAAACACTCTGAATTCCTAGGTCCCAAAGTCCACACTGCACTGAACTCTCACTTTGTCCTTGGCATCTATGGGTTGATAATTCTGGAAACTGCCACAGCTGCTGGTGATCTGAAGTCCCTTCAGCCAGTGGCTAGTCAGGCCACCCTGGGGCTAAGACCTCTGCCTCTAGCAGGGACTGGGGTCTGGCTCCCAAAGTGCTGCGCTGGCCACTTCCTGTCAGCCTGCTGTGCCGTCTTCAGTGGGTGGTTAGCTTCTCTGTGTCATTTTGTGGGTTCTATAGCTCCAAAGTTTGTCTAGAGTCATTTTTAAACATGAATTAGAGGTGGTGGGAGCCAGAGTGCTGGTGAAGTCCTGTTTGTACTCCACTATCTTGATTCTGCCCCCTGTCACTTTTTTTTTTAAAAGTACTTTTCCAAATTGCTTTCCAGAATGGTTGGACCAATTCACAACTCCACCAACATATATTTATGTCAGGTAAATGTATTTTTGCCAGGTCTTGTTAAGTGTACTCCATCTCTAATCAGGGATGCATCTTTCCTATATTTTAAACTCTAGTCTAGAAAAACAAATCCTATAGATTGGGTCATGGTTCATGATTCTAGTCCCTTAGACAACTCAAAAGAACAATGCAAAGTTGAGTTCCAGAGAAATTTGGAGACTAGGGAAGAACACCAGCATAAGGAAACAAGAAAGGATCCAATTACTAGAACTGGGTTAGTAGAAAGAAATTTTAGTCAAGAGACAAGACAAGAACTGTTCCTGGAAGTAGGGCACAAAATCAGTGTGATAGGCAAGAGGGAAGGTAAAGTAATATCCAGGTATAGACCCTGTGGTATAGGTCCCAGGTGGTCATATCACCTGTCATTCATATAGAATTTGAAGCAATGACAGGTCAGGAACCAGGAGAGGCTAAGACAGGAGGCAAGACCCTTCCCTGAAGCAACAAGTTGAGTAGTGTAAAAGAACCAAGGCTGTGGTTATTTGAGAAAGAAAAGTTGAAATCAGAGAAGGCAGTGGCTAGGATGAGTTTGAGAGTAACAACCAGGACCTTTTGTTTTTTTAAGTTAAACTTAATTTAAATCTGTGTGTGTGTGTGTGTGTGTGTGTGTGTGTGTGTGTGAGACAGAGAGAGAATATATATTTATGTTTTTTAAAGCATAGAGACTTCTAAAATATTTTTTAGCTCCAAATTCTTTCCTTCTTCTACCCCTTCCTCACCCAATGAGCATGCAAGAAAAATGAAACCTATTGCAAATGTGTATATTCATGCAAAACAAATTTTTATTGGTCATGTTCCCACACCCTCCCAAAAAAAAGCAAGAAGAAAGAAAAAAAAATATACTTGAATTTGCACTCTGAGTCCATCAGTCTTCTGTGTGGAGGTAAATGGCATATTTCATCATGAATCCTTTGGAATTGTGGTGGGTTATTGTGTTATTCAGTTTCTAAGTCTTTCCAGGTTGATTATCTTTAAAATAATGCTGTACTTGTGTAAATTGTTTTCCTGGTTCTGCTTATTTCACTTTCCGTCAGTCATATACATCTTCCCAGGTTATTCTGAAACCATCCTCTTCATCATTTCTTACAGTATAATAGTATTCCATCACATTTAATCAGTTTTCAATTCTTTGCCACCACAAAAAGAGCTAATATAAATGTTTTTTGTACATATGAATCTATTTCCTCTTTCTTTGATTTCTTTGGGGTAAAGCCCTAATAATTACTAATGATTTAGAGCATTTTTTCATATGGCTATTGATAGTTTTGATTTCTTCCTCTGAAAACTGCCTATTCATATCCTTTGATGATTTATCAAATGGGGAATGGCTCTTATTTTTGTAAATTTACTCCATTCCCTATATATGTTAGAAATGAGACCTTTATCAGAGAAACTTGCTACAAAGACTTTTCCCCCAGTTTATAGTTTTCCCCCTCTAATTTTAGCTACATTGTTTTTTGTTTCAACCATGACCTTCCCCAGTAAGATGAATTATGTAAATGGACTCTCCTTATGAAAGATCCCTTTCGCTGAGCTCTCATAGCACTTTATTCCTAATTTTATATATTATGTTCTTAAAAAAAGAAGTTTCATTGATTCTCTTTTTAATCATTTCCCAAAACCATACCCCAATTTCCCATAAAACTCTCCCTTTTAACAAAGAAGTATAGTTAAGCAAAATAGTCCAACATATTGTCTGTGTTTGAAAACATATGTCTTATTCTTTACCTGCTGTCTACCACCTATATATGGATCATTATTAACTCACTCAAGTCTATTGGTCATTGTATTTAACTGAATTCTGATGTCTTTTAATATTATTTTGCTTTACATCATTGTGTTCATTTGCTGTCAGTTCTGATATGTAGCATAGATTTTTTTGTACATGTCTTATTTGGACTGGTCCTCTGAGGACAGCCTATTGCTGTCCCTTCTGGAAACTTTTCCAGGTAAGTTGAGACCTGTGGGAGCTAGTACTTTTTTGGCATAGCATTTGAAGTCCCAGGATCCCCTCCATACTGAGGGAATCAGAACACGTGGTAGTGGGAATTGAATGAACCACACTAACTCCATATTGTGATTTAATTCTTGAGCTAGCTCAGTTCCCTTTCTAATCAATTATGAGTCTATGCCCAATTTCTATCTTGTGAAAAAACCTTATTCAATTATGAGAATTGTGAGAAAATGTTACCGTATTATTTGAATCTATCTCATCATGACTGGGAAGCTAGATCACCTCTACCTGCTACTTAGTGACTTAAGTAAGGATTAAGTTATGCTGACCAGAAACCCAGTGAGAGCTAAAGACTGATACAAGGAGTTTTCTTACAATTATACATCTCAAGAAATCCATATGTCTTATCTGAAAAATGATCTTATGCTGGTCAATCATTTATTGTTCCCATGTTTCCTTGACTGAACAGAGACATTTGAGGAGAGTAGGACACCGCTTTTTCTGATTTCAGAAAATTGTACCTGTTCCCTCTCCCCCTCCCAACTTGGAATGTCTTTAATCTTTCCTATAATTAGAAATCAGATTCCCTAATTGTGTATCCTTGTTAACTGTTTTCTTTTAATCAATTAGTATTATCTGATAAATTATTTTAATGCATAAAAGTCTGTATTCAGCTTTCAGTGCCATAGCTGAGGGGCCTGGTCCTGATTTGTTAGGCAATTATTGTGCATTGCTTAATAAATCAATATGCTAAAAAGCTCAAGTCATTTCATCTTTCACCCACCACAATACCATAATGAGATAGCTATGTCAAAGTCTTATTTTGATAAGTTAAGAGAGGCTCATGAGGCTTATCCTGTCTGTCTGTCTATCTATCTATCTATCTATCTATCTATCTATCTATCTATCTATCT
>NW_027185809.1:29759605-29821083 GCF_028583685.1 Petaurus breviceps papuanus
TCTATCTATCTATCTATCTATCTATCTATCTATCTATCTATCTATCTATCTATCTATCTATCTACCGTGTTTCCCCGAAAATAAGCCCTCCCCTTACTGTGTAAGATTCCTCTAAAATAAGCCCTCCCCCGAAAATAAGCCCTATTGAGATTGCTACTGTAGTGAAGGTGATCCCCTGCGCTACATGCTACATTACGGTACCCTCTGTATGCACCGTTCCCCCCCACCACGAAACACACGCCACGCTCCGAGCTGCATCCAATCAGAGCTGCAGCAGTGAGCGCGTCATCCTGTTCTTCCCCAGTGATTTGCTTGCTGGCGCTATTGAGAGCAGTGCCGCGGAGGAGAGCTGTTTATTAAAATTGCTGTCAATGTTCATTAAAATAAGCCCTCCCCTGAAAATAAGCCCTCTGGTGTTTTTCTGTCCAAAAAAATAATAAGACAGTGTCTTATTATCGGGGAAACACGGTATCTATCTATCTATCTATCTTTTTGCTGAACATCATACTTTGCTATATCCAGAAGTCTGTCTGTCCTGTGTACTACAGTAATAGTTTACTGTGAACTATAGTTTATAGACTTTATTAGGGTCTCTTGCATGGTGCCAGGGCCTAAAACCAAAAACTGTACTCTGGCAGTAATAAGTCCTTAATATTTGTTTACTGACTGACTGACTTATATGGGACCCCATCAGCATAGTTGTGTGACTTCTTTCAGCTCCTTTCAGTAGCACATGAGTATGGTTGGAGTTAGCAAGGCATAAGTCACAATAGTCCAAGAGAGTAAAATATTAAAGCGCAGAGGATGAAATATAATTAAATTGGTTAACACTGTGAGGTGGATAATGCGAGCATTTTTTAATCTCCATATTACAGAGGAGGAAACTGAGTCTTAGGTTAAGTGATTTGTCTAATATCACATAGCTAGACAATGTTGAAGGTAAAGTTCAGACCTAGGACTTTTGACTCCAAGAAATCACCTTGTTATTTCTTCTATTTTTGACAGCTACAATGGCTTTATTTCTCTCATTCTCTTTTCCATCAGATAACAGGCCCGGGTATTGGGCTACTTGGATTCTCCAAAGGGGGAGACTTGTGTCTTTCCATGGCCTCCTTCCTGAAAGGTGTCACAGCCACAGTGCTTATAAATGCCTGTGTGGCCAACACAATGGTCCCACTGCACTATAAGGAAATGACTCTTCTTAATATTGGCTGTGACCTAGAGAGACTGAAGATCACCGAATCAGGCCTTGTAGATATTGTGGATATTTGGAGTAACCCGTTAGAAAAGAACAACTGCCAAAGCCTCATCCCAATAGAGAAGGCCCAGGGGCCTTTCTTGTTCATTGTTGGTCAAGATGATCATAGCTGGAAGAGTGAATCCTATGCATATATGGCCTCTGAACGATTACAGTCTCATGGTAAAGAAAAACCTCAAATCATCTGTTATCCAAAGACTGGGCACTGCATTGACCCTCCTTATTTTCCTCCATGTTTAATGTCTGTGCATAGAATGGTGGGCCGAGGAGTGATCTGGGGAGGTGAGTCAAAGGCTCATTTCATGGCACAGGTAGATAGTTGGGAGCAAATTCAAACATTCTTCCAAAAATACCTCAAGGGTAAAGACTCTACCTTCCATAACAAAATGTAATATTTTGGTCTAGGACCCATTATTCTGCTCTGGGCCTGATTTTAAGCCAATCCTCTGGTTATTTATATTTGATATTGGAACAAAAAGATCTGAGTTCAAATCTAGCCTCAAACACTTATTAGCTATGTTGCCCTGGGTAAGTCACTTAACTTGTTTGCTTCAGTTTCTTCATTGGTAAAATAAGCTGGAGAAGGAAATGGCAAACCACTCCAGTATCTTTGCCAAGAAGACTCCAAATGGGGTCACAGAGAGTCAGACGTGACTGAAAGGACTGAACAACAGCAACAAAAATTGGAACAAAATAAGACACTTGTGGGTAAATAATCAACAGTTAACAAAAGGCAGTTTATTTAGGAATAGCAGGAGAAGGATATTCAAGGATAGGCACTGAGGACACCCTAAGCTGACTCAGCTAAATGAAGCCTCCGTGTCTGTATCGCCCACCTTTTCCACCAGCCAAGCAGCAGGGAGCAACTCATGGCTGATTTGTACCCTGGCAATTAGGAAATGACGTTAAGAGTCTGATTTAGTCTCCTGAGCCTCTCAAGTCTGGAAGATAGTTTCAATATCATTTAAGGAAAAACTGGGGTAACTTGAATAATGGTAGGGGTTAGGATATTGTTCCCACCATAGCCATAATTTCATGACCATGGGCTCCATGCTACCAAGAAGGATCCTTTTTATATGATATGAAAGTGTCATGGGTCTTGCTGTATAAGGCTGTTAAGGTACTACAGTATTTAATAACAAGCAAGTAAACTCAGCTCCAAGGGGGTTCCTCCCTGGACTCAAGAGTGTTTGAGTGAAGTACTTTCTTCATGAACACATAGTACAGAGACGCAGAGGCAGGCCCAGAAGGTGAGGCCGGCAGAGGCAGGCCCAGAAGGGGCCTGATCAACTCGGAGGGCAAGTCTTCCCACCAACCACAAGGGCCACTACCAGGCCTATCCCCAAAGGGCTGGGACTGGAAAGAGCAAGGTAAGAAGCAAATGCAGGGGCCCCTGTCCTGGACAGCAAATACTCCTGGGGCTACCACTTCATAGCCCAGAAATTTAAAAAAAAAAAAGCCCCTATCAGGACCTCCAAAGACCAGGATGACAGAGTGAACCTCACCTTCTCCAAACCCCTTCTCTGACCCTGAAAACACAGTAACTCTTGCCCCAGGGCAAAACCCTCTATAGTAAAGGCTTGGGATCCCTAGAGGAAGGGCGTGGCTAGGGCCCTGCCTCAAAATGGGTAGAAAGCAGGCTACAAAGACAAAGACTCTGTAGTCCTACTATCTTCAGAGGGAGGAACCAACCTCAGAGGGAGGCAATGTGGACTCCACACCCAAAGCTGAAATTTCAACAGGGAATGGGTCCCAAGCACAGAAGGTTCTCCTAGATGAGATCAAAAGGAACTTTGAAAACCGAATGAGAGAAGACAAAATGAATAATTCTCTCAAAACCAAAATAGCAGAATTAGAAAAACATTATAATGAAGAAAACATCTCTCTAAAAAGAAAAGTGTATGATATGGAAAAGGAGCTCCAAAAATTAACCAAGGAAAATGATTTGCTAAAAACTAGAATCAACCAAATTGAAACAAATAACTCTATGAGGAACCAAGAATTAGTCAAACAAAACAACAAGAATGAAAAATTTTAAAAAGAGGTAAAATACCTCAAAGAAAAAATAGCTGACCTGGAAAACAGATCCAGGAGAGATAATCTGAGAATCATAGGCCTACCAGAAAATCATGATGAAAAAATGAGCCTGGACAACATTCTCCAAGAGCTCATTAAGGAAAACTGCCCTGAGATACTACAACCTGAGGGTAAAATAGAAATTGAGAGAATCTACTGGACACCTGCTGAAAGAGATCCCAAACTGAAAAGTCCTCGAAATGTTGTGGCCAAACTCCAGAACTACCAGATAAAAGAGAAAATACTTCAAGCGGCCAGAAAGAAACAATTCAAATATCGAGGGTCCACAGTGAGGATCGCACAGGATTTGGCAGCCACTACACTGAAAGATCGGAGGCAGTGGAATACAATTTTCTGGAAGGCAAAAGAGCTGGGGTTACAGCCAAGGATCACATACCCAGTGAGACTGAGAATATTCTTCCAGGCAAAGAGATGGTCATTCAACGATATAACAGAGTTCCAGACCTTCTTGATAAAAAAGCCAGAACTCAATGGAAAATTCAACCTCCAATTACGAGATACAACAGTGACATAGAAAGGTAAACAAGGAAAACACACAAACACCCTGCTATTTGATAAGAGCAAACTGGTTATAGACAAGTAGAGGGTATGAGTATAAAATACACAAAATGACAATTTAAAAAAAAATCTTATTAAGGGCTACAAAGGGACTGCAATGGAAGAAAGGGAATGAATGAAGTGGAAAAGTTTTTATGCCACTCATAGAGGCATAAAAACTGTATAGCAGAGGAAAAGAAGGGAGGGAGATGGGAAGCATATGAGCTTTTTCCTCATTGGTTCTGGTGCAAGGAGGGAATAACAACCAGTTAAGCATAGGACTCTATGGAGAAGAAACACAAAAGTATCATTTTAGAGGGAAAGAGGGGAGGGAGAGGAGCTTCGCATGAGATTTGTTCCTGTCACTCTTGGTGTGAAGAAGAAATAACATACTTCATTAAGTATAAAAATATCCTACAGGCAGTAGGAGGGGGAAAGGGCTACGAAAGGGGGAGAGTGATTAGTCGGGAGGGAAGAAGAAAGGGGAAAGGGGAGGAAAAGGGAGGGGGGCTGATAAGGGAATACTGAGGGAGGTGGTCAAAAGGAAAACTATTAAGGGGGGGAAGGGAGAAGGGGGGAAAATATGAACATTAACAGGGTGGGAACAGGATGGAGGGAAAGAAACTGATAACAATCATAACTGTAAATGTGAATGGAATGAACTCTCCCATAAAACGGAGATGGATAGCAGAATGGATTAGAAATCATAATCCTACAATATGCTGTTTACAAGAAACACATCTGAAACAGAGGGATACACACAGGGT
Organism: Petaurus breviceps papuanus; assembly: GCF_028583685.1. NCBI lineage: Eukaryota > Metazoa > Chordata > Mammalia > Diprotodontia > Petauridae > Petaurus > Petaurus breviceps. The sequence goes on from NW_027185809.1 coordinate 29,764,265, forward strand.
AAAGGTAAAAGGCTGGAGTAAAATATATCATGCCACAGCTAAAGTAAAAAAAGCAGGGGTAGCAATCCTTATCTCAGATAAAGCAAAAGCAAAAACTGACCTAATTAAAAGAGATAAGAAAGGAAACTATATCCCGTTAAAAGGCACCATTGAGAATGAAGCAATATCATTACTTAACATAGATGCACCAAGTGGTATAGCATCCAAATTCCTAGAGGAGAAGGTAAAGGAATTAGAGGAATAAAGAGATAGCAAAACTATATTAGTGGGAGACCTTAATCTCCCCCTCTCTGAACTTGAAAAATCTAACCTCAAAATAAACAAGAAAGAAGTTAAGGAGGTGAACAGGATTTTAGAGAGGATAGGTATGATAGATCTCTGGAGAAAACTGAATGAGGATAAAAAGGAATATACTTTCTTCTCAGTGGTTCATGGCACATACTCAAAAATTGACCATGATCTAGGGCATAAAAACCTCACAATTCTATGCAGTAAGGTAGAAATATTAAATGCATCCTTCTCAGATCATGACACAATAAAAATTATATGCAATAAAGGGCCATGGAAAGACAGACTAAAAACTAATTGGAAATTAAAAATTTAATCCTAAAGAATGAGTGGGTCAAATAAAAAATTATAGAAACAATCAGTAATTTCATTCAAGAGAATGATAATAATGAGACAACATACCAAAATTTGTGGGATGCATTAAAGGCAGTTCTTAGGGGAAGTTTTATATCCCTGAGTGCATACATGATTAAATTAGAGAAAAGGGAGGTCAATGAATTGGGCATGCAATTGAAAAACCTAGAAAAAGAACAAATTCAAAATCCCCAATTAAATACTAAATTAGAAATATTGAAAACCAAAAGAGAGGTTAATAAAATTGAAATTAAGAAAACTATTGTATTTATAAATAAAACTAAGAGCTGGTTTTATGAAAAAACCAACAAAATTGATAGACCCTTAGTCAATATGATAAAAAAAAAGAAAACCAAATTATGAGTATCAAAAATGAAAAGGGTGAATCTACTTCCAATGAAGAGGAAATCAAAACAATAATTAGGAATTATTTTTCCCAATTGTATGCACATAAATTTGACAATCTTAGGGAAATGGATGAATATTTACAAAAATACAAGTAGCCCAGATTAACTGAAGAGGAAGTAAATTACTTAAATAACCCCACCTCGGAAAAAGAAATTGAACAAGCCTTAAGTCAACTCCCTAGGAAAAAATCTCCAGGGCCAGATGGATTTACTAGTGAATTCCATCAAACATTTAAAGAACAATTGATTCCAATACTCTACAAACTATTTGGGAAAATTAGTGAAGGAGTCCTACCAAATTCTTTTTATGACACAAATATGGTACTGATACCTAAATCAGGAAGAGATAAAACAGAGAAAGAAAATTATAGACCAATCTCCCTCATGAATATAGATGCAAAAATTCTAAATAAAATACTAGCAAAAGGACTACAGCAACTCATCTCAAGAATAATACACTTTGATCAGGTAGGATTTATTCCAGGAATGCAAGGATGATTTAATATTAGGAAAACCATTGGTATAATTGATCATATCAACAATAAAACTAGCAGAAACCACATGATCATTTCAATAGATACAGAAAAGGCTTTTGACAAAATGCAACATCCATTCCTATTAAAAACATTAGAAAGTATAGGAATAAATGGAGCCTTCCTTCACATAATAGGTAGCATCTATTTAAAGCCATCAGCAAGTATTATATGTAATGGGGAGAAGCTAGAAGTATTTCCCATGAGATCAGGGGTGAAACAAGGGTGTCCACTATCACCCCTCTTATTCAATCTGGTACTAGAAATGTTAGCGGTAGCAATTAGAGAAGAAAAAGAAATCAAAGGAATCAAATTAGGCAAAGAAGAGACCAAGCTATCACTCTTTGCAGATGATATGATGATATACTTAGAGAATCAAGTAAAAACCTACTTGAGACAATAAATCAATTTGGCAGAGTTGCAGGATATAAAATAAACACACATAAATCCTCGGCATTCCAATATATTTCCAATGAAATTCAACAACAAGAGATAGAAAGAGAAATCCCATTTAAAGTTACTGTAGACATAAAATATTTGGGAATCTACCTGCCAAAACAAACCCAGGACCTATATGACCACAACTCCAAAACATTTTTCACACAAATAAAGTCAGATCTAACTAATTGGAAAAATATCAATTGGTTGTGGCTGGGTCAAGCTAATATAATAAAAATGACAATTTTACCTAAATTATATATTTAGTGCCATACTAATTAATTTACCAAAAAACTACTTTATAGAGCTAGAAAAAAATAGTAACAAAATTCATTTGGAAGAATAAATGGTCCAGAATATCAAGGGAATTAATGAAAAGAAATGCTAGGGAAGGTGGACTAGCTATACCAGATTTTAATCTGTATTATAAAGCAGCAGTCATCAAAACTACTTGGTACTGGCTGAGGAATAGAGGAGTGGATCAATGGAATAGATTAGGCACACGAGATTCAGAAGTCAATGACTATAGTAATCTATTGTTTGATAAACCCCAAGACCCTGGTTTTTGGGATAAGAACTCACTATTTGACAAAAACTGCTGGGAAAACTGGAATATAGTATGGCAGAAACTGGGCATAAACCATTACCTAACACCATATACCAAAATCAAGTCTAAATGGTTGCATGATCTAGGTATAAAGGTTGATACTGTAAGCAGTCTTGTAAAACAAGGAATAGTTTACCTATCAGACTTGTGGAGAGGGAAAGACTTTATGACTAAACAAGATTTAGAGAACATTATAAAATGTAAAATGGGTAATTTTGACTACATGAAATTGAAAAGCTTCTGTACAAACAAATCCAATGTAACCAAGATTAAGAGGGAGGTGGCAAATTGGGAAAGAATCTTTACAACCTATGTCTCTGACAAAGGACTCATTTCTAAAATATACAGAGAATTGAGTCGAATTTATAAGAATACAAGTCATTCCCCAATTGATAAATGGTCAAAGGATATGAACAGGCAATTTTCAGAGAAAGAAATTAACGATCTATAAGCACATGAAGAAATGCTCTAAATCACTATTGATTAGAGAAATGTAAATTAAAACAACTCTGAGGTACCACATCTCACCAGTCAGATTGGCTGAGATGACAAAACAGGAAAATGACAAATGCTGGAGAGGATGTGGGCAAATTGGAACACTAATGCATTGCTGGTGGAGTTGTGAACTGATCCAGCCTTTCTGGAGAGCAATCTGGAATTATGCCCAAAGGGCTATAAATACTTTCATACCCTTTGATCCAGCAATACCACTCCTAGGGTTATATCCCAAAGAGATCATAGAAGGGGGAGGAAGACCCATATGTACAAAAATGTTCATAGCAGCTCTTTTTGTGGTGGCAAAGGATTGGAAATTAAAGGGGTGCCAATCAATTGGGGAATGGCTGAACAAGTTGTGGTATATGCATGTTATGGAATACTATTGTGCTATAAGAAACAAGGAGCAGATGGTCTTCATATTTACCTGTAGAGGCTTATACAAACTGATGGTGAGTGAGAAGAGTAGAACCAGGAGAAATTTGCACACAATTACAGACATAATGTATGTGTGATGACCAACTTTGATAGACTGGACTCTTCTCAGCAATGCAGTGATATAAGTCAATCCCAAAAGGCTCATGATGGAGAGGAATATGTGCAGCCAGAGAAAGAACTAGAAAGAAGTGAGTTTATGTCCAGGTGGAAGCAAAATACCTGATCTTTTTCCTTCTATTGTTTGGTTTTATGTATGTCCTCTTTACCATTTTTCATTCCATCTGATACAATCCGTCTTTATAACCTGACTAATGTATAAGGTGAAAGTATTTACAGATCCTATACCTGACTATATGCCACCATGAGGGGGAGGGGAGGGAGGGGGACAAAATGTGAAACTCAAGGAATTGTGGAATTGAATCCTGTAAACTAAAAGGAAACAAACTAATTAAAAAATAAAAAAAAATTTAAAAACCACATAGCACAAAAGAGATCCAGTTATACATCATAACTGTACTTCCAGAATAAAATATATATGTATTTTTGCTTAGTATATTGCTATATATTATTAAGAACCTTGAATCTCAAGGGGCGGCCAGGTAGCACAGCGAGTAAGATCACCGGCTCCAGTGTCAGGATGACCTGGGAATCAAATCTGGGCTCAGATACTTAGCACCCCACCCAGAAATAACTGGCTGTGTAACCTTGAGGAAGTTACTTAACCCCAATTGCTTTTAAAAAAAAAAAGAACCTTGAATCTCTGGAAAAACTGGAAAGTGATCTTGTAGAAATTAGTTTTAGAGTCTAAACTTTAGACCAGCATCTCACACCATGTACCAAGGAAAGCTTAAAATAGGTATAGGAAGAATTAGAGGAGTAAGGAAGGAAAGATCTTTTACAACTATGGATAGAGGAAGAGTTCATTACTAATGGACAGAAAGGATCACTGTAGTGCTAATGCAATATTCACAGCACCAACAGCAACTATGAATATACTGGCATAGTTCTCAATCACAAAATATAGCAGACTCTCCATATAGAAGACAAAAGCAAAACATTTATTCTGACACCAGAAAGCCAAATCCCAACACCAGGAAGCCAAATCCATCAAAACAACAAAGAAGTTGATAAACCATAACAGATCCTTTAGTCTTCCCACAAATACTCACAAGCCTAGCTATCACAGCAGGGGGAAAACAAACACAAGCCTAGCTGTGATTACATTTGGCCTGTTAGGGGGTGTTGGGGTCTGTGGGCCCCCCAAAGGTCTTAGGCAGCCTCTCTGAGTTCAGGTCTGGTTACAGGGCACTTCGTGGTATGTGCTTATCTTATTTGAGGTCAGAGAGTCCTGACCTCTAGGAAGTGCTGAGGTGCCCAGATTGTGTGCTGTCACGCAAATACCCTGTTAGCCTGATGTTTATCTCGGGGTTAAAGGGTAAGTGTGCAGGAGTATGCATGCTATTCTGGACACAGTCTCCCTGTTCTCTGATTGGCCCCCTACCTTCTCTTATGAGCTGTTCACAAGCTGTCCACGAGCTCTGCAAGTGCACTTTGGGGATTTAAGGGTTGAAGCATGAGGGGGTATGGGAGGTAGGGAGAGATGTAACTACATGCCTGTTCTGCCAATAAAGCTGTGCCTCTTTCCATTTCCACTGACTTGACTTCTCCTTTATGTGAACACGTGGGAACGTGACCAGAATGTGCACTGAAGGCCCGGGAGAGGTATGACTCAGCTAGAAATCATAGGATCGGGACAAGGGGGCAAGGAAGATCTTTAAATTCCCTTAGGCCTATTAAGGAACAGGGAAGATCTTCAAATTACCATTAACGTTACAATAACAGAAGATAAAACAGACAATTTGGATTATATTATAATATTAACTAGCATTTATATAGATATATATTTATATTTTATAGTGCTATATATAATATATACAATATGCTTGTGTATTAACATTAGTGCATATGATATATAGAATATATTATTATTTTATGAACATAAATAATATTGACTATGATATAGTTGTAATATATTCTATATTAATATATTAATTACATGTAAGAATATCAACAACTGTTACCAGTACCGGTTTGGCTAGATGAGTGAGGTCATTTCTTTCAGCACTAAAATCTATGACTGTGTGTATCTCTGTAGAATGCAAGGTCCTTGAAGGTGGGGACAGTTTCAGTTTTGTCTTTGCATACCTTCTCACTTTACATATAAAAGGCACTTAATAAATGTTTATTAATATGAATTTAATTTGTTGACTTGAACTTCTATTTTAATATTGAAGAAACAAAAGCCTAGAAAGCGTAGGAGATGGTTTCGAGGTCTCACACCTTTAATCTGAGTCTCCGGGTTTTTTGCCTTTCTTTTTTCACTGCCATGTGTCTTGAGATCCAGTGAGAGCCTTATCTCTAGGTCCATTTAGAAATAAACAACAGCAACGGGAATAGCTCCCATTTATACAGTGCTGACTTTGCAGTTCAAAGTTGAATTTGGGCCTTGGTTCAAATTCTAGCTCCTACTTATTATCTATCTAATTATCCTTTCTTTTAAAATGACGTGATTTCCTTGTATAGAGATCCTGTGTTCTTTTATCATTACTGCTTCTCTTCTTCCAGACTGTCCAATTTCATATATTTGTCTTTTCAATAAACAATTTTCTCTTTCACTTTGGAGAGACTTGCAATTATGGATTTGTTTTTTTTCTATTCTGCCAATTATTTCTTTTGTACAAACCATGGATTCTGCCATTTGGTTTCCTTTAGTTTGTTTTAAGATTCTGATTTTTCTCTTGACCCATTCAGATACATCCTGCTAGGATTCCATGCTCTTTTGGGAATCCACAGGGTTCTTGGTTTCATCTGATTGTTGTTCAAATGTTGTTCATCATTGTTGGTTCAATTTCCTTGTTTTGCAGTATTTATTTAGAGTCTTCTTCCCTTATATTTTGCCATCTTCCCTGTTGACTTTTCTGCTTGTTCTCTTGGTTTTTAACTGAGTTTTTTTTTACTTCTAAGATCTTTGGTGGTTTTAGTCCTTTTTCCTTATATTTCCCTATTACTAATTTTTTTTTCCTTTTTCTTTGAATGGTAGATCCCAGGGAGGTGGATTTCTAAGTTACACTTTCTCCCTTGTTGGGAAATTCACTTTTCACTGGCCCCAGTCCCTTTAAAAAGAAACTTTTAAGGGGACAGGATTGGTCCCAACTAAATACCAGCAACCCTTTTTTCGTGGGGGTCAGGGAGTTCAGAGAGTCCAGGAACCCCAATAATCAGAGTCCCTGGGAAGCAGTCTGAAATGAATTCACAGACCCAAGCATTCTCTAAGTCAAGGTGCAAAGATTTATTGTTATGCTATACATCGGGCAAGAGTTCTTAGGGAACCGGCAACCTTAGAGGGGGTATATTATAGTTTATATAGAATAACTATAGTAAAACCTGTGCCTAATATGCTAACTAGGTGAGTCAGGGTGGGATTAGGGGGGAGTTAAGGAGTGGTCAGTTCTTAAAGGAACATGCACTTTTAATATCTATTGCACAGGCATATTGCCCAGAATTCACTGGGAAATAGCTTTTGTGGGGGCTGCATGGAGGTGTGGTTTTAGGCTTGAAATGTCACTAAGTCAGGTAGCAGTCAGGGTTCAGCAAGTTGCCACCCATCAATGTCGTGTTTGACAAGATGGATGTTAGCTAATGAGGGGTTCAGGATGTATGTAATGAGCTAGGGAGTATACATATGACTGACTCTAGGATACATATAACAGGCGTGACCCAGCACACAGCTGGGTCAGCCAGCACACAGCTGGGTCAAACTACTAAATTCTATAGGTACCACTGGTCACTGCATCAGGAAGAGAGATAAGTGTTTTGCTAGAGTGTGCTGCCTTTGAGCTAGAGAGAAACTGCCAGAGATAGTGTTTTGAGGCTAGGAAGAAATGTGATTTTATAAACTGGGGTTCAAGCACAGGCATCCCAATTACCCCATCACTTCCTTCATCCCCAGGATAGCCCCCATATACATGCTGGCACCCCAATTACCCTTTTTAGTTCTGTGAATGACTTCTGTCCCAGGTCTTCTTATGCCTCCTCCTCCACAAGTGGGTGGGAAGGACTGAAATCTGGTTGTTCTCACAGACTAGTAGGGTGAGGAGGGGGGAAGTGTGTGACAGCGGAGAAATTGCTTGATTAGTCTTAGAATCACACATGGGGTTCTGTGTGCACATTGGGAATGAGTATTCTCTGCTGTTAATTCACAAGGCTGTTAGTCTATTAGGTTTCTTGGTATTTTGACCCATGGAGACAGCTAATTTGTCCTGTATCTTTTTGGAGAACTTTTGAGAGTGTTCTGGTCCTCCATCTTGCTGGTTGAGAGACCTGGAAGTCTACCATTTATTATAATTGTGACTCTGGGAATCCCAATGAACCCATCTGGCCCTCAGTTTCCTCATCAGTAAAATGAAGGGCTTAAATTTGCTGTCCCTAAGTACCTCTATGATTTTGGGAGGGGTCACTTAATTTTTCTGGGTTGCAGTTTCCTCAGTAATAAAATGAAGGAATTCAACTTGATGGCCAGTAAAGTCCTTTCCAGCTCAGAATCTGTGATTGGAAGTAAATGAAAACCTTTCCAATCCTTAATATCAGTTTGACATCCTATGGTAGTTTAAGCCCATATGTCTCTTAAATGCAGCACCAAGCATAGGACTCTGAACAAAGAAAGTATTTTCCAGTTATTAATTGGTTTAATTGTAATCGATGAAGGAGTTATTTCAGGATTAGGAAAAAAAAAACCAACCTGTTTACTATAATGCTCACATTTGATAATGAATACTTTTCTTGTTAAGAGCAGAGTTAGATAAGAGCTTTCAGGAATTTGAAAGTGATTTATGGGTCTACTGACTCATGTCAAAGAGTACATTCTTTTGGATCATTAAAATTCTGAAGCTGCTGTGTCTTAGTAATTCTGTTGAAGTCTGTCACATATCCAGCCTGGACCTGGACCCCACATTCCCTTTATTTACTTATTAATTCATTCATTTTTTTATTTATGGTAACTGCATTTTCATCTGTGCTATCTTTTCTCTGCCTCCCTTCTTCCCATCTCTACCTAAGTCCTATTTCAGTGGTCTCCAAGGCAACTCTTCTCCCCACCCCCAGTCATCGAGCCATAGCATAATGCCAAGAGATAACCCATTAGAAGGCTGGGAAATGGCTAAAATTCCTTTCTCTTTAAGATAGGAAGGTTTGTCTTCATCTTAAACTCCACTTACCTCACCTTACACTTTCCCCACTGTGCCTTCTCTGGCTGTGCAAACTGCCTGTTCTCTTCCAGGCATAGACCCCTTAGTCTTGGTGACGAAGAACCCTGCCCCACTGTTGGCTTTTGATGGGACAGAGTAAGTAGCACAAGCTGCTTAAGCAGATATGCATGTGTTGCTGATCTGCCTCCTGGATCTCATTCACTTTACCTCAAAACTCACCCCTCTTACAAACTGCCCTAAAATAGGGAACCTCTCCCTCCTTTTGGTCACCCAGTTCTGAAAACTCTGTATTATCCTTGACCCCTAACTCTCCTTTACTCCACATATCCAATTAGTTGCCAAGCCTTGCTGATTCTACTTCTACAACATCTATCCCATCCATTCCCTTTATTTCACTTTCACAAGCCATCCCTCCCATTCAGGCCCTCACACCTTCTTGGCTGGAGTCTACAAACTCTTGAGCACTTCCATTCTGGTGGAGAGGAATGAGCAGTTGTTCTCCACAAGTGAAGGATATTGGTTTGGTAACACGTGTATGTAAACAACAAGTAAGGAAATATATGTATATGTGTCTGCATTTATATATGTATATATGTAGGTGTACAGGATGTTCAGGTCTAGTACTTCTGGTGCTAAGGAGGGCTTGCCCAGCCCTTTTCAGAGCTGCTCATCTACCTGTGGTGTGCACCTGGCACTCAACTCTCCCCTGTGACTCCAAGAAGCTGTAGCATGCACAGCAGCCACACCCCCAGTAAACAATCTCAGCAGATGGGTTAAATCAGGTTGACCTCAAACCCACTGGTGTGTTAGTGGGGTGTCTACTCCAAGTATGTGAAGACTTCCCCCAGTGGGACAGGCAGACTAAAACAATTTATTCCAACTGCCATGAAGGCTGCTGGAGTAGGCGATGTGGAACACTTAGAGCTTGGTAGGGCATTGAAGAAGACAAGGTCATCCACTGTATCCCTGAGGCCATTACTAGTCTTCCTGACTTTTCTCCTGCCACTGGGCTTCGTTGACTCTGGATGAGAGAGTGAGGCTGATGACTTTGTGCAACTCAGCCTCATTTAAATACAATTCACAAGTGAGTCAAGACATTACCCATGATGTCACTGGTCCTCTCCGAAAAGGAAGGGCAAATAGCCACAGCAATATTTGGATATGTTAGGGGTGAGCAATCAAAAGTTTGAAGACCATCGTTCTACTTCATGGCCTCACTTTTACCAGCTTGTTTCCTTCTATTCTTCCCTCTTTTTTTAACCAAAATGTCATTAATGAGAAAGAAAACACAAATATCATTGAACAAAATGAGTTTTACATTTGATAAAATCATATTTCCCTTTTATGCTGCCTTTTTGTACTTTTTAATCAGTATCTATGTCCACAATAGAAAATACCCTTTATGTGACTTCCTTTTGGAGCCACCACCTGTTATCAATCTATCGGGCAGGGCACTGAGCATTGAGGGAAGAGCAAACATTTGTACAAATTGTAAATTTTAATTAAAAAAATTTTTAAAACCTGTTGGTTGCTGAACAAAGGGCTGAGTTGCCCTAAAGGTGCTGTACTAGTAGTTTCTCTGAGGAATGTCTATGACCTTAGGTTCACCTTCCACTCAATTGCTCTCTAAACACAAGACACTGGAGTCAGCAATAAAAAGTACTTTGTTTTAGTATAACTTCCAGTGAAAAATCTTTGGGACTTGACCCCAGGCAGCATTTCTTGAGCTGGGGTTGAAATTAATTATGTCATTTGGAGGTCTAACAGAATCCGATTTTTGAGAGTCAGGAAGCGACCTTCATGTGACCTCCTGGGTTTGAAATAACAAGGATTGGGAAACAGTGTCACCTGATGGGTGCCTTGAGCTTTACTGAAGGCTCCACTTGAATCCAAAAAGCATTTTTACATTCTCAAATCACAGATTCCTTTTACTCCCAAGGGAGTGGAGGGGAGGCCATGGTAATGGCAAGCAAAATAGCACTTAGCTCCTTTTTTTTACGCTTTAAAGCTCCAGTAAGAGCTTGGACTGAGCAGAAGTGGGAGGAAGGATGGCTGTGGTGCTGGCACTCCTTCTGTTCTGTCTGTGTTGATGTTACTTTGTCAGATCTGTCTGCTGATAGAGGATGTTGCTGTTGTTACAGAAGCTCTGGGACCTTACTGCTGGTACAGAAGCCCTGAAAAAGGATTTCCTGCTGTCTGTTTACAGAAGTCCTGAAGGAGGGTTTTACTGATGTTTTCAGAGGTTCTAGGGCTTTACTGATGATTTGTGTTTGGCTTCTGAGAAGCCTGTTAGCCTATGTTGATTACACAGGCAGAAAGTGAATTGATGATAGCGCTGACAATGTGTGTGAACATTATTGTAACTCTGCTAAGCTTGGTGTGTATAGATATTTGTTGTGGCTCTGTTAAGCTTTGTCTTCCCAGAAACAGAAACTGTGACGGGCTTGAGGTGGACTGGACACTGAGCTTTGAGCAGGAGCTGGAGAAGGAACCTGTGAATCCAGGTGACAGTTGGGTGAATTCAAGCAAGAGCTGGGAGCACAGAAGAAGAACCATGGAGTTTGGAAGTCAGTCTTGAGTCAAGATGAAAGGATCTTCACTTGGGTACTTAGTGCTGGCTGAGAAATTAAGACAATGTGACCCAGGGGTGGGAGACCTTTGTACTTTGTCCCCCTTAAGGATGATTAAGGATTTATTGATTTTTGTTTTAAGACTATGTGGCCACTTCAGTCAATAAGTTATGTTATGTCTTTGTGAATGTTGTACTTTGGTTTCTGTGAATGTTTTGCTTTAGTTTGCTGTTGAATAGAGTTCACTATACTATGTGATCAGAGCCTTAAAGTTATTTACAGCGGCAGTCCTGTTTGTGCTTGGCTTTACAGCCATACAACTGAATATCTACATCCCTCGAGGGAGGCAATCTATGCAACCTGCTAATCTTCTAGCTTGTTTCATCCCTACCCTCCAACAATCAATGTCAACATTTATTAAGCTCTTACTAGGTACCAGGCCCTGCCCTAAGTGTTGGGGAGACAAAAAAAAAAAAAAAGCAAAAGATAGATAGTCCCTGCCCTCAAGGAGCTCTATTAGAGGAGACAATAACCAATCTACCTGTATTAAGCACCTATTTGCTGGGGACACAAAGAGGCAAAAGATAGGAGTTTACAATCTAACGGAAAGACAATCAATCAACATTTATTAAGGACCTACTGTGTGCCGGGTGGCTGAAGATACAAAGAGGCAAAAGATAGTCCCTAACCTCAGCGAGTTCACAATCTAGAGGGGAAATAACAATCAATCTGTTTATCGTGTATTAAGCTCCTACTATGGATAGAGTTCAACAAGTCAGGAAGACTCATCTTCTTGAGTTTAAATCTGACCTGAGACATTTACGGTCTGTGGGGGTGGGTGGCAGTGGGCGTGGTGGGGTTTCAACTGAGAGCTTTTGTGGGGAAGATACTGAATGTAGCCATTTGTTGAAATAGATTGTGTATCATTCATACTAGATCTAGCCAAAGCCAATTTCAAGGGGATATCTCCTTGACAATATGGGTTACTCAATTAGATTTAAAAGTCCTAATCCAAAGTTAATGTCCACTAGGTAGGAGAATATAGAAATTTAGAGGTATTTCAGCTTATAATTTTAAATATACCTGAAATCCTGTTGATAACCTGCAGTTGGTTTTCTGAATTTTCACCACTTTTTATGAAAATGAAAGCCCCGCACAAGTGGCTCCTGCCGCTCCTGACCTCTACGGCCTTGAGCATGGCAGTGCTTCAAGTTTCTAGCACGCTTGAAGGAAAAGGGGTTGGAGGAGAGGTTTTCTTAAGGCCCTTCTCCGTCTCTAGAAGCGTCCCTTTTTCTCTGCCCCCCCAGCGGCTCTTCCTCCGCCCCAGGCTCAGCCCGATCTGCAGGCCGTGCCGTGGCCCAGACGGAGGCAGGGGCGCCCGCGCAGACGCACAGAGGGCCGGCGAGCGGGGGTGGGCGGCGCTGCACCAGCTTATCCCTGCCCCGCCAGGTGCGGGGGCACTGGAGCTCGCCCGCCGCGCCCGGCCCTGACCTTCCTCCTCCGGTGCCCTCCGTGGCGGCGGCGTGTCTGGAGCGTGCCGGCGCTTCACAGCTCCAGGCTCTCGTCGCCAGCCGGCAGCAGTATGTGGCCGTCGGCCGGGGCCGCCTTCCGAGCCTTGTTGCGCTTCGGCCGGCAGCCCCTCCGGACCCTCTCCGCGTCCCCCAGCGGCGCCCCGAAGGGAGTGACGTTGAGCGTGACGCCCCCCGTGGGCCTGGCTGACGAGCCGCTGCACATCCAGGTGCAGGGCTTGAGCCCCGGCGAGCCCGTGACCGTGCGGGCGCTGGCCGTCAGCTACTACGGCCGCCTCTTCCATTCGTGCGCCCATTATGAGGCTGACAGAGTTGGGGCGCTGGACCTGACCAGGGACCCCTCCCAGGGCGGCGACTACACGGGCGTGGAGCCCATGGGGCTGATGTGGAGCCTGGCCCCGGCCGGCATGGAGAACCCCTACGTCCGGATGGTGCAGCGCAGCGTGCTCAAGAAGCCCCTCAAGCTGCAGGTGACCGTCCACCAGGAGCACAACCAGACCGGGCTGCTGCTGGGCCAGGTGCTGGCCTCGGCCCGGGTGGAGCGCTGGTATGCCACCCCTGAGATCCGAGCCATCAGGGTACGCGAGGGCACTGTCAGAGGCTCCTTCTTCCTGCCCCCAGGTGCGTGAGACCTTGGTCGCTTCCCTTTCTTGCCGGCCCCTCAGCCCTTCCAACACTAAGCAGCATTTTATTTTATTTTTTAGGATATCGCACAGCAGGGCTTTCCGAGATGCAATCCGATTCAGTAAACATGTTTTTAAAGGTGCAGTGGGCTGGGGATACCCGGACATCGAGGGGTTGTACCTTCTACAGAGAAGTAAAGAGTTATAGAGCACTTTTGAGATGTCCAAAATGCACATTACAAACGTTAATCCATATTTATGAAGTGCCCACTATGTGCCGGGTTTCATATAGGATAAATAGGAAATAATTAAAAGAGGAAAATCAGTTACCATTTATTAAGCGCCTCCTGTGTACCAGATACTGTGCTAAGAGCTGTAGAAAGAGGCAAAAGACAGTCCTTGCCCTCAAGGAGCTTAACATAGGGGAGACAAGGGAGACAAAGCAAGCTATATACAGGAAAAAATAGGAAATAAATAAAAGAGATAAATCAGCCGGTAAACATTTATTAAGTGTTCGCTAAGTGCCAGGCACTGTGTAGAGTGCTAGGAATACAAAAAGAGGCAGAAGACAGTCCCTGCCTTCTAGGAGCTTACAATCCATTGGCTGAGAGAACATACCCATAAATATATAAGCAATCTATATATAGGATAAATAGGAAATAATTAACAGAGGGAAAGCACTAGAATTAAGAGGGGTTGCTTTAGGTAAAAGGTGGGATTTTAGTTGGGACTTGAAACCAGGGAGGTCAGGAGTCACAGAAGAGTTCCAGGTGATCCTCACAAAATGAGGATAAATAGCACCTGTTTCCTAGGTATTTTCTCCTTTCACTTACCTAGGAAATTGGTGCTATTCTTGTCCCTGTTTTAGGCATTGAGTAATGGAGGTGGCTGAGGTCAGATTTGAACTCAGATAGTACTGGTTCCAAGTCCAGTACTCTGTCTACTACACCACCATTTACACAGTTACTTAAGGAGGAGAAGAGAGCGAGAATTAGGAGAATCAGGAAAGGCTTCCAGGGGACAGTGTACCTGAACTGAACCTGAAGGAATTTAGGGATTCTAAGAGGCTGAGGGGAGAAAGGCTTGCATTTTAGTATGGAGGATGCTTATACATAGGAACTGAATGCAAAAAGCTGGCCTGCTGTCCTACCCTGTTTACCCGTATTTGAAATCAAAGCAGGGAGGAGGATTTGGTCTATTGGGAGCTTGTCTCTAGGTCTCATTAAATTATTAAATTACATAGGACTGCATAATGAAGGGGCTGGAGAGCAGCAAAGGGATTGACCAAACATATGTCTTCTGGTTTGTACTAGAAAGAAGAATTTGGGGGGCGGCCAGGTAGCACAGCGAGTAAGAGCACCGGCTTCTGTGTCAGAACGACCTGGAGATCGAATCCCGGGCTCAGACACTTAGCACCCACCCAGAAACACCTGGCCATGTAACCTTGAGCAAGTTACTTAACCCCAATTGCTTAGGGGCGGCCAGGTGGCTCAGCGAGTAAGAGCACCGGCTCCAGAGTTGGGACGATCTGGAGATCGAATCCCGGGCTTAGACACTCAGCACCACACCCAGAAATAACTGGCGGTGTAACCTTGAGCAAGTTACTTAACCCTGATTGCTTGAAAAAATAAAAAATAATAAAAAAGAAGGAAGAATTTGGAAGCAAGAGAAATTAACTCTCCAGTTAGTCAAAAGCCTGTAGAGCTGAAAAGCATCTTAGAGGGCATCTAGTTGAATTCCTTCACTTTACAGATGAAGAAACTGCAATTAAGTGATTTATTCCAGGTCACAGAGGTAGTGAGTGTCAAAGCCAGGATTCTGGCTCAGGTATTCAAAAACAAGGTCCAGCATGCATTCCAGGCACCACTACCTTTCCTGCATGTGACAGTCACATAACATTAAACTTAACAGTTTAGAAAATAATTAAACCTTTTTCTTTGGCATAAAGTTCAGTTCCTTTTTTAAAAAAGCGTTGAGAACCCAAGTTAAAGTCCTAGTTTGTTCCTTACTGCCTACTGGTCACTGTACTTCTCTGGGCCTCTTCCCACATTTGTAAAATGAAAGTATTGAACCAAGATCTGATTCTCAAACCCTTTTTCTGCTTATAGCACAGCATTCTTTGCTGTGAGAAATCGTGACACGCTAAATGTTTAAGTTGGCAACAAGGAAGGGTTCATCTAGGTGTCTCAGTGGGTAGAATGTTGGGCCTGCAGTCAAGAAGACCTGAATTTAAATTCAGTCCCAGACACACTAGTAGTATGACTTTAGGCAAATCACTTAACCCCTGTTTGCCTCAGTTTCCTTAACTGTAAAGTGGCCATCATAATAGCACCTACCTCCCAGAGTTGTTGTGATAATTTTTGCTACATAAATGCTAGCTGCTGTTACTATTATTAACTCTTCTCTTCCCCATCACTTTTTTTTTGTTACTTCTCCAGGCCTCTAATCAGAAAAGACAGCTCTGTATCTGAATGGATAGAGCTGCTATTGTAGCTTTCTTGACACCCGGCTGGGAAGAACAGGCAGCAAATTGCACCTGGCTCTTAGGAGCCAGGGAATGTGGAGGAGTTAGGATGTAGGGAGGAGTCTTAAGGCATACCCTTTAAGAATCACTGGAATGGATGATCCCTGACATCCATTTTAACGCTAAATCTGTGATCCTGTAAATAGAACAAGTGTAGAGACTTTCTGGCAATCCATCTTTTTGCTGTTGTTGTTGAGTCCATCGACTTGGGAGAGTATGCCTTTTTTTCTTTTAATCATATGTTTCTATAATAAAAATAATGAAGTACTGTAAATGTTATTTCATTTTACCCTCATAACAACCTTGGGAGGTAGATGCCATTTGGTAGATGAGGAAACGAAGGTAAATTTCAATTAAGTGACATAATCTAAAAAATAATTGTTTACACAGCCTTTCACATCCTGTGCAAAACTAGACATTTTAAAATTGTTTTTAAATGCTTTCTCTCAGAATAGCTCCAAATAAAGTACTTATTTCAGTCAGAATTCCTTCCAGTCAAAATAGAGATTGATGAGATCGGAAAGAGACATATAAGATTAGTGTTGTTCTAGCAAGAAGGTGAAGAGAAAGGTCATAGAAATGATCTTTTCATTCCTCCTCTCTATCCCTCCCCTGTAGATACAGTAAGTAAGGGAAAGGAGGGAAAAAATGTAGAGTAAAAGGACCTGGGAAGAGAATATCCTTTTAGAGGGCTAAGAAATGAGCAAACATCAAGAAAAAACTCCAATATGATTAACAAATACTATGGGTTAAAAGATCTAAGGAGAAGTCCTCAGAAGAAAGTGACAGATTAGCCTCTCCAATGACCTAGTTTATGAAGCTGAACCTAACCTGGGACAGAATAGACTGAACAGTAAGTTCTTGAAAGGAAGTGAAGAATAATCTGTTTTCAGTAAAGTAACATCTGGCCTCTCCAATGAGGATCTGTCATCAGTAAAATGGAATAAGTAAAACTTATAAAAGTTACAGTGGTAGAAAATTTGAATGAAGGAATGGAATCATTGGGGAAAAAATTCTCAGGTTAGAAGGCCATTAAGGAAGAGATGATAGAAAATGAGATCAAGCAACAATTAATTTAATTTGAAAGTAGAAAACACTACAAGTAAAGATAATAGCTCTGGAAGACAGCTCAGAGAATTCTGAAAATTATGGGGTTACTGGGGAAAATAAAGATCTAATGACCTTAAGAAAGAATCTAATCATCATTAGGAAATTGGTCAAAAATTTTTACCTTAAATCAGTAGGACAGGGGGACAAATTTATAGAGTTCACCAGATGTCTTAAAGAGAAGTATCATGTTACCTACCATAAAGTACTTTGTAATTTGTATCCAATTTTTATCTTCCAGAATTATTTATCTGATATGGGGGGAAAAACAGTGGGAAAAACTGGAACACAATTTACTGAAAGTCAAGGTGAACCATACTTAAATTCATGAAATTTTCTATCCAACTAAACTAGGAGAGATTTAGTTTTAAAAGAATATTCCTTTTTTTTTTTTTTTTTACTAAATCTGAGTAGGGATGAAATATCACTGGTGTTACTCAGGGTATGCAAAACCCCAGAAAGGTTACTACAATTTGCAGCAACATTAGTTAAAATGGAAAATTGTCATGTGTGTAAGTTTTTGGGGACAGTATTGTAGATTGTTGTATTCTTATTGTTCTTGATTGTTTAAATGTTCAGTTGTGGGTGTGAGAAAAGTTAAGGGTGAAAGTGTATTTGATAGATAAACTAGAAGGGCTTGCCTTATACTCAAAGTTTAGTATATACATTCTGCTGTACTTGTAATAACCAAAAATCGAAGGAGAACATCAAGGCAACAAGGGCTTTAACTTAGTTAACAAAAGGCTAGGAGCTAGATCATCTTGACTGACAACTAAAATCACAAAAGAATGGAGCATGGTGAGAAAGATCAGTAAGTTAACAAAAAACATTCATTTACTTTGCTGTTTTTGTTTATTTTAAGCAAAGAGAACCATGATCAAGAAGAGGAATTCTTTGATGTAGATATCATAAATATTGAGTGAAAAAGGGAGAGTATGGTACAGTTGATGATCTTAGGATAGGTGAGAGATTGGAGCAGACCCTTAAGTGTTTGTGTTTGGTAGGAGGGGTGGGGACTCGAATCTGGCAAATTAATTGAATCAGTCTAGAAACTAGCTAGTATTGTGGGTGTGACTTGGAGTGTATGTAAGAAGAAAGGGTAGTATGTAAGTAATATGTAAGGGTAGTATGTAAGAAGAAAGGCTGTAGTGGCTTACCCCATAATTCCTGCTACTGGGAAGACTGAGGTCAGTAGATTGCTTGAGGTCAAGATTTATGAATAGTAATAGGCTAAGATAGATGGTCAGGTGTCTGGAAAAGTACTTGGGATAGTATGCCAGTACCAATGTGGTGAGCCCTAGGAAGGAGGGATGAACTGCCCTAGGTTGGAAATAGAGCAGGTCAAAAAGTTTCTGTGTTGTTCAGGGTTGTGAGTGGCCACTACACTTCTCTCCTGGTTGAGGTACCTATTCTCCAGCAAAGAAAGGGGGAAATGTAAAGTTGCAGGGAAAACTATAGGAAGTAATTATTTTTAAAAATGTATTTTTTAGTTCTCAACATTCACTTCTGTAAGATTTTCAGATTTAAATTTTTTCCTCCTGCCTCTTCTCCCTTCCCCAAGATGGCATGCAGTTTGATATAGACTCTACGTATGCATTCATATTAAACATATTTTCACCTTAAGTCATGTTGTAAAGAAGTAGAACCGATGGGAGGAACCATGAGAAAGAAGAAACAAAAAAACAACAAAAAAGCAAATAATATGCTTCTATCTGCATTGAGACTCCAAAGTTCTTTTCTGGATGTGGATAGCATTTTCCATCATGAATCTTTTGGATTTGTCTTAGATCCTTGCATTACTGAGAAGAACTAAGTCTACCAAAGTCAAAGTGGGTACAGGATTTTTTTTTTCAAATGCTTTATTAACATCTGATTTACATCACTCATTTCCGCCAGATTTTGAGTTACAAATTTTCTCCCTGTTTTTCCCCTACCCACCACCCCAAAATAGCAGCCCCACAGGATATCCCCTCCTCCAATCTGCTCTCTCCCATATCTTCTCCCATACCCCCTTCGACTTTTCCAGTAGGGCATGGTGGATCTCTATGCCCCAGTGCCTGTATAACTTATTTCCCAATTACATGTAAAATAGTATGAATAAGAGTATATATATAATTTTTTTAAACATTTGATTTTAAAATTTTGAATTCCATATTCATTCCCTTCCTCCCTTGTTACCCACCCTTACTGGGAAAATAAGCGATTCAGTATAGGTTGTACATGTGTAGTTAATGCAAAACATTCCCATAGTAGATATGTTGTAAAAGACTGACTATATTTCGCCCCCTCCTATCCCACCTCCCACTTGTTCTGTTCTCTACTTTGATCCCGACCCTTTTCAAAAGTGGGTGTTTCCAACTTCCCTCCCCCCAACCTGCCCTCCGTTCCATCATTCCCCCTCTCATCCCTTCCCCCCTACTCTCCTGTAGGATGAAATACCCTATTTAGTGTGTATGTCATTCCCTCCCCAAGCCAAATTCAATGAGAATAAGGTTCACCCATTCCCTTTTGCCTTCCTATTCTTCTCCTGCATTTTCCCTTGCCTCTTCTATATGAGATAGTTTACCCCATTCTGTCTCTCCCCATCTCCTCTCATTATATTCCTTTCTCACCTCTTAATTTCACCTTTTAAGTACCATCCCTTCCTATTAAATTGATCCTATGCCCTCTATCTATGTATACCTGTAAACATATATACACACATTCACATATGTATCCATATGCCCGTATACCCTCCTATATAGACATATATATGTATATATTTATATATATATATATGTATATATATTTCTATTCCCTTCAACTATTTTCATGCTGAGAAAAGTTTTATCAGTTACAATGATCATTTTTCCATGTAGGAATGTTAATAGTTCAACTTTGATAAGTTCCTTATGATTTCTTTTCCCTGTTTACCTTCTCATTCTTCTCTTGCTTCTTGTATCTGAATGTCAGATTTTCTATTTAACTCTGGTTTTTTCATCAAGAATGCTTGAAAGTCCATTCCACTGAATGACCATATTTTTCCCTAAAACATGATACTCAGTTTTGCTGGGTAGGTGATTCTTGGTTTTAATCCCAGCTCCTTTGACCTCCGGAATGTCATGTTCCAAGCCCTTCAATCCCTCAGTGTAGAAGCTGCCAGATCCTGGGTTATCCTGATTGGGTTTCCACAATATTCAAATTGTTTCCTCCTGGCTACTCGTAATTTTCTCTCCTTGATCTGGGAATTTTGGAACCTGGCTATAATATTCCTAGGAGCTTTCTTTTTGGCATCTTTTTCAGGAGGTGATCAGTGGATTCTTTCAACCTCTGTTTTGCCCTCTGGTTCAAAAACATCAGGGCAGTTTTCCTTGAGAATTTCTTGGAGGATGATTTCTAGGTTCTTTCTTTGATCATGGCATTCAGGTAGTCCAGTAATTTTTAAATTATCTCTCCTGGATCTATTTTCCAGGTCAGTGGTTTTTCCAGTGAGATATATCACATTGCCTTTTATTCTTTCATTTGTTTGGATCTGTTTAACAGCATCTTGATTTCTCATAAAGTCACTAGCTTCCATTTGCTCCAGTCTAATCCTGAAGAAATGATTCTCCTCAATGAGCTTTTGAGATTCTTTTTCCATCAGGCAGATTTGGCTTTTTAAGGTATTCTTCTCCTCATTGCCTTTTTGAGCCTCTTTTGCCATTTGAGTTAGTCTATTTTTTAAGGTGTTATTTTCTTCAGTCAGGTTGTTGATTCTCATTTCATAATTTTCTTGCATCGTTCTCATTTCTCTTCCCAATTTTTCCTCCACTTCTGTTATCTGCTTCTTAAGGTCCTCTATGGCCTGTAACCAGCTCGTATTTTTCTTGGAAGCTTTTGGTGCAGGAGTTCTGACTTCACTGTCTTCCTCCAGTTCCATGCTTTGATCCAATTTGTCTCCAAAATAGGAGTCTAATGTTGGATTGCGTTGCTTGGTTTGCTTCCTTTGCCTGCTCATTTTGCTTCTCAATTACTTGACTTTGGGGCTTTTTGTCACAGTAGGACTCTGTCACCAGACAGGGGAACTTTGTTCCAAACACTGGGGTTTTCTTAGCTGTCGAAGGTATTAGTTGAGTGCCCTCTCTGAAGCCTCCACATGCTCTGGCAAGCTGGTCACACACCCCAGGACCTCCACCCTAGACAGCAATCCAGATCCAAGCAGATTAGAGCAAGAGTGATTACCCTTCAGACTGTTTGCTTGGTCCCCCTGCACTCTGCAGGTCAGGAGCTGAAGCTTCCATGTTGCAGCAGCTGTGCTTCAGCCCTCAGCGGCTTCTCCCTCCAGGGGATAAAGGCCAACGCATTCCCAACTACTGGATCCCAAAGTCCACACTGCACTGACCTTTTACTTTTTCCTTAGCATCTATGTGTTGATAATTCTGGAAGCCGCCATAGCTGCTGGTGATCTGGAGTCCCTCCAGCCGGTGGTTGGTCAGGCCTGCCCTGGGGCTAAAACCTCTGGCTCCTGTGGCTGGGGTAGTCTCCCAAGAGCTCTGTGCTGGCCGATTCCTGCTGGCCTGCTGGGCTGTCCTCAGTGGGAAGTTATCTTCTCTGTGTCATTTTGTTGGTTCTGTAGCTCCAAAGTTTGTTCAGAGTTCCCTTTTACATGAATTGGAGGTGGTGGGAGCCTGAGCCGCAAGGAGGTCCTGTTTCTACTCCGCCCCCACTTTGCTGGGTACAGGATTTAGATATAAAGGCTTATACTATAAGCAAACTAGGAGAGCAAGGAATTATTTACTTGTCAGATTTATGGAGAAGGGAGAATTTATGACCAAACAAGAGATAAAGAACATTATGACATGCAAAATAGACAATTTCGATTACACTAAATTGAAAAGGTTTTGCACAGAGCCAATGCAGCAAAGATTAGAAGGGAATCAGAAAGCTGGGAAATAATTTTTATAACCAGTGGCTCTGATAAAGGCCTCATTTCTAAAATATATAGAGAACTGAGTTAAATTTCTAAGAATACAAGTCATTCCCCAACTGATAAATGGTCAAAGATTTTCAGGAAGAAATTAAAGCTATCTATAGTCATATGAAAAAAATGCTCTAAATCACTATTGACTTAGAGACATGCAAATCAAAACAACTCTGAGGTACCACCTCACTCCTATCTGATGACAAAATAGGAAAATGATAAATGTTGGAGAAGATGCGGGAAAATTGGAACACCAATGCATTGTTGGTGGAGTTGTGAACTGATCCAACCATTCTGGAGAGCAATTGGGAACTATGCCCAAAGGACTATAAAACTGTATGTACCCTTTGACCCAGGAATAACACTTCTAGGTCTGTATCCCAAAAAGAACATAAAAATGGGAAAAGGACCCACATTTACAAAAATATAGCAACTCTTTTTGTGGTGGCAAAAATTTGGAAATTGAGGGGATGCCCATCAATTGGAGAATGGCTGAACAAGTTGTGGTATATGAATATAATGGAATTATTGTGCTATAAGAAATGATGAGCAGATGGACTTCAGAAAAACTTGGAAAGACTTATATGAACTGATGCTGAGTAAAGTGAGCAGAACCAAGAGAGTGTAGCAAGTAATTCTTTATATCTTTCAAGCAATTGTTACACGATAATGATGTGGTCCATTGTTGAATATCATTTACAGAATGATGCAATTGCAGAATGTCTGCTAATACCCTCATCAAGATGTCCTAAATTCAGATTCATTTGGTAGTTGTCGGTGTTTTCTTGGGCATCTCTGATATCAGAAAGGTCCTAGATTTTTACCACATCTGTTATCTTCCAGATTTGTACCTCATTGCCCTCACAATCCTATTTTCTACAGCACATGTCAAACAGGCAGCGTTGTGGCCTCCAACACTCCTAAGTGCTACCTAACAAAATAAAAATATCATTGGGAAATATTTAACAAAACAAATAAAAATACAACAGAACACAGATAATACTAATATGTGATTTTCTTTAAAAAAAAATTTTTTTGGGGGGTCTTTTTTTTGGGAGGGCAATTGGGGTTACGTGACTTGCCCAGGGTCACACAGCTAGTTTTTGTGTTAAGTGTCTGAGGCCAGATTTGAACTTAGGTCCTCCTGACTCCAGGGCGGGTGCTCTATTCTGCCACCTATCTGCCCCAGTAAGTGATTTTTTAAGTCAGTGTGTGTCCAGCATGCATCTTATATACAGTTTAATGGCCCTTATTTCTGAGTTTGACACCACTGATTTACAACATGGATCTGCTCTCTCTTTTTCAGTTAATTTGGATTTTTTTCCATGTTCTCTTTTGTGCAATTTCTGCTTCCTCTACAAATAAACATGTTAAGGACTATAATTTTAAGGTCCAGACCTGAATTTGTTGTAATAATTTTTGCAAATCTTTACCATATTTCTTCTGTTTGTAGTCCTTTTTCTTATTTTCTCTTTAAATACCCTTGGGATGACTTTACTCCTTTGGTTATCTTGCCAAGTTTTCTTTAGAATGGTTTTATCTTCCACTGCTTCTCTCCTTTATGAGGCAATCCTGCTCATAATAATCCATCATCCTTTTTCATAAGGTAAGGATGCGACATACCAAAATTGATGGGTTGCAGCAAAGGTAATTCTTAGAGGTAAAAATTTTTATTCTTATGTTAACAAAAGAGAAGGCTGCAATGAGTTTTCAATTAAAAAAATGAGAAAATCAGCAAATTAATGCAAATAAAATAAACAAAAGATATTACTGAGACAAAAGGAGAAATAAATATACTAAAGAAATGAATTTTTTAAAGTCTAATAAAATTAACAAACCATTAACTAAATTAACCAAATAAGAGAGGAGGAAATCAAATCACTGAAATTAAAAAATGAGGACAAAAAATACTTACTTGAATAGTGAAGATAGTAAAAAAACAAAACAAAACATGTAATCATATGCTAGAAAAACTGAGAATGTAAAAGAAATGGATTATATTCAGAAAAATATAAAATACCCAAATTGATCAATCCAGTGAAATGTAATAAAGAAAACCATTAATGAATTACAATGCACACACATACATACACACACACACAGAGATGATTCCCAAGTGCATTCTATCAAAGAACAAATACTTTTGATACTATAGAAATGGTTTTCAAAAATGGAAAAGGTGGCATTCTACCAAATTCTTCTTATGATTTAAATACAATTCTGATCTTCAAACCATCTAAAGCATATAAAGGAACTATAGACCAATATTATTAATGAATACTGAATGCAAAAATATCACAGCAAACATAACACAATAGTGTATTTTAAAAATTGTTCAGGTGATCAAGCGGGACTTATGCCAGGAATGTAAATATAACTTAATGTCAGGAAATAGCATGAGAACTTGTATTAGCAAAATATTTGAAATTCTATCTTATCAGTAGATACAGAAAGAACTTTTGGTAAAACCCTTTATATTAAAAACACTAAAATGACTAGGAATGGAAGTTTTCATTACAGTAGAAACCTTTACTTGAACCCAGGGGCCGGAATTACATGCAGTGGAGAAACCTTTGAAAATTCTCCCATGGACAACAGGGACAGGGATGAGACCTGTGGAACTCCCAAATAGGGAAACGTCTATTAATACAGGTGGGCATATTCTCTGCAACATAACAGTCTTAGACAACCGCCTGCAACAGAGAGGCATAGTGACTGAGCCAGGGCCATTATATGTTGAAGGCAGGACTTGAACCTAGGTCTTCTTGACTCCAAGGTCAATTCTTGAATCACCATGCCAATATGATTGATTATTAAGAAAACCTAATACAATAAAAAAATCTAGCTCAGATACCTATAGTAAAATAGTCAAATAAATACTGCCAATAAAAAACTAAAAGGAAAAAAGCAATAGAGAAATGCCATTTAAAATAATTACAAAATATGTTGAATATCTGGGAATTCTTACCTAATAGAATATAAGCTTTGAAAGTAGGGCCTGGTTTTCATTTTTGTCTTTGTACCCTGGCAGCTGGCACAGGGTTTTGTACATAGTGGTCAATTAATACATGCTTGTTGATTTGAATCGAATTTAAAACATATGGAACTTACATAAAGTCAACCACAAACCAATCTTATAGAAATAGAATAATTAAAATTGAAGAGATTTATTGTTTATGTTTAGACTGAGATACTGTACATATTTTGCTGCTTTTCCAAATTAATTTATAGGCATATTGTTTTTTCTATTAAAATACCCACTGGATATAGAATTAACAAAATAATAATTCATATGGAAGAGCAAAAGGTCCAGAGTATCAGAGGAAATCAATTAAAAGAAAAAGGGAGAAGGGGAACCTTGTACCTTAGATTTCAAATTATACTACAAATTGGTCATTATCTAAACTGTCTGGTACTAGATTTTTAAAAAATGGAATAACAGATCAACGAATAGGTTAGATAGTAATGAGCCAGAGCTAGATTTAGATGGTGAAGTATTCAATAAACTTGAATCATAAACCACTGGAAGAAATATTCACTATTTAATGAAAATTTTTAGCAGATATTTAGATGGCAATTTGTTGAAAAAGAGCAAACCAAATCAACAACACACACACAAATAGACTAAGAATATATAGTTGTAAACATCATAAAAAACTAGGGGACTAGAAATGATTAAAACTTTCACAATGCTGGAAAAGGAATAAATTCTTAAATGGATTCAGAAAACTATGAGAGAGGAAATACTTGCATTTGATTGCATAGAAATGAAAAGCCCTTGTATAAAATAAACCAAGGAAGAAGAGAGGATGAGACAAACCAGGGGAAATTATTGCATCAAATGATTTAAAACAAATATGATATCCAAAATGTATGAAGAATTGACACTTTTATCAGTGTGAGCTATTTTATAATTGGTAAGTTGTCAAAGGAACAAATACAATTCTCAAAAGAATTGCAAGTTATCAGCTGTCACATGGAAAAATATTCAAAATTCCTAATCAGAGAAATGCAAATTAAAGCAGCTCTGAGCCACCTGAGTCCCATATTGACAAAGATAAAATATGACAATTGGTAGGGCTGTGGTAAAACAGGAGTGATATTATCCTACTGGTGGGGTTGTGAATTGGGCCACTTTTGAAATTAGGGAAGCAGTACGGAATGATACATAAATAGTTATGAGTGTGCAGATCCTTTGATCTGATGGTTCTGCTGCGGGGGATATACCCCAAGGATGTTACTGACAGGGGAGAGATCAGTTTACAAAAGTGTTATTGACAGCACTATTTGTGATGTCAAAAAATTGGAAATATAAGTGTTCATCAATACAGGATGGGCTATTAGTTAAGAAACATTTTATGGAATTAGACCACGTTGAACAAATTATGTCTGGTATGTGAATATAATAGAATATTATTGCAGCATAAGAAATTACAAGAGACAGTGTGGTATACTAGCAAGAGAACTAACCCCAGAGTCAGGGAGACTTGACTTCAAGGCCTGCTTCTGATATGTGCTGGCTCTGTGACCCAAGACAAATCATTTAACCTGTCAGTGTTCCTCAGGACAGCTCTCTAAGGCTGGAAAAAACAGATTTGTATCGAAGGGGTTTCCTTATTGGGATTTCCCATTGTATACCAAAGGTGTCAAACTCAAATAGAACTGGAAAAAACTAAGTTGTCCATGAGGATCGCGGTGGTTCACATATTGACCTAGAAAACCACACGTGTTTAAAATCAGATAGAAACTACATTTTAACCTGATTTAGGTTGCAGTTGGGAGTATTGTGAGCCACATGTGGCCTGTGGACTGTGTGTTTGACACCTCTGTTATACACTAATGAAATTAGAAATCTAACCCCATCTCCCTACCCCCACCCAAAAGATTATGAATATGAAGATTTTTTTTTTTAAATAGGGCCTCTATAAATGCTTATTTAAAATTAGGTGAAGAAAGCAGAATCAAGTCAAGTCAGCAAACATTTATTACAGGCTTGCTCTGTACCACATATGGTGCTAATAGTTGGGAATATAAATACAAGATGAAAGAAAAATAGGGCCTGCCCTTGGGGAGCTTACATTCTAATAGGGGAAGGCTGCAAGCTGAAAAGGTGGGGGTTGGTAGAAGACAAGATGACAGAGATGAAGGAAGGCACCAGTGCAGGGGCATAGTAGAGAAAGTCTAGAAAGACTAGGTTAACCTGGAGAGGAATGAAGACATGGCTTGCCAGGGCATCTTTCTCAGAATGAAGGTTCTGGTTCCTCACAAGCCAGTCAGAGGGGGAAGCCACAGGGATGGAGAATACTTACATAAATGAAATCCAGGGATGGAGTGAGCTTCCGCCATGGAGAAAGAGGTTTCATAGAAAAGGTCTAAGAAAGTAAATTCAGCCCAAAGAGGAATGAACCAAAAGAATAGACTGAACATGCTTAAGAGACAAAACAGCAACAAATGCTTTTTTTTTTTTTGAGCAATCGGGGTTAAGTAACTTGCTCAAGGTTACATGGCCAGTTATTTCTGGGTGTGGTGCTAAGTGTCAGGATTTGATCCCCAGGTCATCCCAACACTAGAGCCGGTGCTCTTACTCGCTGGCCCTGGTGGCTACCTGGCTGCCCCTGCAACAAATTCTTAAAGCAAAGAGCAGAAAAGGACAAGAAAAATAAGATGAAGTGGGTATTGCTATGATATAGTAAACACAGACATCTTTTTGGATGGGTAAATAATTGAAGTTATAGACAAATACAATAATTTATAATTTCTTGGGGCTTTTTGTTTCATTTTCTCTTATGTGCTCCTTCTGCTTTTATTCACATATTTGAATACCTGCACTTTTATGGAAGAAAAAATAACATGTAGGTTAAGAGCAAACAAATAGAGCCTGAAGGTGCATCTGAGTATCATATTTAGTAAAGATTGCCCTTTTAATGATCCAGACTGTTCTATATGACATCAGGAACAACACTTGTCATTTTACATCCTATCCTTGCTTTTGTAGGGGATGGTCCATTTCCTGGTGTGATTGACATGTTTGGTGATGAAGGGGGACTACATGAATTTCGGGCTAGCCTTCTTGCTTGTCGAGGCTTTGCCACCCTAGCTTTGCCATATTTTGCCTTTGAAGATCTACCTCCCATCATGAAAGATTTAAATCTTGACTACTTTGCTCAAGCAACTAAATTTGTGCAGAATCACCCAAAGGTAAGTGGTGTGACAGAAGGAAATACACTCCTCGGAAGAATGGAAAAAATGGTAACATAAGCGGTTGGCAAAATATGTGCCATGTGAATAATAAATCAGTAGCTTAACAAGTGAGTAAAGATCAATCCGTAGCAGATTTTGTGACTCTGTTGTGCCTTTCTTTCTCTGTCTTTTTCTTTAAAGGTTAAAGGTCCCAAAATTGGAGTAATTGGATCAGGCAAAGGAGCAGAACTGGCCTTCTCAATGGCTACTTTCCTTCCAGATGTGGCTGCTGTGGTCAGTATCAATGGTTGCATCTCCAACACAGGCACTGCTCTTCAGTGTGGCCAAGTAATCCTTCCAGGGCTCCCCTTTGATCTGGATAAAATCACTGTCACTTCCTCAGGAGTGTATGACGTTAAAGGAGCCCTTGTAGACCCCTCGGATCCTGCTTATGGAGACAGCCTCATCCCCATAGAAAAAGCTAACTCTCACTTCCTCTTTGTGGTTGGAGAGGATGACAAACAATGGAATAGCTCTTTGTACGCTGACTTGGCAATCAGGCGCTTAGAGGCGCACGGGAAAAAAAATTACACTCTTCTGAGTTACCCTAACGCAGGTCATCGAATTGATCCACCCAATAGCCCGTTTTTCCCAGTTGCCTTGGACCGGTGGCTGGGGGTCCCTGTTCTGGGTGGGGGTCAGTGCAGAGCCCATGCCATTGCTCAGGAGGAATCTTGGAAGAAGATCTTAGAGTTTCTGAAGATGCATCTAGGATGAAGGCTATAAAACCATAAAGTTGAATCAAAGTGAATCCCCAGACAATGCAACAGACTGATTTCAAAGGAAGCTAAAGGTCTGAATCTGTATAGATTTTGTAAAATGAAAATTGAGATTTCATATCCGTATACATGTTTTGAGGGGATGTAAAATTACTAAGGAAATATTACTTTTTTTGTAGCAGTTCAAGGAAACTGATTCAGAGGGTCAAAAGTATTTCAGTTTTGTGTTTACCAGAACCTGTCATTCTTAAGCTATCTGTTGCATAAGGTTTTAGTTTGGCTTATCCAGGAGAAGGTAGAGGCTTCAGCTATAAAGGGAGAGAGAATTATTAAATGAAAGAGCAAAAATAATTTTCATTGTAGCCCCTTTTGATGTTAAAAATCAATTTGTATACTGGTGACTTATCTGCCTTCTATTTTTCTATGCCCTTTTTTACTCATAGCAAAATACTCTTATCTGCCACAGAAATATTTGTACAATTTTTTTGACCAGGATATACACTTGAATATGGTCTTATTATTGAATACATGCCATTCAGATTTTGATAAGGAACTTTATTTGGGGATGTAAAGGTCAACATGAAGCTGTAAGATCAACTGCACTGACCTTGGGTTTTGTGGAAGTCACCTTTTATTAAGGGTCAGCAAAGATTTCACTATGAAAAAATTCTTAGAAAATCTGAATGTTTTCTCCAGGAAATAGCAGCCAAATGCCAAGGATGGGTCTCAGTGTTTGTAGCACCCTTTTCCTCCTATTTCTGTCTTTATACATATTTGAAGTTTCAAAAGTTTATTGAATTCATATTGTCCTTCCGGAATAAACAATTTTAGTGCAGAAATGGACTTTTCTAAGGGGAGGTCAGAATCCTTACTCCTCCATCCCAGAAATCTAGAGTAAAATTTATTGGTGAAGGAGGGATTCTCTAACTTTTTTTTTTTTAAAGAAATTGGGGTTAAGTAACTTGCTCAAGGTTACACGGCCAGCTGTTTCTGGGTAGGTGCTAAGTGTCAGAGCCCAGATTTGACCCCAGGTCATCCTGACACTGAAGCCAGTGCTCTTACTCGCTGTGCTACCTGGCCGCCCACAATTCTCTACTTTTTAAATCGCCATCTAGTGGGGTTTGAGCCTATGAATTTTTGAGAGCATGTACTTTAGTTGGAGGATATTAAAAGTTTTTGCTTTTGTTTTCATTTAGGCAAACTTCCTGATGTACACACATATTTCATTGTGGGGAGGGGGGGAAGGGAGGATTTGTGACTGAGTTTTTATATATTGTTTGGCCAGTAGCCCTATGGGTTCAGAACCACCCCTAGAACCCCAGGGTGAGTATAATACTTTTTATAACATTACCTGTTTCTAAAGTAAAGTCATACTTTGAAATGTCTGATAGTAGAAAAAGAAACCTCAGCAGATTGAGTATGTGCTGTCCTTTCTTGGGACTATTCATGTAAGAAATAGAAAATTGGCAAGTCGGCTTTTTTGAAATCTCTTTTCTAAAACAATAGTAAAGGAAAATGTGCCTTTAAAAAACTAAGAGCCATGACCTGAGGTTGTCATTTGAAGTTTGATGTACTGTTCATTCTAATTTAATTTCAATGAATTTGACTGTTTTAAGTATACTGAAAGGGGCATTACACACAGCCAGATTTTTCAGTTGTGCTTTGATGTGCATTTTAAATAAAGCATGTCAAATCAGTATTTTGTCCTTAATCAGGCCATTAGACCTGATAATTACCTCTCTCTCCCCTCTTATCCAAACTATGCACTTATTATAAAAAGCAAGAGTACTCTTGTATTAATTTATGTTCACCATTTTCTCACTGGTTGTGTCCATTTTCAGTCATAGGATACTACTTTGTGCATCCTTTTCAAAGTTTCTCCTATAGATGGATTTTTTCCCCCTGAATTTATGGAATCCTTCTAAATGATTTGGACTGTCAGCATGTAAATCTTCGGCACCCTCTTATTTACTGATTTTCCTCTTTTTTTTAAGTTTGTTTATTTAGATAGAAATAGAGCTATTTAACTTTAAGTCTCATTTGTTAGGATATTTTTAAAAATTATACACATGGATACCCAGCTTCGTGCTGTGAATTATTTGTTTATTTATATTAAGGTTTTAAAGAACACAAACATAGCTTTTTAAAATAAATATTCTTAAATTTTGAAATCAGAAATGTTGCTATAAAATGTGTGTACAGAATATTATTAAATTAATTTTCAAAGACAAATTTCTGAAGAACATAAGCAGAGTTTATACAGTTTCCTTTTGGTTAGTCACAATTTATTACTTTCAGCCACAAGTCTTTGTGGTGCTAAGTGTCAAGGATAACAGAAAAATGAGCCTGAAGATAACATTTATTTTTGATTGAATGACTATCTAGAATTATAGAAAGTTAAATAATGAACAATCTTAGAGAATTATCTAACCTAACTACTTTCTTCACAATTCTAAAGAGTAGGTAGTTACAAGTATTATCTCCATTTTGCAGATTAAGAAACTAAAGTGCTTGTAGATGGGTTTCTGACTTAAGCTTCCTGAATCCAAATCCAGTGAATTCTCCATTATACCATGCAGTTAAAAGAAATCTTGCAGTAAAAACACTGTGATGGAACTGGGAATATTTAGCCCGAAAAAGAAAAGATTCATGAGTATCATAATAGCCATCTTCAAGTAATCAAAGAATTGTTGTGTGAAAGCAGTAGGCTAGTTCTGTTTGACTTTCAAGGGGCTGTAAACTCTAGGAAAGAAGGTTTCATTCAGTTGAACATGTAAGGAAAATCATCCTAGAATAGGCATCCTGGTGGTGCAGTGATGAGGGTGTAGGAATCGAGTCAGGAAGAACGGACTCTTAGAAGCTTGCCTCTGACCCTCCCTGGCTCTTCGACTCTGGGCAAATCACTTTATCTCACTGTGCCTCAGTTTCTTCATGTGTGAAATGGGGATGATAATAGCACCTCTGTCACAAGGTTGTTGTAAGATTCATATGAGTCAAACCTATAAAGCACTTTGCAAACAAACTCCTGTATAAATGCTGGCTACTCTTATTGCTACACACTACGTCTTCCTACTTGGTGTTTCACCCCTTCTTCTTAGTTCATTTTCAGAGGCATCATCTGTGTCCTGCCCCCTACTCAAGGGTGTCATCCTAGGCCCTTTTCACTCTTAGTGATCTCATCCATTACCATGACTCAGTTACCATCTCTATGCAGATGACTTCCAAATCTATATACAGCCTTTATCTGTGTGCCAAGCCCCAGTGGGCCTCACCTGGGCATCCCAGTTGTATTTCAAACTCAAGTCAAAAGCAGAACACATCCTACCCCCTACCCCCACTCCATTATCCTTCCAGTCACTTGGATTCACAACCCTAGTGTCACTTTCAACTCTTTATTCCAGACATCCGGTCTTTAACTAAGTCGTGTTCCTTCTGGCTCCACAAAATCTCACTCTCATCTGTTCCCTTTCATTCCACTCACATTGCACCATCACTTCTCACCTAGGCTATTGAAATAGCCTCATAATTGGCCTTCCTGCTTTCAAAAGGCTTTTTTCAAAGTGACACAGTGAAGTAGCTAGCAACAGAGCCCTTGGCCTGGAGTCAGGAAGACGTGTTAAATCTAGCCTTAGACACTTACTACCTGTGTGACCCTGGACAAGTCACCTAACTTCTGCCTGCCTCTTTTTCCCCAGCTGTAAAATAGGTAGAATAATAGTACCAACCTGACATATAAGTGTTATAAGGAACAAATGGGATGCTATGTGTAAACAGTGGCTGACACATAATAGGTTCTATATAAATGTTTATTCTATTCCTTTCTCCTCCTAAAGTCCTTTTTCCCCAATCCGTTCTCCACATAGCCTCCATATTAATGATCATGTCACTCTTTTTGCTCAAGAAGCATCATCAGCTGCCTCTTAACTCCGGCATATAATCCCAAATTCCTCAGTTTGGCATTTAAAATCTTCCAGAATATCACTGTGGTCCACCTTTCTATTACTCCTTCATGCGCTTCGCATTCTGCTCATACTGATCTGCTTTTACTGTTCCCCAACTCTGTTCCATCTCCAGCCACCCTTTGTTTGCACAAACTGTCCCACCATGCTTCAAATGCTGTCCTTCCTCAGCTCTCCCTCTTACAACACCTATCCTCTCTGAAGGTTCAACTCAGGTGACACTGTTAACAAAAATCGTTTTCCCAATCTCTAGTTCAGGGCTTTTTCTAGAGGTGGGGAACTGGTGGCCTCGAAGCCATATGTGGTCTTCTAGGTCCTTGGGTGCAGCCTCCTGACTGAGTCCAAATTTCACAGAACAAATCCTTTTATTAAGGAGATTTGTTCTGTGAAGTTTGGATTCAGTCAAAGGGTTGCCCTTGGGGACCCTTGTGTCCTGGACCCCTTTGTCCCTCTGGTCATGCCTGTGGACCCCTTTTCAGAATGATGTTTTTAAATACATAAAATATATAGAAACCAAAGTTTAGTGAACATAATGATGTGATTTTCCCCTCATCAAGTTTGTGGACTCCCCGAAATCAGAATAACCTGACCTGGGCCCATCTTGTACTCCAGCTCACTAGGCCCCCTAGCCCAGTATGATGTGAGCTGAATTAGCCAAGGCACTGCAGCGACAAACTGGAAAATGTCATTGCCTGATGCGGGTTGTATACTTTGTATATATTTATTGTGTATGTATTCTGTCCCTGGCCCCTCCCCCCCCCTTTGTGCGCGCGCACGCACACTCTCTGCCTCTGCATATTTTTATATTTCTTGACAAATACTTTTGTTTTGGGGGGGAGGTATTCTTTTGGATGAACTTGGCTAAATGAATTTTCAGTCTCTTATGAGGAGCAAATGCCTCAAGGAGCAGCAGCAGCAGCAGCATTCTTCTCCATCTGCTAATGCCGTGTAGCAACCCCGGGCAGAAACAGAGAAAGAAAATTATGCCGCTCTCAGCCTAGCCCAGAAACCACTCACTGGTCTTGGCTGCGGCCAGCTCGGCCTCCACAACCAGAGAGACCCTCCCTCCCCCCCCCCCCTCCTTCCCCCCTCACTCCTCCCCCCTCTCCCTCCCCACCGCGCACCAACACCCTCTCTCACACACCCCCACCCCACACCCCGCCCCCCCCCCCCCCCCCCCCCCCCCTCCTCCTTCCTCCCCCCCCTTCCTTCCTTCCTCCCTCCCCCCTCCTCCTTCCCCCCTCCTCCCTCCTCCTCCCCCTTGCAGTCCGGAGCGGAAGGATTCTGCCGACCCTATTAGTCATCCCACAATGCCTCTCGACGTACGCGCGCGACCGAGACTAAGGTGGTGCTGCGGCACGCGCGCGCGCGCGCTTGTTTGTACCTCCTGGCAGTGCGCATGCGCTCAGGCCCAAGCTGGGTCCTAGCAACCGCTGCCGTGACTGTAGCAACGGAGCGAGATGGTGAGTAACCTCTAGGCTTCGGGGAGGCTAACCTTGAGTTGGGGGGGCCTGAGGGCGGGGGCGGAGAAGCAGTGGGGAGGAGCGTGGCAGGACACTTTCTTCCAGGAAGGAGTCCCGGACGAAAGGGAGGAGGAGGGTCTGCGGGGGAGAGGGGCCTGGGGCGGATGGCTGCGGCTTGGGCTGGGGGCCGTGGGAGCCCGAGGGACGGGGCGTGCTCGGGCTGTGACTGGAGCAACAGGGACTGTACACTCGCTATCTCTGAGGAGCGGTGCGGATCATCCGTGGGCGGCAATGCTGCAAACCCGACTCTGCTAGCCGCCTGCATCTCTGCAGCTTTGCTAAACTCTGATTTGCCTAGTAACTGGCAAGTGACTGTCTAAAGGTAAATACCGAGCTCCAGCGAGCCATTGTCCCGTTTACTTACTGCCGTGAAAACTCAAACCCGTTTCTCCAAAGGGACTAGGTGTTGATTGGTTGGGAGTCTTGCTTCCAGACTCTTCTGGCCAAAGAGAAAATGTAGGACAGAGTGATCATCCTTCAGGACAGTTATTTATGAAGAGTAGACATGGCTAGTTATCTTCTTGGAATTCCAGTGCTCGAACAGACAGCAGTTGTGCCAAGGGGGTAAAGGGGTGTTTGGGTAGGAATGGGAGGGTAGCCCACAGCAAAAAGAGTGATGACTGCTCTACTTTCCGTAAATGATCCTTCCTCTTCCTTATGTGGTCAGACCTAAGAACTAAAAAGATTCTGGAGTTGAGTTCTAAAATTCAGCCAAAAAAAAAAAAAATCTGGCCTTAAGTAGTTCCTCAGGTGTGAGTCATGGTTAATGAACAGGTTCAAGTATGCCTTTTGAACTAGTAGACAGACTGAGAGAGGAATCAGTGACTTCATACTACTTCTCTGTTTACTGAACAGAGAATCCAATAAAATTTTAGATAGTCTGAAACCCCCTAGAGGTTCCCAGGAAGCAGAACTGTAGAAGACAACCAGCTACTGGTTTTACAGCAAGTAAAACCAGAAAATGAATAGCTGAGAAGCACCTTGGCTTTGCAGGTAGAGTACTGGCTGGATCTCCAAGGCCTGGATTCAAAGGCCTTGTGTGACCCTGGGCAAATCTAACTTTGATTGCCTCCAGACAATTTTCTAAGACTGTAAGTTGCAGAGGAAATAAATGTTAACCTACATTGGTAGAGGGAGTTTCAGGTGTGCTGGTAAATGTTTAACAACCAGCTTCTCCTCCCCTATAAAAAATTATAACTGTATCAATATTTTCTCCAACACTTTTCAGTCTAGACAATCTACAAAACAATAAACAAGCCCCAAATTGTAGTTTGTGGATTTCCAAGGTATAAATACACGACGCAGTAAAAATTTTAAAATAATCTCTGAGAGCAATTCAATCTGGCTCCAATACATGCCTGCCACTGAAAATATGACATTTGACTCTTTCTAAAAAGTTGGAACTGATTTCACACCCAAGCAGCTAGGTGGCCCAGTGGATAGAGTGCCCTGAAGTCTGGAGGGCTTGAGTTCAAATTTGACCTCAGACACTTATTAACCATGTGACCCATGTCCAAGTTACATCACCCGGGTTTGTCTCAGTTTCCTCATCTGTAAAATGAGCTGGAGAAGGAAATGGTAAACCACTCCTGTATCTTTCCCAAGAAAACCCCATGTCACGAAGAGTCATACATGACTAAATAACAACCAGCACATCCAGATACCCTATATCAATGAAATGCCAAATCCAATCCCATTCCATCAGTGCAATCCCCTGATTG
The DNA here is from genome assembly GCF_028583685.1 of Petaurus breviceps papuanus. Lineage (NCBI taxonomy): Eukaryota > Metazoa > Chordata > Mammalia > Diprotodontia > Petauridae > Petaurus > Petaurus breviceps. The sequence goes on from NW_027185809.1 coordinate 29,800,543, forward strand.
GAGGTGATAAAATACATGAATTATGGGTTTGTGGGGAAAGTACCAATAATGCTGTACAGCTTTCTCTTGTTGTATTCTTTGTGAGTTTTTCTCTTTAAGGTGTAGGTAAAACTTGATTCACAGAAGCTGAGGAATATTTTCAGTCTTTTATTTGGTAGATATTTCTCTGGTCAGTTTTTGGGGGACAGTGACATGATATTAAAACAATGAAAAATTCTTTTCTATCCTTTTTGAAGGTAGCAATTCCATGTTCATCTCATTTACAGTTAGAATGATACATATTTTGACTTAAAAATGAAACAGAGTTTAACAATTCATTCAACAAATGTTGATTGAGCCCCTAATGTGTAAGGTATTAGGAGGATGCACTGCAAAATTATGAATTGTTTGATGAAGTAACTTTATATGGGAAAAATAAGAAAATTAAAGAAACTTTGTTCAAAACTTAAAAACAACATCAGTGTTGAGATAAACTTACCCAAATAAAGTTTTGATTTTATTTTTAAGTATCAAATTATTACTGCAAAGAGTTTTCACTTGGAAGACAAAACTTGCATCTACTTAAGTACAAACATAAAAGTTACTTAACATTTGTACACAATACTGATTGAATTAAACTAAAAGTGTTTATCTTAGTAATAGTGACATGACTTTTGGGACTCCTATATCAAATTTGCACCAACAATAGCTTCAAGTTAATTTCAAATTCCCCTATCCTCTCTAACTTCCTACTCCACCTCTCAAGCAACATGTGATTTTAGAGTTGAAAGGAACTTTAGATACCACCTAGTCACTCTTCCTCATTTTATAGATGATTTCACATACTATGTGCTAGATACTATGCTTATTAGGCCCTTGGGATACAAAGACAGTCCCTGTCCTGAAGCAGCTTACATTCTATCAGGGGACATAATATATATATATATATATATGTATATACACATATGTATATATACACATATATATACACATATGTATACACATATGTATATACACACAATATATACAGAATAAATACAAAGTAAATGGTGCCTTGTTTTGTACCCTATGATGAATCATGGTGCTTATGGTTTTTTAGCTATGTGCCCTATTTTCCTACAAAACCATAAGCTAGACTAAATACAAAGTAGGCCTTTAATAAATATTGAATTGAAGTCTAGTCTAGGAAGGTTTTTCTTTATTCTTTTGAGGCAGACACTATCATTTTATTTAGGTTACTTGGTAGATATTTCTGTGGTGAAATCTTAGGAATTGAAGACATTGTGGTAACAACTCATTTGTGTCAGAGGAAAGACTTTACCCCCGGAGCAATCTAAAGGAATGCCTGGGGCAAATTCAAAAATGGTTGACCAGACCAAAGAACAGTCATTGTTGATTACTAATATGAGAGGGAACAGGGTGTGGTTGACAGTATGCTGTTCCTGGAGTTAGTAAATCTTGCTTTTCTGAGCCTTAGCTTGTTTCTTCATTTGTAAAATGAGAATACCACCTGTACTGTTTGCCTCACAGGAGTGTTGTGAGATCCAAATGAGATGCTATATAAAGTGCTTTGATATATAAATGTAACTTATCATTCTCATTAATAAGAGTCAGGATGTAGGATTTTGACTGGAGGAGAGTCAGCTTTAGAGTCAGACTGACCTGGGTTCAAGACTGTCTACTTTTACATCCTGGCTGGATGACCACAGGCAAATTATTTAACCTTTCTTCGAGCAAGGAAACTCTCGAAGATAGTAAACCATGGATGAGTTGCTGCACCAGTGGAGGCATTTCCTACACCAGTGAAATAACAGAAAAATTTGGGCCCCCACAAACTACAGATCAATTCAATTAGAAATATTGAGGTCAGAGTTGGGAGAGGTGGGTCAGATTTGAAAGAATTCAACTTAGACCTCTTTAGCCAATGGGAGTTTTATTGACACAAAAGCATACGGTTCTGAGATTTAGCAAGGAGCTAAACAAAGGTGCTGGTATAGGAGACATTCATTAAGTGCCTATAATGTATAAAGCTCACTGCTTAGAGGGAGGTTTTAGCAGGTGGGGTCTGCCATTGGCCCTTTGGTGGTTAACATTTTTATCAGTGCCTTGGATGGAGGCATAGATGGCACACTTAACAATAATAAGATAGGAGCCAATGAGATGCAATAGAATGGGAATAACGTAAAGCCCTGTACTTGGGTTCAAAATCAACTTTACAAGTAGAGGATAAGGGAGGTATACCTAGCAACAATTTGTGTGGAAAAGGTGTAAAAATCCAAGTGTATCACACACTCAGTATTAGTCAACAGTGTGAAAACTAGTTCACTCTGAGGCTGCTTTAAAGAGAGAAATAGTGTTTGGACCAGGGAAGATGATCGTCCCATTGTACTCTGCCCTGGTCTCACAACAACTGGAGTATTGTGTACCACATTTTAGGAAGTACATGTGATAAGCTATATCCTGAAGGGGCCACCAGGACGGTGAGGGACTTAGGGATACTTAGCCTGGGTTAAAAAGTAGACTTGGGGAAGACATGGTAGCTGCCTTCAAATATTTTAAGAATTGTCATGTAGAAAATGGATTCGACTTACTCTGCTTGACCCAAGAGAGCTGCACTAGGAATAATAAATGAAAGTTTCAGAGAGGCAGATTTCAGCTAGGAGTAAACAAAAAAAATTTCTAACAGAGCTGTCTAAAAGTAGGTTGAAGGTCTTCAGGTGTAAAGTTGATAACTACTTGTTGGGTATATCAGAGGGAATTTCTGTTAAGATATGTGTTGATTAGATGACTTCTCTGGACCCTTATAACTCAGATTCTATGCTATAATGTTATTACATAAAATTAGCTCTTCGTATATACTGACACTATGATAAAAGTTTAGGTTAGTGCTGATTTAGGATCCTTTGGAGTAATATAAATTGTATAATTATCTCCTGTTGACTTTGGGGAAGTCCAGGTCATATATAATAGTCACTTAATTGAAAAGAATGATTTAAAATATTGCTTTAAAATTATGTGTATATGGGTGCTACATAGGAAAAATAGTTCATTTAGCATTTTTGATAGGCAGATTGCCCACATAATCAAATAAATGATTCAAAACATTTATTAAATACCCATATTGTGTAATATATCTAATGTTTTAAAATTTAAAATATTTTTTTGTCTGGCTTCATTTTCTCAATGTTCACCTTCAGGATACAGAGAATGGAGGGAGTGTAAAATTTTAGAGCTGGTCTATTTAAAAACTGGGGCAGCTAGGTGGCACACTAAATAGAGTGCTGGGCCTGCAGCCAGGAAATCTCATCCTTTTGAGTTCAAATTTGGCTTCAGAAGCTTACTAGCTGTGTGACTCTGGGTAAGTCACTTAACCTTGTTTGCCTCAGTTTCTTATCTGTTGAAATTAACTGGAAAAGGAAATGGTAAACCACTCCAGTATCTTTGCCAAGAAAACCCTAAATAAGATCACAAAGAGTCAGAAATAACTGAAACAACTGAAAAGCAACCATTTAAAAACATCTCATTTTTTAAAATCAGTGGCTAGCCACCATTTTTTTAAGGTTAAGTAATGTAAATAGCTAACCTTTCATTTTAGGGGTTTGTTCTTAAAATAAATTTAAATAAAAACCAGACTAATGTAAATCTATACCTGCACTGCCATATGTAAGATGTTTCTTAAACATGGTATTCAGCAGTTTATTCTTCTTTGGAAACTATATAGGAGTAGAATTTTTGTGTATGATGGTAGCCCTGAAATCACAATTATTATTTTTTTGCAACAACTTTAAGCTAAGCACCCCTGATTTTTCTATAGAAAATGCAAATACCAAGCAAAAAAAAAAAACTAGGAAAAAGAAAATGCAAATACCTTACTTTCAATGTATAATACTAAAAAAGTTAATATTTTAATGGGATAAAAGATTGATTTTAATTAATTTTAAAAATTATATCATAAATTAGGTAAAAACAAAGAAGATACCAATAAAGGCACCTTACTTTAAATTTGTTTTTTTTTAGGCAAAAGCAACAACAATTAAAGAAGCCCTAGCCAGATGGGTAAGTATATGAGTCTTTTAAAAATTATATAAAGCATATTTTTGACTACTAGAAATTTGGAACCATAAATTAACTTTTAAGAATATAATTATTTGACTATCCCAATTATATCTAATCAATAATCTTCATTCAATAAGCATCCATTCAATAATCAATGAATTTCTAGAAAAAGCTATCAGTACTCATTGTCTCTATTTTTTCACACTCCCCACCCCTCATTCACATCTCAGCTCTTAATATCTGGTTTATAATCCTTCCTCTCAAATGAAATTACTCTCACCAAGTCTACCAGTGATCTGTCAAATCCCTTGAACTTTCCTTGGTCTTTATCTTTCTTGACCTTTCTGCAGCTTTTCACACTAAGGATAACTATGTCCTCCTGTATACTTTCTCCTTTTTGTATTTTTGTGACATTACTTGATTCTTAGCTTTTTTTTTTTTTTTAAAGCAATCGGGGTTAAGTAACTTGCTCAAGGTTACAAGGCCAGGTGTTTCTGGGTGGGTGCTAAGTGTCTGAGCCCGGATTCGATCCCCAGGTCATCCCGACACTGGAGCCAGTGCTCTTACGCGAGTAAGTGCTACCTGGCCGCCCCGATTCTTAGCTTTTTTCCCTGGATCATTATCCATTTTCTAACCCTGGTATTTGGATATACCTTAGAGCTTTTTCCTAGGCCATCATTTCTCACCATAGACTCCCTCTTAGTGAATTCATTAACTAACATAGGTTCAGTTGTCATCTCTAAATAGGTGACTTACAGATCTCTTTATCCAGCCCTTATCTGTCTATCAACCTCCAGTCCCACACTACCAAATGCCTGCTGGACATATGTATCAATCAAGATAACCCATCAGCATCTCAAACTCAACATGTCCAAAACAGAATTAATTATTTCTACCCCATAAGCCACTTCTTTATTTCCTAACTTCTTTATTTCTGATAAGGGTAGCACTATCCAGTCACCAAGATGCTTTCCTTTCCTTCACCCTTTTATCCATTCAGTTACCAATTCTTATCAATTCTATCTTCACACCAACTCTTATAGCCTTGTATTCATTGTTTTTCCTGAATTGTAGGTCTTGGGGAAGACAGATTATACTGAATTAAATGTAATAACACAGTATTTCAATTCTTGTTTACTTTCTACAGCTCTTTACTAGTTTTACTAATTTATTTAGTTACTTTTTATTCAGTTCTGTTTGGTTGCTATTCAGGGAAAATTCTGCATTAAAAGGTTCTGATTAGTTATAATACCAGTATATAAGTTATAATATTTCCAAGTATCTACTCCCTGAGGTTTTGGTAAAGGAAGGCACTTTGAATACTTTGTTATTTAAATTGGACTTCTGGCCAAGATGGCTGCCTGAACAGTTGTGGGAAACCCAGCTCCCATGCCCCTATTCCAGCAAAAACTTAAAAATAGCATCAGATTGAATAATAATCAAGAAATGTAGAGAATGAACATTAAGCAAAGGAACCTTGGTATTTTAATACAAAGAAGTAAACAAATGACAGGGAAAAAAAATCATAACTGTAATCCAACACTGAAAAGGTACATTCTATTTTTCCAAAGAAAACAGTTTTAATAAAGGGGGAACTAGTAAGGTATTTAAAAGAAAATACAGAATTGACACATACTGGCTGTGTGACCACAGGAAACTCTCTAAGACTGTAATTTTCAGAGAATGTCTGCATTTGTAGAGAAAATTCTTCACTAAGAGCTTTCTGTGCCAAAGGAAATTATTGGTCTGGTTTGAAAAGAAAAAAGATACAGGTCTGTGGACTTTTTGGAAGTTCATGAACTTGAGGTGGAAAGAATGGTAGTGGACATTTGAATGAGAATAAGAAGAATATAAGTAATAGCATTGTGGGAGTATCTTACAGACCTACCATAAATTCTTTATTTTTTGCTTCAGACCAATGATTCTCTTTTCAGCTCTTGGAGAGGAAACTTCTACTAAAGAAATCTGCAACTCTTTTTGCAGTGTAGAAAATCTATACCCCCTCTTAGGTACCTGACTGACTAAGATTTAAATGTCTTTCAAAGGATCAAATAGTCCACATGTGTTGGAGATGGACTTGAACCACCAGACTTTCTTGCCTCAAGTCAGTTATCTTCACTATACCATACTGACTTTCTTGCTTTGGATCACAAAAACTGACACAGAGGCAAGATAGAAGACTTCAATTATCTAGACATCTACTGGAGATCTCTTTCTACTGAAAATACAGAGCCAGATAAATTCTTGACATGCTTTGATGATAATTTCACCTTTGAGAAGGTAGAGGAAGTCTTCTAGCTAAAATGTCAGTGTTAAAAGTTGTAGAGGAACCCAGGTCTTACATGTATACTCCATCAAAGATATTAAAAAGACACCAGGTCTAGTAATGCTCAAGATATTCAGAGAAACAACAGCGAACGCCTTCATTTAGACTTAGGACTATACAGAAAGACAGCCTGTGCACACTGTGAAAGGGTCTCCACCAGGGACACTGTTCCAAGTTTAGATCAGCAAGCTGGAAGCAGAACACTAGTGGGCATTGGCAAGATAAAGGGTATGATCATCCCTGTGTGGAGACAAGACGGAGTTGAGGAGAAGGGTAAAGAAACTGTGCAGATTGGGGAAGTGGTCAGTTAGTGTATTTAAATGAACATCAGCTTGTATTTTGAAGTCTCCTAGAATGAGAGGGATTTGGGGTGGGAAAAAAAGACTGAGCCAGGCACTGAACTCATTAAGAAAGGAAGGATAATGCTCTGGGATATTGGTCAGTAATCATTATCAGAATCTAGATTGGGTAGTAAAGTTGGGATAAATGAGCCCCAGAGGGGAAGACATTACTGGTGATGGTGGGACAGGGAGAGTCTAGAAGTAGCTGTTAGAAGATGATGTATTCTGACCCCACCCCCATCATCAGTGAGCTGAGTATGAGTGAAAGTACAACTGGATCTGCAAAGGATGGCAAGGAAAGCAGTGTCATTAGGAGGGAACCATATCTCAGTGAGTGCCAGAAGATGGAAAGAATGAGAAAAGAGGCTTAGTGTGGTTAATTATGGAGCAGACAGACCGAAGGACACATCAGAAGGGGCCAGCAGATATAGAATGGGCTAGGTGTTGGGTATTAGGTAGGGATGAGGGGGACAGAGATAGAGATGGAGATGAGGGGCTGAACTGCTAAGGTTGGCGAGTGGGTCAGTATCATGAATCTGGAAAGAACAGGAAGGATGGGAGTGTCAGCCACTGATTCCAAGCAGTGTAAAAGTGAAGACTACTGATGAAGGCAGGCAATTAAACTAGGAAACTCAAGGTCAGTGATTTGTGTTGGGCACAGGCTCCCACTGTCCTGACTGCCAGGTTTTGGGAGTTGGTTTGTCTAACACAGAAGCCCCAGGGAGTAGGACTTGTCTATTAAGGAAGCCTAGTGAGGAAGCCTCTCCCTTCCCCTATCCCCTCCTTCCCAAAACAGGTCTGACCACATTTTGCCCTGGGACTGGTCAGGAAACCTAATTAGAAGGAAGAAAATCTAAGTTTAAATCCCAGCTCTACTACTTGGATAAATCACTTAATCTCTGACTCTTAGACTCAGCTCAAAATTTAATTCACAGAGGTGTTGAGGATTAAACAAAGCAAAGTGTATCAAATATTAAAAATAAAGCACTTGGTATGTCTGGGCAGTCCATCATAAGAAGAAACTAGGATCATAAATGCAGAGCTGAAAGAAGTCTTTGAGGGCATCTAGTCCAGTCCCTTGTTACAATCAAGTGAGCACCAGAAAGGTTTAAATGACTTGCCCAAAGCGACCAGTAGGATTTTAACCTATGACTTCTGACTCCAAATCTAGCATGTACCATGTTGTTTCTCAAGCTGCTGCTCTAGCCCAGTGGTAGAGATGAGGCTTCTACTGCTTATATTTTTTTATTCCTACTTGAGATTGAACTGAATGTAGAAAAAAAGGAAGAAGAGATGCCAAAGAAAACAGCTGATATTAGAAGTCTGGAATCCTGAATGTAAGGGAAGCTTTTAGGAGGACCAGAACATCCTCCTAGGAAAGTGTTTAAAAATAGATGGAATGTAGAAGCTTTGACTATCATAGACATGAAATGTTTTTATTCTTCTTCTCCATTTGGTAGGGGTGTACCAATGAATCATCTGATTTGGTCATGTCACAGAGGTGCCTAAGATCAGTATTTAAAGAAAACATTCATTGGGAAAGCATAATAATTGGTATTAGGCTTTCTTAATTCTTTTTAGTAAAAATGGAGGGATCCTTAGAAATTATTACCCTATTTTACATAAGCACTTCCAATATTCTTCTTCCTTTCTTTTTTCATCACAGGAAGAAAAATCAGGTCAGAAGCCAGCAGAAGCCAAAGAGGTGAAACTTTATGCCCAGATTCCCCCTGTAGAGAAGATGGATGCGTCCTTGTCCATGCTTGCTAACTGCGAGTAAGTTCTGGAAAGAAAATCAATTATTTTGTCTTGCCAATTCTTTTAGAATTGTTTATTTCCTTTTCTGTCTTTTTTTAAACAACACTGTAAGAAAGATGTTTGTTTTTTCCTGCACCTTATGTATGTTTCTGTACATAATTTATCCTCAGATAGAGTAAAACATATGCAGAAACTACTACTGATTTAGGAGTTTCTAGGGTCATTAATGGAGTGATATCCAAAGGTACATTTTCTTCATTGTATCTGATTATCACCAGCATGGAGAATATGGAGGGACCAATAAAAGTGCTTCCTCACTACTACAAAATCTGTACACTACATCTCTTTCCCAGACACAGTTATGAGCCTTAAACTCTACTTAACTTGCTAAAAGCTCCATCTTCATAGCTCTTCTTTTGTGCTACATTAAAATAAATTAGAATGTATTATGTATCAATTTTATCATCATTTCAATTCCTTTCTATTTATAACTGTGACATATATAACTGTAACCCAACATTTTAACCTACAATGACTTTCACATAGAGCTTGGAGATCAGCACTGTATGGTATCTTATTATATAATACTCTTCCTGACTCTGTTACATAACATTTGTATAAAATTAGTGTAATGAGAATTGCTTTGGGGTAGAAGGAAGACTAACCTAATTCTAGAAAATTAAATGTAAAGAATCATTTCTGACCAGTTTTGGTGGGAAGGACTAGACCTGTGATTTCATTGATAGAGGGAGTTCCCATTAAGGTAAATACCTCTACCACTGCAGGTCAGTCTTTGTTCTGGAATTTATAATTTTAGAGAGGTATCAGAGGCACACAGCCAGTAGTAGTCAGAGGGACTTGAGCCTGTGTCTCCTGGACTCCAGAGATGGCTTTCTAACCACTATACCGTGTTTTCCTGACTAATTCTGATCCACATTCATGTTTAATTATTCACAAGAGCCTTTTTTTCAACTGTAATATGAGGTCATTGGGCTATATCAGCTCTAAGGTTCCATCCAGCTTTAAATTCTGTTCTCTTCCCTAAATACTGTGAATCAGCATGTTAGCATGGGTTAGGGCAAGGAACAAAGGCCTGAATTCTAGCTCTAGCTCCTCTACTGGCTCTGTGACTTTGGGCAAATGACTTAACTTCCAGGGCTCAGATTGCTCATTTGTAAAATGTGGCTAAATGACTTGTACAACAGTAACCATATTTTTTATTTCTGAAGTTCTTTAAGCATTTTTTTGAGTCTGCACAAAGAGGAGGTTTTTATGAGATTATGTACAAGAAAAGATAGCAAGTTTCTATTGTAGATCCTAAGAAGTGAGAAAGAGCTGATTTATGAGGGAGTAAAATGGCTAAATGAGGGTGGCCCATTTGGACCCATTTTATGCATTGATGCCATCCTAGATTCAAGGTGTCCTAAAAGTCATAGTGCAGTATTAAGTTTTACTGTCTTAAAGCTGCACTGAGATTTTGGGTACATCCTGCATCTAGCCACATTAACAGAGAACGAGTACACGATAAGGTGGAGGCAGCACCATCTAATGCTCAACTTAGAGTTAGAAAGACGTGGGTTTGAATTCCACCACAGACACTTGCTAGTTGTGTGACCCAGCGCAAGTCACTTAATGTTTCTGGGACTTAGTTTCCTCATTTATAAAATGTGGAGGTTCAACTTGATGTCTAAGTCATCCCTTCCATGCCATATCTCTGCTCCTATGAAGCATGAATGTTCTTCATTGAGGCAGCTGTAGTATCATGGTAAGAATGTTGGCCTAAGATTCATGAGATCTGAGTTCCAGTTCTGAGGGCTTTGAGTTTTACAGCGACTTTCTTTACCACAGTCTGATAAAGCAGGGGTGCAGGGGTTGTCATTTGAGGATACTTAGCAGAAAGATGGAGTGCCCTGAACATGGTCACACTGGTAAGGCCACTGGGCAGCTGGCATTTATGAAGGAGTTTCTATGGATGCATCCTTTGCTAAGAACCAGGGCTACAGACACAAGCAGAAAGGCAGTCACTCCCCTTGGGAAGCTTACACTCTAATGGGGAAGATAACACACAAGAAGGAGTTGAGGAAAAGGTACCCTCAGAGGAAGCATGGTATCAAAGTTGGGAAGTCAGAAGCAGAGTCAGGTGAAGAATAAGGATTGACCACCTGGGCCCTACCCCAAAATGGAGGCCCCTGGAAGGAACTCACCCATGGGAAAAGGTGGTCAGCATGGTGGAGGGATGTTCTAGGGTGAGAAGACCGCAGGAATGGAGGGATGTTCCAGGTAAAGTAACCCCAGGTGCCTAGGGAAGTAAATGGAGGAGCCAAAATTAGAACCTAGATCTCCTGGCTTCCATTTCAGGACCCTTTCCACTACACTATTTACCTCTCAACTATAAATCATCTAGTAGAACCCCTCAGCTTGCAGATGGGAAACTAGGACCCATTTGTTTCACAGAATTGTGAAGATACAGTGAGGTAATTGTAGTATTTTAAGTTTGTAACCACAAAGCACTACTTATTGTGAATTATTGTTGTTATTATGATGTATTTGGAGAACACTGTGCTATGAAGCAGCCCTCTTCAGTGTTGTTAATTGTGGTACTCAGACGTTCTCTTTTCTTAATGGTGCACATCCCATCAGAGGAGCCATCTCCAAGACAAAAATCTTTAGGGCTTTTTCACTCAGGATCAGAATCCTTGGAAATGGACTTGGAAAGGAATTGTCAGTTATCTGTCGGGCTTCATTCATGTGCCAACAGATACTTTGAGTAAGCCATCCCTTCCCAGACCTTAAGAAAATTAGTTACCAGCCATATTCATAGCACATTGAGCTGTCTACTTCTCCAGGTGACTGAGAGTTCTTTAGGTAACTAGAAAACATGAAATTACCAAGAATTTATATTTTTTAAGAATCATTTTAAAATTACTTCAAGGCAGCAAAAAAGTCAAGAATTATCCTTAAACACTGACTTTAGACTTAGTTTCTAAACTTTAATGTAGTACATATAAATGTGAGGGCAGCTAGATGATGCAGTGGATAGGGCACTGGTCCTGGAATCAGAAAGATCTGAGTTCAAATATGGCCTCAGATACTTATTAGCCTTGTGACCCTGGGCAAGTCATTTAACCCCTATTTGCATCAATTCCTCATCTGTAAAATGAGGATGCACTGGAGAAGGAAGTGGCAGGCAGCTCTAATATTTTTGCCAAGAAAACCCTACAGACATTGTCCTCGGGGCTAATTAGAGTTGGACATGATCGAATGATTGAACAACAACAATATACATGTGAATGGTTATTATTATTCTCATTATGAAGGTTTTAAGGGATTTGGATATGAGACTTTGATTTAAGTTATAGCCAAACACTAAAAGAATCATGGCATTCTTATAGTAATGAGTATTAAGGAATTTTTGCTATGACATTTTTGATGTTCCAATTAATTTAAGTTTTTATTCTCTCTAAGGAAGCTTTCGCTGTCTACAAACTGCATTGAAAAAATTGCCAATCTGAATGGTTTAAGTAAGTAATCTATCAGTTGTTTGAGTTTTCTAGCTGTTTGAAATAAGCTTTCCAAAGTTTGATGACAATTTGACAATAGTTATCTACAAATAATTGTCATATAAAAACCCACATACCTCAGATCTCAATATCATAAGAGAACTGTAGAAATAACTATTAAACAGTCTTAAATTTGACATGTCAGAAATACAGGGATTTTGTATGTTTCCTACATTCAGATGAACCAGATAGTGTTGGAGCATAGGGAAATCTGAGAAGTTCAGATGTACTATAGTGTTTACTTGATTTTGAGGAGTAATTACTAATTATTAGAGCATATAATTGAAATGGTGGGATATTCTCTTGTTTTTTGAAGACTTAGTAAGCATTTGAGACATTTCATTGCTATGCCTTGAGGAAATCACATAACTTCTGGCCCTCGGGTCTCTTACCTGTAAAATGAGGTCAAGATTTGGACTAGATGGTCTCTAAAGTCCTTTCCTGATTCTATGATCCTATGAAAATGGACATCATAATTAATTGTAAAGTTGCTTCATTATGGTACAAAAGACAGCATACTTTTTATCCTAAAATACCAGAATGTAGAACTGAAAGGGGTCTTCAGAATCATGTAGTTCAGTCCTCTCAATGCACATGATTTTTTGTTTTTAAGTTTAAAGATTGTTTGGCATCAATTTACTTGGGATAGTTTTTGATGAATGATCGATCATCCACATGCACTTTTCCAACTCCTTTCTGTACATTTGCAAGGCAGTATGTTGGGGCTAGGTCAGCATACTATGAGATTATTGGAACAGAGCGATAGTCTCTAACTAGCCCCTTGAAGAAAGAACTGAGCCTGCAACCTTGGTCCCATTAACACTATGTTCTAAATCAAGGAATTCACACTATAATGTAAACAAAAAAATTCTTTGTAGTGCTGAGTTCTAAAAAAAATAATGCTTGTTGGGGGTGGCTAGGTGGCGCAGTGAATAGAGCATCGGCCCCGGAGTCAGGAGAACCTCAGTTCAAATCTGACCTTAGACACTTAACACAAGAACTAGCCATGTGACCTTGGGCAAGTCACTTAACTCCAATTGCCCTCCAAAAAGCAAAAAAAAAAAAATCCTTTTCTGCAGCTTATGTTTTTTCCCCCCCAAAATAGTGGAATCCAAAGATACAGTGATTTGGTTTCATTTGAGAACTGCTGTGATAAGTTAGTTCATTGTCTCTAAGAGTAGCCACTTTACATGGCATCATAAAGTATTGGAAAAATTTGCAATGCCTTATATTAAAACATTTAATAATTCTTTGGTATTAATGCCTCTATGAAATGGTTTATTCCTTAACAGTAAATACTGAAGGATATTTTTAGCTTTTCGTCACTATTTTCTCATATATTTTTTCAAATATAATTTATCAAAACTTTCATTCTTGATAAGCTTATATATTAATATTAATTAAAACTCTAATTTTATTTTTCTAATATAGCACATCTATCTTTATGGAGAAACTTCTATAGGATTATAGGAACCTTTGATTCCTATAAATAATAATGATTTAACTTATATTTTTATAATACCTCATATTTATATAGGACTTAAAAAGTCAAAGTTTTTTACATAGAATAACTCACTAATTCTCATAATCAGAGCATACACACACTGAGAATTGATTATAAGGTTCCAAGGAGCAACCATATTTAAACTAAATTTTGATAATAAGAATATGGAAAATTACATAAGCTTTAATTCAAAGTAATGATGCTTATAGCTGAGGAGAGAAGATGTTCAGTGATTTGCTTATAATCCTTTTTCAACATAATTAAAAGTATAGATTTTTTAAAAGACAAAATGAAGTTATTTTATTTTTTATTGTGTATGTCTTCATGCTATGAAAGGCTTCGTAGAGTCAGTGGCAGCCTCCCTTCAGCTGTTACTTGATTGCTTTCTACAACCAATAATTGAACATCCTTATGAGGAAGCAGTTGAAAGTCAGTCATGCCTGTAGGGACTTTAGAGGTTACATGACCCAGTCCTTTAATTTTGTAATTGGGAAAGCCAAGACCTAGAGTGGGAAAGTGATTTGCCCCAAATCACATAGCTAACCAATGGCAAAGTTTGGAACTAAAATGTGAGCTCCCTTTTCCAAGTTCAGTGTTTTTTCTATTACAACAAACTCCCTTGGGTTGTTTTTTTTTTTTGCAAACTCTTGTTTAACTTAAAGCAGATTCCCTGAGTCTCCAAGATGGGGAGAACTAAGCTGTAGAGTTGGGAAATAAATTCTTGAGAAGGACAGTTTATGGAGAGAACTGTACCTAGTGACCGCAACACCTGGGACAGATGCAATTGTAAGTTTGTGAGAAATCTCAGGTTTAGTTAATCATTTTACATTTCTAAATGCACATGGTTTCTAAATGCACATGGTTTCTAAATGAACATTTTAAACCAGAGCTACAGGGGGACTTAGTGACCAGGGGTCCTTCAAATGAAAAGGTGAGAGACTTTAGAACATAAGGCCCCAAGGCAGGGCACCAGAAACATTAGAATGATCCCTCATGAAAGCAGGTCTTAGGATGCCATGGATCTGCTGCCAGAGGAGGGAACATAGAGGGTTCACATAGTCGGTAGCTTACCTGGGACATAAGAAGGTGTTTTGGCATTTGGGCACTAGGAGGATAGATAGTATTTATGCTGGGGGAAAGATAGATAATCTACCAGAGAATCCAGCCTGTCCCTCCACTGTACAATGTACATCAGTTCCCCTTCCCCTCCAGAGGAGGAGGCAGCTGAGTGGGGAAATTGGGCCCCAGAAGAGGTATACCACTGTTATGGGACCCTCCAAAGTAATGACCTGTAGTAGGTTAGGGTGGTGATGCTGCATCATTTTGGGATCCATGGCAATGCTTGAGGGGGACTATTGGTAGGAAGAAAGGGTGCTCCCCAAATTACAGTTACCTACCCATACTCTGGAACAAACTCTAGTTGCCCCACATCAATCATGATTCTGTTAGTCTTGCTATGGTCTCAGGAACACCAATATCTATCCCTACCACTTCTGAATCATTTAAGTACAAATACTCCTTTCCTTGAAGGAGTTAGGAAGCTCATGGATTCCAGCTCATGTGTGGAATGAGAAAGGAAACGTGCCATGGGCAATTATTTGGTAAGAATCCCATTTGGTCCCAGGCAAGCCAAAAGTGCAGGCATACAATAGGAACTCAATAAATAGTGATTGATTGAAGTCTACCTGGGGTTGCCAACATATTTGCCTTGTATTTGATCACAGAAACCATAATACTTTTATTTATTTGTCATTTGGTATTCTTTTTTTTGGTAATTATACTTCTGACACACTCCTTCCCTCCCCTCTCTACCCCTCTTCTCCTCACTTGCACACTAGGACCCAGATTGAGTCCTTTATTCATAGTATAAGAATCTTTCCAAACATTCATTGTATATGTGCTGAGTATATTTGTACTATCAAATGAGATTGTTATCTAACAATACTATATAAATTTTGCAAACTACAGAGTGCTATATAAATTTCTGTTATCACATTTATAACAATGTACATTATAAATAGAATAATCCATTATAAAGTTCAAATCTATTCCCCTTATTTATTATACATCTAGTCAAACTAAGGAACTTGCTGTCTCTGAATGGGGCATTTTTCCTGCCTTCGCCATACCTTTACACCTTATCTCTGCTTCTTAGGATTTCTAACTTCCATCAAGATTAGCTCTTTGAAGGTAGAGAGTTTTTTTAATCTTTGTATTGCCTTGCACCTAATAAGTGGGTTTTTTAATATTAATAAGCATGTGTATTAAGTGCCTCTTATGTGCCAGGCACTATAATGATATAATTAATGAACATTTTTTAAATTTAATAAACATAAAATCATTTTCTCTCTATTGTAGAAAACTTGCGGATCTTGTCACTGGGAAGGAATAACATAAAGAACTTGAATGGATTGGTAAGTTACCTTTCTTAACACTCTTTAAGCACGTGACTTTAGGCCTTTTTTGGTATTTGGGACTACTTCTTTCATTTAATTCTTTGTCCATCTCTTTAAAGAAGAACTTGTAAAGCATTCATTTGCTGTACAATCTGCTTTTCTGTCTAGGAACCTAATAATAATAGTAGTAATAGCTTACATTTGTTGGTGTTTAGTCATTAGTCATATTGGACTTTTCCTGACCCCATTTCTTTCACTAGCTCCTTTTACAGATGAGGAAACTGAAGCAATTAGAGTTAAGTAGCTTGTGAAAGATTATACAGCTAATAAATGTCTGAGGTTGGATTTGAACTCAGGTCCTTTAATCTTTAGACCAGGCACTCTATCCCAGCTGCCCCAGTAGCTTACATTTATTTGGTATCATGTACCAGGCATTGTACTAAGTGCATTTTACAAATATTATCTCATTTGATCCTCATAACAACCCTGGGAAGTAAGTGCTATTATTAGCCCCGTTTTACAGATGAAAAAACTGAGGCAAACAGAGGTGAAGTGACTTACCCATGGTCACACAGCTGGTAAATGTCTGAGGTCAAATTTGAACTCAGGTCTTCCTGACTCCAGACCCAGCACTGTATTTAATACAGATAAGAGAAAGAGTCATTAACTATTAGATCATAACTGAATGTAGTAGATGATCAGCTAACATTTGGAGGAATCAATTTAGCTCACATTGAGTTGCAAAGTATTTGAAGTGAGATAGCCTTATTGTAAAGCCATGTGTAGCTCCTGGAAAGGTAATGCCAGTACTGTTTTCTCCTCAATCCTTGGAATAACAAGAAGCTTGGGGTTTGATATTGTAAAGCGAAGAAATGAAGAAGAGGATTTGCTGCTAGACTTTGTGAACTTCCTGAAGGCTCTTTCAAAAGCCCAACTTTTGCCTCACACAAGCCTGGTCAGGGTGAACCTGGGAGGCAGGACCTCCTAAGACTGACCTTGGAGATCTGGGGCCCAGCAATCCTAAACTTGCACTTTACTCTTACAGAAGCAGTTACCATCACTGAATAGGAAT
This sequence comes from Petaurus breviceps papuanus, assembly GCF_028583685.1. Taxonomy (NCBI): domain Eukaryota; kingdom Metazoa; phylum Chordata; class Mammalia; order Diprotodontia; family Petauridae; genus Petaurus; species Petaurus breviceps. The sequence goes on from NW_027185809.1 coordinate 29,817,535, forward strand.
GAAGATTGCTCGGGGTAATAGCTGAAGCTACTGCATGATATAGAACAAATAGTTATTCGGCCACAGGGTTTAGAGCTAGAAGGGGAGCCTGAGAGGTCAGATAGTCCAACCCCTTTATTTTATAGATGAGGAAATTGAGGCCCTGAAAAGTTGTGACTTCAGATTGTTTGGAGTGGACACCAGGGTGGGGTGGGAGGCAGTATGGACCTATGATTTTTTTTTTTTTAAGCAATTGGTGTTAAGTAACTTGCTCAAGGTTACACAGCCAGTTATTTCTGGGTGTGGTGCTAAGTATCAGAGCCCAGATTCGATCCCAGGTCATCCCGACTCGGGCTGGTGCTCTTACTCATTGCGCCACCTGGCCGCCTCTAAGCAATTGGGGTTAAGTAACTTGCTCAAGGTTACACGGCCAGGTGTTTCTGGGTGGGTGCTAAATGTCTGAGCCCAGATTCGATCCCAGGTCATCCCAGCTCTGGGGCCGGTGCTCTTACTCGCTGTGCTACCTAGCCTCCCCTGGACCTATGATTTCACTGGCTTTAGGGAACTTCTGGCCAGGGAATTTCTATTACTAATGCACATCAGCAACTGTTAAGTAATTTTTAGAGACAGGTAGGTGGCATAGTGAATAGAGCACTGACTGAGTCCAGATCTTGCCTCGGATCCTTATTTGTTTTCTGATCCTGGACAAGTCACTTAACCTCTCTCAATTTTACTTTCTTCATCTGTAAAATGGGGATAATAAAGGCATCTGGTTGTCAGGACCTAGTGAGACAATATATGTAACATACTTAGTGTTATTAAAGCTCTCTTTAGCTGTAATTTATAGCCATAGAGTGTTGCCTGGGCTGCCAAGAGAGGTGACTTGCCAGGCACACATGGCAGGTATTATTAATATATTAATGTTAATATAATAGATCCTATTATGTCTTTATTTATTTTGTTAAATGTTTCCCAATTGCCTTATAATGTGGTTCAGTCCTTCAGGAGTATTGCAGGATATGTGTGTATTTGACACCTCTGCTTGAGATGACTCTGTCTGTCAGCCAAGGTCACAGAGGTAATAAGTAGCAGAATTAGAAATTAACCCAGTGTTGCCTCTGCCTCAAAATCTAGTGCAGTTTCTACTATACTACATTGTCCCTGGGTTTTATTGCCATTTCTTCTCTTGCTCCTGTAAAATGTTAGTTTTCACTGTTATTAAATGCTATGAGTCTTAGATAATCAAGAACTAGGATATGATAGAAATTCTTTTTAAAAGCAATTACTGGGAGGGGCAGAGTCAAGATGGTAGATAGAAACAGACTTCCATGGGGCTCTGGCTCCCACCTCCTTCAATTCATATAAAACGTGACTCTGAACAAACTTTGGAGCTACAGAACCTACAGAGTGACACAGAGAAGCTAACTTCTTGGTGAGGACAGTCCAGCAGGCCAGCAGGAATTGGCTAGCACAGTGCTCTGGGAGCTGACCCCAGCCCCGCTTGAACTGGAGGACTTAGCCCTAGGGCAGCCTGACCAGCTGGTGGCTGGAGCGACTTCAGATCACCAGTAGCTGTGGCGGTTTCCAAAATTATCAACCCATAGATGCTAAGGACAAAGTGAGAGGTCAGTGCAGTGTGGACTTTGGGATCTGGTAGTTTGGAAGTGAGGTCAACCTTTGCCCCTGGGGTGAGAGGCTGCTGAGGCGCCACGGCCGTGCAGCCACTGCCACGTGGCAGCTTCAGCTCCTGGCCTGCAGATTGTAGGGGGACCGAGCAACCAGTCTGAGGGCTAAGCACTCTTGCTCTAACCTGCTTGGATCTGGATTGCAGTCTAGGGTGGAGGTCCTGCGGTGTGTGACCAGCTTGTGAGAGGAGGCTTCAGAGAGGGCACCTTCGGCAGCTGAGAAAACCCCAGCATTTGGAACAAAGCTCCCCAGTCTTGTGGCAGAGTCCTACTGTGGCAAAAAGCCTAAAAGTCAAGTAATTGAGTGGCAACATGAGCAGGCAAAGGAAGCAAGGCAAACAGAGCAACCCAACTTTACACTCCTATTTTGGGGACAAAAAGGATCAAAGCATGGAATAGGAGGAAGACAGTGAAGTCAGAACTCCAACACCAAAAGCTTCCAAGAAAAATACAAACTGGTTTCAGGCCATAGAGGGGCTTAAGAAGGATTTTGAAAACCAAATAAGAGAAGTGGAGGAAAAATTGGGAAGAGAATGATGCAAGAAAGTTATGAAATGAGAGTCAACAACCAGACTGAAGAAAATAACACCTTAAAAAATAGACTAACTCAAATGGTAAAAGAGGCTCAAAAAAGGCAACGAGGAGAAGAATGCCTTAAAAAGCCAAATCTGTCTGATGGAAAAAGAATCTCAAAAGCTCACTGAAGAGAATCATTCTTTCAGAATTAGACTGGAGCAAATGGAAGCTAGTGACTTTATGAGAAATCAAGATGCAGTTAAACAGATCCAAACAAATGAAAAAAATAGAAGGCAATGTGAAATATCTCATTGGTAAAACCACTGACCTGGAAAATAGATCCAGGAGAGATAATTTAAAAATTATTGGACTACCTGGAAGCCATGATCAAAAAAAGAACCTAAAAATCATCCTTCAAGAAATTCTCAAGGGAAATTGCCCTGATGTTTTAGAACCAGAGGGCAAAATAGAGGTTGAAAGAATCCACTGATCACACTGATCCTGAAAAAGATCCCAAAAAGAAAACTAGGAATATTATAGCCAGTTTCCAGAATTCCCAGATTAAGGAGAGACTATTACAATCATCCAGGAAGAAACAATTGGAGAGGCAGTGGTCAGAAGTCAGATACTTTTAAGGAGGGACAGAGAGAGAAGAATAAATGGGGGGAAATAGAATGGAGGGAAATACACAGTAATCATAACTGAAAAAATTTTATAGCAAGTTTCTCTGATAAATTTCTCATTTCTCAAATACACAGAGAACAGTCAAATTTATAAGAATACAAGTTACTAAGGGGCGCCTAGATGGTGCAGTGAATAGAGCACTGGCCCTGGATTCAGGAGGACCTGAGTTCAAATCCAGCCTTAGACACAACACAAAAACTAGCCATGTGACCTTGGGCAAGTCACTTAACCCCAGTTGCCCTCCAAAAAAAAAAAAGGCCAAGAATACAAGTTACTCCCCAACTAATAAATGGTCAAAGGATATGAACAGGCAATTTTCAGAAGAAGAAATCAAAGCTATCTATAGTTATGAAAAAAATTCTCTAATTGCTATTGATTAGAGAGGAGAGTGCAAACTAAAGCAACTCTGAGGTACTATCTCATATCTGTCAGATTAGCTAATATGACAAAAAAGGAAAATGACAGATCTTGGAGGGTGTGTAGGAAAACTGGGACACTAAAACATTGTTGATGGAGTTGTGAACTGATCCAACTATTTTGAAGAGCAATTTGGAACTCTGCCCAAAGGGCTTTAAAACTATGTTGACCCAGCAATACTACTACCGTGTTTCCCCAATAATAAGACCTATCCCGAAAATAAGCCCTCCCCTTACTGTGTAAGATTCCTCTAAAATAAGCCCTCCCC
>NW_027185809.1:29821183-29871898 GCF_028583685.1 Petaurus breviceps papuanus
CTGTTCTTCCCCAGTGATTTGCTTGCTGGCGCCATTGAGAGCAGTGCTGCGGAGGAGAGCTGAGGCAGGACAACATAAGCCCTCCCCTGAAAATAAGCCCTCTGGTGTTTTTCTTTCAAAAAAAAAATAATAAGACAGTGTCTTATTATCGGGGAAACACGGTAGGTCTATATCCCAAAGAGATCTTAAAAAATAAATAAGTAAAAGGAAAAGGACCTACATGTACAAAAATATTTCTAGCAGCTTTTTTTGTGGTGGCAAAGAATTGGAAATCCAGGGGATGCCCATCAATTGAGGAATGGTTTAACAAGTTGTGATATATGATTGTGATGGGATACTATTGTGCTATAAGAAATGAGCAGCACACTTTCAGAAAAACTTAGAAAGACTTATTTAAATTGATGCAAAGTGAAGTGAGCAGAAACGTTGGTATACACAGAAACAACAATATTGTACAATGATCAACTGTGACTGACTTAGCTATTCTCAGCAATACAGTGATCCACAGAATTCCTAAGGACTTATGATGAAAAATGCTATCTCCAGAAAGTATACTTTTTTAAAACTTTATTTTTCTTGGTTTTTTTGTCTATATTTTCTTTCACAACATGATTAATATGGAAATGTTTTGCGTGACTGCATGTGTATAACCTATATCAAATTGCTTTCATTTTCAACAGGGGAGGAGGGAATTTGAAACTCAAAAATTTTAAAAAAATTAGAAATTATCTTTTCATGTAATTGGAAAAAAGTTTTTTTTGAAAAGTCAGTTATTGGCAAGTTGTATTAGATTTTCTAACCTAATAGGTGAAATTCTATAGACTTGACTCATAGAAACTTGATATATTGGAGTATTGGAATATTTTTAAAAGTTTTTAATCTTTTTCAGTGCAAGTATGGTGATTTACTAATATTAATTTGCATTCTAATTTAGACCTTGATACTTGAGGTGAGTTATATTGAACTGAAGTTTACCTTTAGTACTATCCATGGATAAACAGTGCAAACCAGAGAGACACATTTAAAACAACCTAATATAATTGATGATTTTTCTTTTTTTTTCTTTCTTTTTTTTGCTTTTTTGGAGAGGGTGAGGTAGGGCAATTGGGGTTAAGTGACTTGCCCAAGGTCACACAGCTAGTTTTGTGTTAAGTGTCTGAGATCCGATTTGAACTCAGGTCCTCCTGACTCCAGGGCTGGTGTTCTATTTACTACGCCATCTAGCTACCCCAATAGAATTGATGATTTTCAACTCTCTCCAAGTACATTATAAAGACTGTCCTCTACAAAGGCCTGCTCTGATCGTGGTGTGGAGGTGACCTGGTTTTCTTATGAGCCATGCCAGCAGAGGGTTTGCAGTAGTGCCCCAAGGAAATCCTTATGGATCTGGAATATTTAAATCCATGTTGTCATTTTTTTTTTTTTCAGGAGGCAGTTGGGGACACATTAGAGGAACTGTGGATATCTTATAATTTCATTGAGAAGCTGAAAGGGATCCATGTTATGAAGCGACTGAAGATCCTCTATATGTCTAATAACCTAGTAAAAGACTGGGGTAAGCCAAGTTTTTCATTCTGCCTTCTTGCTTACAGAAATTAACCCAGTAGGAGGACAAAGGATATGTAAAAGAGAAATTACTTTCTAAACAATGGTTTACTCTTTGATAGAAAGAACAGCTGAGTTGCTAGCAGTTTGCCATTTTTAGCTGTTTATTGTCCTTATTACAACCATAGGGCTCAAAATCTCTACTAAACATGAAAAGTTACCTAAGGGTCATAAGGAAACCATTTTAAATGTAACTCATCTTTCGAGTCTCCCCTTCTCTAAGCTCATGTCATGCTTTGTACCTTTTATTGGGTCACTCATCTCATGCCACCTTTTACTATAAAGTTGTCTCTGTACATCCCCTTTTAGAGTGTAGCCTTCTTGAAGGGCAAAGGATCTTGTTTAACTGAGCTGTTTCCTCCACAGCGCCTAGTGCAGTGCATGCAGGGCCAGTATTTATTGTAGGGTGCGAGGTCTCACTGACCCCAGTCTTCAACCAACTTCTTGTTCTTTCCCTTGACAAATGTGGCACGCATCACAGAGAGTTTCAAACCTGGAACATGATACAACTTGAAAAGCAATTGCAGAATCACTTCCTGACATGGTTATGATGTATCATTGTGATTTGTCATCATCACATGTTCCTCGGATTTTAATTTTAAGAAAAGGAAATTGGTTCTTTTGGATTCAGTTAATCTTATGTAGCTGATCTTATCCCTTCTTTTTGGCTGAAAGAAAGGAGTTTTTCTTCTATTTATTTACCTTTAATTGCTCAGAGGAGTCATTTTATGTGGAATAGCTTTTTGAACTGCCTTTTAAATGTCAACCTGTTGCTGAAGTAAACGGAAGAGCCACAAAATTGCAGTTGCTGAGGATCAGCCTATAATTAAGTCCCAACAATTGTACTGTTAATACAGCATTTAATTTTGAGTTATTTCTTTGTAATTGTAGGGGAATTTGTAAAGCTGGCGGAATTAGGATGCCTAGAAGAGCTGGTGTTTGTGGGTAATCCCCTGGAAGAAAAATATTCCACTGAGGGCATCTGGATTGATGAAGCAACCAGACGGGTGCCCAAGCTGAAGAAGCTGGATGGTAGGTTGTTTGGGGTAGCAGCTTGGTGACATTTTCTGAAAATAAGCACTGATTTAGTGATAAAATATTATGAAGAGAAGAACCAGAACCAGACAAGGAAATAGTATGTCCCCTTGAACCTCAGAGGCAGGTTTAGTTGTTTTTTTTTACAATTTGGATTGGTCAGGTTTGAACCAGGAAGAACTGAGGAGGTTTGGTTGGCCTGTGGTTTCCCCAGCATGTTTAGACTATACCTGTGCTATCCATAGTTTGAAAGATTCAAGGAAATCAGGTCTTTTTAAGAGTGTGGGTCTATTTTTCATGAGGTTACAGTTTCATTCAAGATTTCCAGGGCAGTGTTTTCTTTTAATTTTTTAAAGTTGTAAGCAGATAACCATGTTACATGAGCAACAAATGTAAGGTAGTATACAGTGTTTTAAATACAGGACTGTTATGGAAAATCAGCAGAAAAATAGATGGAGGTAACCGGTTGGAGAAGCCTTCACCAAGAGGAGAAAAATTTGAATTCAGTCTTACAAAATGGATGGTGTTAATAGGACAAGCACAGGGTTGTAGAGTGAGATGAGATTCCACAGTATATAGAGTAGCAACGTCAAAAAGCACAGGAGTTGGGGGAAGCTAGGTAGCACAGTGAATAGAGCACTGGCCCTAGAGTCAGGAGGACCTGAGTTCAAACCCGGCCTCAGACACTTAACACTTACTAGCTGTGTGACCTTGGGCAAGTCACTTAACCCCAATTGCCCCCCTCCAAAAAAAAAACCAAACACAGGAATGTGAAATATCAAGCCCAAGAGTTCCAGCAGCAAAGGATCTCAGAGCTTATCTGGTCCTGTTCCTTCCTTTTACAGATGAGGAAACTGGGGGAAAGGGCAGAGCTGGCATTTGAACATAGGTCTTTTACTCCCAATCTAGCACTCTCTTCACTGTACCACTATTCCCTTTCATTTAGTGAACAGTCTCTATGCTCATTTGATTGGATTATAGGGTTTCAGAAAGTATGTAGTTGGTGATTAGCCTAGAAAGTTTGATTGGTATTGCTAGGGTATAGAAGGCCCTATAGAATGTAAGGGTAAGGAATTTAAACAGTTTCTTGTAGGCAATAGGTACTTTTTGTCAAGCATTTTTTTCTTCAGTACCCACGAGCCCATTTGAAACATTTGGGCACAGCTTGGGAAGTCGTGGACACTCTGGAGTCAGTTTTTAGGTTGACAGGAAGCTTCTGTCACTTAGAATATCATGACTTTGTTATAAGAATCTTCAGAAGTAATTCTCCCTTTCATTTTTAGGAATACCAGTAATTAAAGAGGAAGAAGAAGAAGAAGGCTAATGCCACATTTCCACTTTGTTTTAACTTATGATATTTAAGTAAGAATAATAGATAACGCTTTGTATAATTGTCTGTTTTAAAAAGTATATTGAGGACAAAATATTTTTAAAATATTTTACAAATTTCTTGTCATTTTCCCTTTCTTACTCCATCTAAAGAGTGAGTTAACAGTTAATAGTGGTGACAGCAGCTTTACTTATAAGGACACAGGCCTCCTATTTTGTAACTAAAGAAATTGCGGATAGCAGTATCCACTCTTTAGTCACAACTGGCATATCCCAAGCTAATAAAATATTTATAAAATAGTTTTTTCTAGTTAGAATAGAAGCACATTTTTGTGTCCCTTCAACCTAAGTATTTTAATTATTTATAATAACAAAGGAATAAGTTTTAGTCCTTTGTTCAGTTTGTTTAAATACACTTAGTCTATTTTTTTATTATGTGTTGTTTCAAGAAACAAGTTTTAGACCCACATATTTGGATCTTTACCATCTTCCCTCCTATCTAGCTGCCTTCTTGTTTTTCATAGTCACACAAAAGCCACCTATATGGTTAAAAAAGATAACATGGCATGAATTGATTTTCTGTCACCAGCAAGACTCAGAACCAGCAGACGAAAAGTTCACTTGGGACAACTCTGAATAAGAGAAAAATTCAAATCCAAGGTGACATATTCCACATTATGGTTTGTTAGGATTTTTAAAAAATGAATGCAGGTTAACTGGGATTTAAGTCACTGAGTCAGATTATGGCCTAGTCAGTCCAGTGACTGCAATTATCTTGATCTCTATAATCACTGGGGCTGAATCAGCCATGTTATGTTAAGTATCATTTGTGAAGATGACTGTGATGATCACTCTTCGTGCTGTCATCTGGTTATTTTGCACATGTAAATTTGACCTTATGCACAGGGTGAAAATTGTAAAGAAATGACTAGATATTTTAGTTTTGCCTAGCCCAAACTGATTGCTAGGCAGCATTACTCCGTATTCACCTAGGTTTTTATCAATTGTCCCTAATTTTAGGGGATAATGAATTATGGCAAATATAAAGAATAGAGACCTTATCAAGAATTGAATCTAGCAAGTTCCTGATGAATGAAATTTTCTATTTCTAGGTTCACTTTTGTTTGAGAAGCACCAGTTCAGATAGCTGATAGGATGGGTCATGTAAATGCATAATAGGTGGGAAAGAAAAGAAAGTGAAATATTTTGATATGGGTGAACAGGCAAATGGCAACATTTTTAGAGTAATTTCATGCAATATGGCAATATACTTAAACTCCAAAATCATTAAATAACAAGAAAGCACAGAATTCTGGATTGTGTAACAAAAAGTCAACATTCTTTCCCTTCCTGGGAAGTGTAAGGTGGTATGGAGTGTTGTGCCTAAGTGGAGTGTTGTAGAGAGAAATGGCCAATTCCCTCATATAGTCAGGAACCCTCTGCCACATTGTTCTAGGTATTACTACAGTGAGGTACCACTGATAATTTCATAGTTAAAGGAGGAAAAAGTAAGTTAATGATTTAAAGACGTAGCCCCTGGCTTCAAGCATTGAGTTCTTACCAAGACAGGAAACATTTGATTTCCTTGAGTATACAAACTTATTAGAAAGGTGTTACTGCTTTGACAATCAGTTTCTAGTGATGAGAGAAGAAAAATTGGTGCAACATTTTAAATTTTAGCCATTCTCTGAGAAGAAATTCTTTATAGTTAATTTAGGAAACCCTGCCCAATCTTAAGAATCCAAAGCCTGTGAATATTCAGGGGGAACATAATTCAAAGAACCTTCATTGTACTTTTGTTGTGGTGGGTAATTCATTCTGTTGTCCTGGTTGAAATTGAAAATCTTTAGGTTGGGTGGGTATGGATTTTTTTTGTTGTTGTCTTCCTTTAAAAGTCACTGTCAGAGTGAAACAAATGACTTACAACAATGTTGGCCAGTTGAATCTGCTTGTCACATGGCTTAGGGGTTGTTTTTGATGCCTGTTTTTCCTATCCTTGGTTGTGACCTTTTTAAATCAGAAAGGACCTTTTTCTTTCCTCTTGTAACCTTGGAATCACATGTAGTGTTCAGAGAAATAGAAGGTGGTGATTACTGGTGTCTTCACCCAATATTTACATTCATGTCAACTCAGCATGTTTATTGAGTGCCTCCTGTGGTGCCTAGTATAATTCTCTTTATGAGACTGAATCTAGAGTCTTAGCCATTAGGGAAAGAAATACAGGGACTCAGAAGTAGTTCAGGATCTTACTTCATCTATTTCAAAGGACCCTAAATTTAATTGATGCATTATGCCTTAAGCATATTGCTTCTAGGAAGGATGTTTGGCTTAGTTTGAATGTGTTGTTTCTGTGCTCCTAGATTATTCATATATATACACATATATATTACATATATGTTTCAAGTGGTTAAATTAGTTTTCCTGACTCTATTTTTCCCTCCACTGGTAAATTTGTACAATTGATTATTTTGTTAAAATTCTGAACAATTTTAATTGTTCAGAAAGCTTCTATTTTAGTCATCCAAAGAATTCAGCTCTTGTGTGGTATTCAATATTGATATAGTTGTGATTCTATACGTTTTTAGACAACTCTCTAGTTAACTTCTGCCAGTCTTCATGTGATGTTTAAAAAGGTGATGTGTATATGAAGGATGGCCAGAAAAGGCATACAGATGTTACCCTGTTGTGCCTTTCTTAAAAATCATTTGGAAGTTTTATTTTTATTTTCTCTCTCATCTTTTCCTAGCAGTGTCTCACCTAGCATTTCTTACCATGTTTATTTTAAGCCAACTCTCCCAAGATATCACTAATTTTTGCCTTCTCTCTTTTAATTAGCAATAGTGCCCTTTCTTGGATAGAATTGTCCATACTTCTCTCTTACTCATTTTCCAAAGTGTAATCTTTTGAGTATGCTTTAAAAAACTCAGTCCATGTTCTTTTTTTTTTTTTTTGCCTTTTGGAAGGCAACTGGGGTCAAGCAACTTGCTCAAGGTTACGCGGCTGAGTCCATGTACTTTAAGAGTGATTTATGGGGTGGCTAGGTGGTACAGTGAGTAAAGCATAGGATATGGAGTCAGGAGGACCCGAGTTCGGTTCCAGCCTCAGACACTTCACACACACACACACACACACACACACACTAGCTGTATAACCTTGGGCAAGTTACTTAACCCCAATTGCCCTCCAAAAAGCTAAAAAAAAAAAAAGATTTATAGTCTAATTTTGCACAAGATTCAGAGTTTTATGCATCCATAATAAAAATTTTACAAATTATTATATAAAACTAGGGGATTGTACATGAGAGCTGGATAATTTAGACATTCATATAAATCTTTCCTTAGTAACTCACTTTTTAAAAAGTGCTTTACAGTTTACAAAGGATATTCCTTACAACAAACCTCTGAGATAATTCAGATCTAGTTGGGAGTGATCTGAACATATGGTTCATTATGTGAAAATAACTTGGTCTTAGCAACGTTCCTAGGTCTGATTTAAAAAAAAAAAAAGAAAATTACTATTTAAGTTGATGTTAATTCACTAAGTTTGAGATTGCATGCCAGGAACTGAGATCAGGGGAATTAGCCTTCTTCTTTCAACCTCCAAAGGAGGATTGAAGTTTGAGCAGAGATGGTATAAAGAGCTTAGAAGCTATTCTCATATGGAAAGAGAGCTTTTGATTTGACAGGGAACTCATTAGCAGTGTGAAATAGAATGATGAGGAGGGAGGAGAAATGAGGTCTTAAGAATATTCAAGTCCCTTTCAAGGATTTGTTCTCAGTGTTAATTCTCTTTATGTGTAAATAGATTTTTAAGGCTAATTTAGCTCTGGGGTTTACCATAATCATCCACCTGGAAGGACTAAATAGAAAGGCGCTCTAGAGAGAGGTAGGATTTGATCATTCACCAAAAGATGAAATAATATGAAAGGCACTGTCACTAGTAGAGAAGGCAAACAGTCTATTGTATGTTTTGGTAGGTCATTTTATATTAGCACAGTGGCTAAAGTGCTGGACCTAGAGTTAGGAAGACTCATCTTCCTGAGTTCAGACACTTACTAGCTGTGTGACCCTGGGCAAGTCACTTAACCTTGTCTGTCTCAGTTTCCTCTTCTGTAAAATGAGCTGCAGAAGAAAATGGCAAACTTTTCCAGTATCTTTGCCAAGAAAACCCCAAATGGGATTGTGAAGAGTCAGACACAACTGAAAAAATTTGTAAAGGAACTTTAATACTAGAGTTCCTATTCATTTAACACAGACTTATTTGAATTTTTTTTTTTGCATTATTCTGTAGAATATTGAAGTCTAAAACAAAAACTTCATCCAACACAGAGCTGGTGCTTCTGACATATTTCACTTGAACCCATTTTCTAACCCCAGGATTTCCTTCTTGTAAAGTGGTAATTAAAGTTACAATAAAAAGTTTAAGGGTAATAATTGAAATCTTTTCTAACTTTATAAGGTTCTAATTTATAAATTCACTGGTGCCTTTTTGAACTAGTGACTACAAAAGAAAGAAACTAAAGCAAACTGAATCCTACCTTTATGTGACATAAGTTATTGCCGAACATCATTTACTCGATGGGTTGTGAGAAAGTGGTAACTAGATTCTAGTTCATTTCCTAGGTGGAGGAGGTCAAAGCAAGCTAACCAGATTTTGTTATAACAAATTTAAGCAGGGAGAGAAGTTACCATTTTGGGGGAAATTTGCACTTTAAAATAATGCACTGGATGTTGATAGGAAGTATTTCCAAAGGATAGATGGATATTGATCTAACCTGCACAATAGTATCTTTGAGTTAGACCTCACATAAGCTATGACTAGTGAACCTTGGCCTAAGCATGTATTTATAGTAGCTTCCCAAGAACACCAATCATAGTAAAGATTTCCTTTGTTATTTGGTGCAATCTTCCATTTCTGCTGCATCCATGGCGATGAATCTGTGTGATGTGACACTAGAGTCCCATGTACTACAATGCTGAAACCATGTAGAATCCTGAACAGAAGCTTTGTGATACTGTATATGTCTATTTTATTAATTTAGATGTTGGCTAAACAGAGTTGGGGCAAATAGTGTGGAGGTGGGTGGGAATTCTTTGCTTGTTTGGCAGGCAGGGTGCTTGCCTCTGGGGTGCTATTGCCCAAAGGGATTAATTCCCTCAAGACTGATGGGTAGAAGCTGAAGGGAATGATCCCAGCAGCTCCTCCCTTGACTCTGTTAAAGATTAGGAAGGGTCACTCTAGAAACCTTGGCTTCTAGAACTGGCTCTAATAAGGAGGATATTTTAACATCTACTTTGGTTAATAATCTCTTTTATACATAAGAAGTTTTGTAGCATGACTTTATGACTAAACATTGTCTCTTAAATTATTTAGACCCATTTGGGTTTCTAAATGTTATTTTGTGGAACTTGTTTTAAAATAGTAATAAATGGTGTTATTTTATAAAAAAGAATTAAAATATATATGTATCTTTTTTTATATGACCACAGGATTAAGAAACCCTAGCAATTCCAATCTTAGTAATTTACCAGCATTTGGCCTTTGGGAAACATTATTCATCCTTGCTACTTGACCTGTCCAGTACTAAAGCCTCTTCAACTGTTAACCTACTTCAAGTATATCTGCCCTCCTGACACACACTTTGTGAACACACAAAGTTCGTGCACATCTCTTCATTTGTTATGGGATCATGAAAGGAGGTTCTGCACATGGTTCTTCCCATAGTGCACTGGCTGACTACAAGCTTCCATGGAATGAATGGTTCAGGGAAAACTGTAGGATTTGACCTTTCTGCACTTAGAGGCAACATGGTGTTGTAGAGTACTGTACTTGAAGTCCTGGGAGACCAGAAAGGACCGTTACTACTTTGTCACCATTAGCACTTACCCTCTCTAATCCTGAATATTGTCATCTGCAAAATGAGAAGGCCTAGATTTTCTCTCAGATCCATTCCAGCTCCATGATATGACCTTTTACCAAGCCCAGAGAGTGACAATTCCCACCAGAACACAACTTTCCACTATGAATTTTTAAAACCTTATTTAATAAAAGGTTTAGAGATATGGAAAGACATTCAAAAGTAAATAAGTTACATGGGTACATTACAATCACATCAGCAAGATTTTCTTTAGTGTATTAATTTTTTTATAAAAAGCACACAAAAAATAAAATCTTCAGTCTGGTCTATCACAACTGTACAGCAAAAGAGGTAAATAATATATATAATATAATATATATGTACACTTTTGATATGTAACAGTCTTTAAAAAGGTTGCCACAGGCAGCAAACACACAAAAGGCAGTGTCTGATCATTTTTCAAAATAAAAGTAATATACTTATTTATATGCTATTAAAGCATTTATACAATAATTACACACTGTTCCTGTGCTCTCTCCCCTCCCAAAAGACCTCCAACTTACAGGCTTAAATAAGTAATGGTTGAAACAGCTGCAAATTGTTGTTAGCACTATTGACACAACACAACGGGGAGGGAGAATATCTGTCTTAAATATAGAAATGTTTTCTAGAAACATGCATATTCTTTGTAAACCTAAAGAGTCAGGCTTTCCAGTCTGGTAACACCATCCCAGAAGCATGCCCCAGAGAGAACACTGAAATATCTGAGGCTTGAATATGCATTGTATTCTCCCTTCCTCCTAGCATGTGGTATGAGAATGAGAAGCTGTTTCAGAGGCAGATGAATGCAGACAATCCCTTTTGACCAAGCAGCATATAAAACCCCTATGCCACTGGTTAAACTCCATTTGATACAGTGGGAGGTATGTGGATGGCAGAAGAGGAGGGAATGTATTTTAACCATGGATGGAGTTTAAAGGCAGTAAAAAAAAAAAATGCCACTACACTGCTCCCCTTGTGTAGTTACAAGCCCAAATTCACGGTCCAAATCAGAAGTAGGGAACCCTTTTTTTTTTTTCAAAGGACAAAAGTCAGCCTAAGGAGTTATTAAAAGGCAACGAAGCATGTATCCACATCGTTACCAAAATCACACCCCAGGTTGTATAGCACTGACAGTTGACAACAGGCCTTCAGGCAACAGGTTACCCCATCCCCCATCTAGATACTGAAGGTTTTATGCCCTTCCTTAGGTGAGTGGTGATGGTGGTTATTACAATGAACATAGAATGATAGGGATGAGTGGGGAGGAGGCAGAAATCCTTAAAGCTGGAGACACTGATTATCCAACTTTCCAAAGCAATGGACTTTCTGATTAGGTTAAGCAAATAAAAGAAAAAATGTGATTGAATCTATCACAGAATAGAGAACAGCACCATTGAAGGATATGTTTAGCTTTGTTTACAGATTGTTTTATATGCACTTTATTTGCCATGATTGCCTTTAATTCTTTAAAGATACAAATTTTTCACATTTTACTGCAGATGACTTTCCTCTCTGCAAATTAACAGAGATACTGTCTTGTCTTCCTTGTCTACCTTTACCTGGGAAGGCCCCTGCTAACTGGGGAGGAAGAGAATCACTTTATTATTCAAAGAATTCCAAGAGACTGGTTTCTGCCACTTTCTGAGTGAATGGAAGGGTCTCATCTGGCTAAAAGTTTCTGTTACAAGAGCAGCTGTCGTGTGTCTAAACAAGGACTGAAACTAAAGGAATTTTTAAATAGAAAAATCTTGGGATATAAGTAGCACTTCAGGGCTGAGCTGAGAAGGCACTCGTATTGAACTTAACTTCCTGCTTTTGGATCATGTACAAGATTTTAGACAACCTTAGGACACTGAATTTCCACAATCTTATGGAGGAAAACAGATCAGTAGGTGAGGATTTAGGAAATCTAGGTCATTCTCTAGGTGGCTAGGCAGAAGGATTTGGTTACTCCCTCTGTGGGGGCCCTGGAGACCCATATTAATGTATAAATGATACTGAAAAATACCTGATAGTGCATAGTTTACAAGCAATCCCTTCCCAAATTACTAGCCTGATGCACCTAGTTACCCAGACTCCCTCACTAGAAATGCTACTTCCTTTGGACCTCATTTATAGTTCAGGTATGTGTCCAGAAAGTAATCCATCCCTAGAATCAGACAGGATCTTCTGAAACCCACAAGCTATTTTCAAAACCTTTTTCTTGTTCTAAGTTTTCATTCCATTAATTCCAGTAAACCTGAATCCCACTAACAATAGTTTTGTTTTGGGAATAGAATCCTTGGACTTGGGAATGAAACCCAAACTCAACCCAAAATTGAACAGGTTTTCTACCACCATTGCTCTTAACCTATCTGAGAGTGGAGGCAAGAAAACTGAGCGAGCAGCACTGTTTTCAATTTCTTTAAAAAAAAAAATCCTTTTGGGGCGGCTAGGTGGCGCAGTGAATTGAATAGAGCACCGGCCCTGGAGTCAGGAGGACCTGAGTTCAAATCCGACCTCAGACACTTGACACACTTACTAGCCGTGTGACTTTGGGCAAGTCACTTAACCCCAACTGCCCTACAAAAAAATAAAAAAAATTAATCTTGGGGCGGCTAGGTGGCACAGTGAATAGAGTACTGGCCCCGGAGTCAGGAGGACCCGAGTTTGGTGCTGGCCCCAGACACTTAACACCCACACAAAAAAAACTAGCTGTGCAACTTCGGGCAAGTTACTTAAACCCAACTGCCCTCCAAAAGGCAAAAAAAAAAAATCCTTTCCCAAACACAAGTATTTTCTGACTTGGACTCCCTGTTGCTTTCACAGCAGGTATCCTGTGGTGGGTTTGGGAAAACCTCATTTCCTCCACTGTCAGGGGCCAATTCCCACAGTGACTGATAGGGAAGGTCCTACCCCTCAGGCACATGGTATCATTTCCCTCTGAGGGCAGGTAGGTATCTTACTTTTGGATAAACAAATTGGGCCTCTGGAAAGTAAGAGGCCCCTGCTCCCTGAGAGGATGTGAAAAATTAAATATGAAAAATAAATAACTCCCAAATCACAACCCTTCCATCTAGTTCAGTGACTGCTCTGACATCTGAAGAAATCCAAGAGCCTGTACCTTCCATACGACAGGGGTCAGCAGGGGCCAGCACAAAAGGGAAGGCAGTCAAAGCATGAAACCCAAGGGTGTGTTTTGGCAATTTGAAGGGCTGGGGCTGGCCTGGTTCGGGCCTTAGAATTAGAGGGGACCACCACTAGGAAAGGTGAAGGCTTTCAGTCCGGGCATCCCCCTAGGATTATTAAGTCTAATCACAATAATGACTGATAGCTAGTCACTCCTTAAGTACCTTCTTTCACAGGAGTTAGGGACCAGAAGGCACCCAGCAAGGGAGTGAGAAATGAGTCCAATTTAGCAAAAACTCAACCACCTTTTTCCTCTACAGGCAGCCTTCTCACCAGTCCTTTCCCACTGGCAGAGACAGCTCTCTCACTAGCTTCTGTTTCCCTAGGAAGGTCTATTAGCAGAGACAGATGCCACTAATTTTGACTTGGATCTCCAAAGGTTTGAGGAATTCATCTCAGCTCTAGGCAGAATTGCCAGGAAACAGGAAAGCTAAGGCCCTGAAATGGACAGTGGGGAAAAAAATCTGGATCTCTGCCACTTCTTCCTTTCACTCTTTTCCCATCTGCACAGGCGCACAATGCATACCCAGCAGCCCCCCTCCAGGGGAAGGAAGAAGGGATGCAGGGAATGGGTGAGCTTTGGTATGGGTACCAGTGTGCTTGCCTGCTCCTTACTGTCCCTGGCAGGGGGCTTGGCCAGGCTAAGTACCAGGTGGAAAGTTCAAGGAGAAGACTAAAATGTTCCTCTCCCAGAAGGGGCCATCCTCTCTCACCCACCTGAGCCAGGGAGGAGACACTGAGCGCATCTTGTTGGCGGAGTCCCTTAATTTTTGGTCACGCTTAGGAAGGTGGTGTCCAGGAGGATTGGGTGAAATCTTGCAAACTTAAGCTAAGCTTTCCATTCCCTAAAATATCTTCCAAGTGACTCAGGGGAGGAATGGAAGGCCAAGAAAAAGGAGGGAATTGTGCAGCCGGAGTTTGGTGTTCAAAAAGCAGCAGAAGTAGCAGCATCAGCAACCAATAGCCTTATGGCTTGGTGGGGTGGGGGAGATCAATGACTCCAGGTTGGAAATCTCTAGAAGCATGAGAGAAGGAGTCCTACCATTCTGAAAAAGCACAGGGACAAGGTCTGACAGACTCAACAGAAGGAGAACTGGGTCCTGCCCGAGGTAACGATTCCCAGGGCCTTTATAAATTAAATAAAAGCTTGTCTTTTGTTCTGTTTTTTTAAAGTCTTCATGATTCCCCGTTGAGTATCCTTTGGGCTGGACAGCTACAGCTACGAGGCAGGTGAGGGTGCAGAGAAGGAAATCACCCAGCACAGGGACAGTGGAGGAGAACCAGTCTCACGGCTTTCCCGGCTGAGTCTACCACTGTGGCTCTCTACACCTCGCCATCTTCCTCTGAGCTCCCACTGCTGCTGCTGCCACCGCCACCACCACCACTATTGCTGCTGTTTGCCTGCCGGGCCTGGAGGCAGGTGGTGGCAGCTGCTGTGGCAGCTGCTGCAGCTGCAGCTTCTTTCTCCTTCTGCTTTAGCGCTGCTGCCTTCTTCTCCTGCTCCGCGTGGCTCTTCATGTGGGCACTACGGCTCTTTACCTTGAAGAAGACCCTGAACAGGAGGAGGACAGAGGGAGAAAGCTGGGTCACAACCAGACTCCTTTCATAACTCCAAAGAGTTGGGCACCCATGGGGGATTGTCTGCTATCATCGTGACTTCCTCAGATTAAAGAGTCTGGAATGAGTCACTAGTGTCAAAGTGCTGGGTTATGGGTTCAAATCCCACCCCTGATATTTATTATATGGGTAGTCACACAGCCTCCTGTAGCCTCAGTTTCCTTCTCTAAAATGAGAGAGAATTGGACTAGATGGCTTTCTCTATCTATTCTCATTCACTAACTACTTGCTAGGTTTTTTCATTGACATCCCTCTATGCTGACCAATTGGGGAATGGCTAAATGTGATAAAATGTTATTTGTTATACTGTTGTAAAACAATGAAAGGGATAGTCTCTGGAGAACAATTTCCACAACAGCAATACCATAATGAAAAACAACTTTGAAAGACTTAGTAATAACTGATCAACACAATGACAAAATTCAGTTCCAAAGAACTCATGAGGAAGAAGGCGGCTATCCACTTCCAAATGGAGAGCTGAGTCACAGTGCAGACTGAAATTTACTTTTCTTCACTTTATTCTGTTCAGACATTGCTAATGTGGGAATTTGTTTTGCATGACTATACATAATTATGCCTTTTCTCTCTCTCTTTAATGGATGGGAGAGGAAGAAAATTTGGAAATGAAAATAAAATTGAATTAAAAAAAAAACAAGATCAATGCATGAAAATAATTAATCACACCCCTCAAATGTTAAGTAGGCAAGACCCTCCCTGCCCTAGTCAGGAAGAGAGGGAACCTGGGGTCAGGGGCTTGACTGTAGCTGTATTTTAATTGTTCACTTCACCCAGAAGCTAGGTTCCAGGCTAACTTCCTGTCATCTGCCCTGGCTCAGGCACCATTCTAACTACTCAACCTACAAAGGCCATGGGGTAGAGGGTGCTTAATCCATGCAACTTTGAAACTACCAACCAGGACAGGTATGGAGCTATCCTGCTTGGTGAATGACTGCAAACTCACGTAGCTCAAATACCCCAAGACCAAGATCCACATACAATCCAGTCTTCTATTCACATCACCATCTTTCCACCTCTTGCTCTGGGAACCATAATCAAATCCATTCTATCACTGCTTTTGAAAAGGGTTTGTCAGTTAAACTCCCCCAGGGCTATGTTCTCTATCTTTAATTCTTCCCAAACTCCAAACTTTCCTTCTTTGGCAACCGATTTCCTGTCTGTGTTTTTTACTCATCATTAGAATGTAAGCTCCAAGGAAGGCAAGCACTGGCTCACTTTCTTAGTGACATCCCCAATGCTCATAGCAAGGTGCTTGGCTTAAGGAGCTGGTGCAATTCTCTAGAACATGCTGACCAAAAGGGAAGTGACCCCACCACAGGCAAGAAGATGGGAGGCAGAACATCCATCCATAACCATCATCAGTCAACATTAAATCTTATGTATTATTTTCTTTACTGATTCTCACTCAGTCCTGCACCCATACCATGTTTGCACTGCCTCTCTTTGGGGTATAATTTTGATGCAACAAGTTCCAAAAGATTTCATTAGAATCTTGCAGAGCTCGGTGGTGTGCCAGACCCTAGATCCAACAGCTCAGGCTCCAACTTCACCCCCGAATCTTTTAAGAAATTTCCCCTAGGTGGCGCAGTGAATAGAGCACCAGCCCCCTGAAATCAAGAGGACCCTGAGTCCAAACCCAACCTCAGACACTTAACACTACCTGTGTGACCTTGGGCAAGTCACTTAACCCCAAATGCCCTGCCTTCCTTCCCCCTCCAAAAAGACAAAAAAAAAAAAAAAAGAAATTTCCACATTTGTCCTCAAAATATAGTCCTGCAAGTGCCCAGCAGGAGATCAGGAGATAAACATCACCAGAGATAAGGAGGAGGGGGTTACTAAACCAGTCTGGGAAATAACCTAAAAGCTGAGGTTTTAGTACATGTGCTTTAGATACATCATCTCATTTGAGGTGAAGCAAGTAACTATTGATCTTATCCCCATTTTGTAGACAAGAAAAGTGAGGGTCAAATAAATTTCCTGGACAAATAAAGGTAGGATTCAAACCCAGGCCTTCCGGACATCAAGTGAGCATGCTGTCTATTATGATGCTATGATGCCTGTCCACCAGACTGATCACACGGTGTGACCAAATGCTACTTTAACCCTTGTGCTCCCTCTAGTCTCAGATCAGCGGGAGACAGAGCGACATCAACTGAGGTTGCTGCTGTCCTCACTGTCCCATCAAGAACCCCCAACTTTGGTCTTTTCCCAGTTCTCATTACCAGCCACCCACCCCACTGCCAACTGATTGGAACTCTGTCTTTTGTACCTGCCACATTTTTTACAAGGGAACGTGCTGTCCTGGTTCTGGGTTTTACTTAAGGTCTCTGTGGTTTTCTTCTCTGTGATGGGTCCGCCTCTTCGAGTTTTCCCTGAGCTCTCCTTAGGTTTCTCTGTGGCTCGGCTGCTGGCCACTCCAGGAGCATTGGACTCATGGCTCCTGAGGATGAGGACATCATTGATCTAGACAGATGAAGACAAAGCAACTGCATCAGTTTGGAATGAAAGAGCTTCTGTGGGAGAAGAGCACCATGGCCTGCTTGGTTTGGCTCTTGGCAGCAAGTATCACGGCAAAGAATCCTATGGGGACTTCATATTTACTGTTTTGCAAGGAAGCCATGGAAGCTTGTGATTAGCTCTATCTGTCCAGAGCTCCTTTTTTTTTTTTTTTTTGCTAAATTCAGTTCATGTACCTGAAGTAGAATAATTCCCATCTCTTATGTGTCACGTGTGAGGCCGAATTTGAACTCAGGTCCTCCTGACTCCAGGGCCAATGCTCTATTCACAATGCCACCTAGCTGGCCTCTTACTCTTTTTTGAAATAATTTCTAAAACTAAACTTGGCAGTCCTCAACATCTAGACACATAAAGGGTTAGAGAGCAAGAATTACAATCTGAAATCATGAATCCACCACGTACAGCTTGTTTAAAAAAAAAATCAAAATCTGACTCGGTAGTTAGTACCAACACTGCCCTTGTCTGCATCCCCTTACAAACTCCTTCTACTTTCTCTTCTGTGTTTTTTCACATATTTCATTGATGCTTTTCTTTTGGCTTTTTTTTTTTTGCATCACTCCTCCCCAATTAAAAGCCTTCCCTTGTAGCAACCCCCTTCTTAAGGAGTCACTACTTGAGGGCCACCTCCTACATACTTTCCCTCCAAATGAAATACTTCCCAGCTAGGTCCCATCCCCAGCAAGTCTCCCTCTCCTGTTTCAAAGGCCAGTTCTAACTTCTAATCCAATGTTCCTTGAAACTGCAACCCTTCTGTCCAAACCATCCTCTCTGGGCTTTAACTCAAGATCCCTGTCAACTGGATCAGGTCTTGTCACCGTCTCTAGCAGTATTACTTCAACTTTCTTGTGCCCACCTGAAGGCAAACCTCTCCCTTCCAGCTGTCCCTTACTTTACCACACTAGTCAGCCTTGTACCTGGGCCCTAGGTGTGTGAACCTACAACACTTTCGGGAGGTGGGAAGGGGCTAATAGTCACTAATGTTATGTCAGAGACCTCTCTACATAAGAAGTGTGAGACACAAGGGGTACTCTGAACTCTCACCTGGCCCCATGGAGGGAAAGTCACACTTACCGCCTCATTGGCTTGCATCGTCTGGGCAGCTTTGACTGCTGCTGCCCTCCGGCTCCTCTCCCGAACCTCTTCTTGCTCTTCCTGCTTCCCTTCCTCCCCCCAATCTTCCTTCTTGGCCTCCTTCTTGGCCACTACACATTCTTCACTTGGGGCCTCTCTTTTGGGGGGCTGGATCCTTGTCAACCTCTGGGAACTCTTAACATTGGAAAAAGAAAAAAAAGAGTGAGATAGGTTTATCTTTTCTGCTTTATCCCTAGGAGGCCTATTTTTAGAAACAGACCCCAAATTTCCTATTTTAGAGCTAGTGCAGAACAGAGAAGGGAGACCTGAGTCACATGAATATTTGGGGCTGGGAGCCCAAAGCAAGAAAAAAAGATCCAACCTGTCTCCATAGGTTAGTTATCACCAGCAGGCTAGAACCACGAAAGAAGCCCCATAGTGGGCAGTGTGGTCTCATAGGAAAAAGCTCTCTGGTCTAGGGATTTAGAGGCTTACACTCCAGTCCCCATCCTGCCATTAATTAACTGCAGGATCTTTAGTTCAAGTCCCAGAAGGGACCTCATAAATCATTCAGCCCAATCTGTACCTGTATAGAAATCCCTCTGCAGCACCTTTACAAGTAGCCGTCCAGTCTTGGGCTGAAGACCTTAAGAGATGAGCGATTTCAGCACCTCCCAAGATGGTCCATTCAATGGGGAATGGCTGTTGGGAAGTTTTTCCTTAGCCATAAATCTGTCTCTCTACTACTCCTAGTTCTGAATGCTAGAGCCAAGCAGACTTGGTCTAAGGTGGCCAAGCTCTCTTCCACACAGTCACTTTCAACACTTGTAGATGATAATCATCCTTAACAATACTTGTTCCAAGGAGAAATCCATACCTCCACCCCCTCTAGGGTTAAGCCACATCCCTTCCTCCGTCTCTTCCAGCCCCGACCCCA
This sequence comes from Petaurus breviceps papuanus, assembly GCF_028583685.1. Taxonomy (NCBI): domain Eukaryota; kingdom Metazoa; phylum Chordata; class Mammalia; order Diprotodontia; family Petauridae; genus Petaurus; species Petaurus breviceps. Next base: position 29,840,380 of record NW_027185809.1, read on the forward strand.
CTTCAATTTTTCCATTGGAAAGATGGGGATAACATTGTTTCTCCCTAACAGAGCTGTCATGATGAAATGATGGAATATGCATGAAATCCTTCAGAAAACTTTGCCAAAATGATCCACAAACAGGACACACTTCTACCATTACTACAATTATTGTAATACAACTATTACAGTTACTACTATTAGGCAGTTAGGTGGCAAAATGGATAGAACACAGGGCCTAGAGTCAGGAAGACCTGAGTTCAAATCCATCCTCAGATTCATCCTAACTGTATGACCCTGGTCAAGTCACTTCACCCGTCTGCCTCAGTTTCTTCAACTGTAAAATGAGCATATTAATAGCACCTATATCCCAGGGTTGCTATGAGGATCAAATGAAATAATATAGTAATATATTATTATTATTAATAACATCATTATTAATAATACATTAATGTTAAATAGTAACATAATTAAAAATCACTTAACAGAGCCTGGCCAATGTATCATTGTTTAGTCACATCCAACTCTTTGGGACCCCGTTGTGGGTTTCTTTACCGAAGATACTGCAGTAGTTTTCCATTTTTTTTCTCCAGTTCATTTTACAGAGGAAACTAAGGCAAACAGGATTAAATGACTTGCCCAGAGCCACACAGTTAGGAAGTGTCTGAGGCCAGATTTGAATTCAGGAATATGAGTCTTCCTGACTCTAGGCCCATCACTCTATCCACTGCACGACCCAGCTGCCTACAGCCTGGAAAACAGCAGGTGCCTTAAAAATCTTCCCTTCCCTATATCTCTTCCTTCCCTTCCTCCCTCTACCACCAATCTGCTTTGCAAGGAGAAGGGTCTAAAACTCTTGTTTCATACAGGTGACTCAAGAACTTCTCAATGACTGAACCCTGTAGCATTCTGTCCCCTTCCTTTTAATACAACTGAGGGCCCATGAAAAACCAAGTCCCAAGAGCCTTAGCTACTCAGACATCAGAGAGGGAATCACCTTAATGTCCACTTCCACTTCCTCCTGACCCAGTCTTTCATCGGTGGCATCAATATCCCCAAAGGTCAGAGTCCCGTTTCGCCCAATTTTCACCTGCTTCTTGTAGGTGTAGTAGAACTCCACACACTGGGCCACTGTTTTGGTCTGAATCTGTTTGGAGTCAAAATGTGGTCAGAGTCCCTTGATCTGTTTAGCTTTATTTGTCTTGCCCACCTTCCCCTCTTTTGCTGTTCTCTCCCTCCCCCCAATACCTCTTCCCTGTCTCCAAATAGTACAAAGTTTAATTCATTAATTAAATTATTAATAATTTTATGTTAAATATTATTAATTTAAATATTAAATATAAATAGTTAAACTAAATAAGCTTAAAAATTAATTCAATAAAAATTTATTAAGTGCCTTCTACATGGAGGGCCCTATGTTAGGCACTGAAGATACAATGACAAAAATGAAACAGTCTACCCTGACCTCAAGGAGCTTTTTTCTATTAATCTAATGAGTACAGGTGAAAAGATACAAAATAGCAATGGTTTTCTCCCAGCACAGGGAATTTTCCATACAACGATTTCCTCAACATCACAGACCAAGACCAGACTGTGACTTAGTATGAACATTCTAAGGAATTGCCTGTGGAATAAGAGGTCAAGTGTCTTACCCAAGACTATACAGCGTGTAAGTGCAAAAGGCAGGATTTGAACCCAGTTTTTCCAGGCTCCAAACTCAAAATGTGATTCATTATGCTACTTATATATATATATATATATATATATACACACACACACACACATACACTACCTTATGCAGATAAGGACAATATGAAGAAAATTGAGAACAGGGAGCTCAGTAACACCTGGGGGGATCAGGAAAGGTGTCATAAAAGGAATGGCATCAGAGTTGAATCTCGAAGGAAAAATTCTGAGAGGAAATGAAGAGTAAGTACATTCTGGACATGGGGGCAGCATGTACAAATGCATGGAGGTGGAAGATGGGAGTATTGTTCTCTGGCAACAACTAGTATTCCAGTTTGGAGGGTAGATAGAGGTCATGAAGGGGCACAGTATGAAATAATATTGGAAAGGAAGATGGGAGCAAATTGTGGAGGGTCTTAAATCCCAAACTAAGGCATCTGGAATTACTGGAGTGCAAACAAAGAGGCTCCAAGTTATTTTCTTGATTCATTTGCATATTTTCACTCTCATTTTCATATTCTCTCTCTCTCTGCACCCTAAATACCTTAATACTGCACTAAGACTTCTGATATTTTACACACACATCACTGTAGCAGTGAGGCTGAATCACCTGCCTATGCCCACACATCTCTACATTTTTATATCTATACCTGTAGGTATAGATTTTAATTTACATCTATATGGAGTGTGTGTATGCATATAGAAAGGGTAAAAGTCACATGTTTGTGCTTTTGAACACTCTTAAGAGAACAAGTGACTCACCAATAAACTAACACATTAAATGAGAGAATTGAATGTCCCCAGGGTGATTAACTAAGGTGAGAGCTATGTGTCAGGGAAGGAAGGATAATAATCTCCAAGTCAAACACAGAACTACATGGGGGGGGGGGGGTGGAACAATCATTTCTTTATATCCTTCTCTCCCTCCCTCCCTCCTTTTATGCAGATATGGGGTGGGAGGTCTTGCTTCTGCAGACAGAAACATTTAGGTTCGAATCTGACTATTGCAGAATTTACAGACTTTACAGCTTTCTCTACTAGGCATACAGCCACAGTCCTTGTCTTTACATTCTCATAAGGGTACAGGATTTTGCTGACAACTGCAAATTGATTTTCTTCACAAGAAAACTATAAGCCAAAGCAAATCTGCAAATTTGCTGGTGGCCTCTTCAGTCTTTATCCTTTTGGTCTTTACGAGAGAAAGCCTGGCATTCCAAGTTCCCCTCCCAACATTGTACTAAGCCATCCAAGCTCACACCCCATTCCCCATCTATTACATTCAATTAATGATTAATCAATAATTTTCCAAGATGAGGCTTAGTAGTCTTGGGTACATATTTAATCAAAGAAACAAACCTGTTTCTAGCAGGGATGGACTGGAGAAAACTCATTGTGAGCTTTCCCATTAAGGCCAGATGCCACCTCCTATATAAAGTTTTTCCGGACCCCCTCCCCCCCAACTGTTAATGTTCTCTCCCTTCCCCTAAAATTACTTTGTATTACGATGATTATGGGTTTTATCTGATTAGAATGAGGGACAACTTAAGGGAAGCCTGGGTGTTCCATTGGCATTTTCCTTCAGATGACAAGAGAGAGAAAAGTCCCCAGCTTCCCCTGGGACAAACTTATGGTCCGGGGACATGGAGAAAAATCCTAGAGGATGGGCAGGTGTGGATGGGCTACAATATTCGTGATTAGAGGGAACATTCACATGGATGAGATCACAGATCCACTGGCATTTCAGAGTATTTTTACATATACTTTGTACTTATCTGTATACACATGTGCATGTGTGTATGCACACATAAACTCTCTGATGACAGATTACTTCAAATTTGGTTTTGTATCCCCCAGTGCCTGGGACATCGAGTTGCTCAACAGACATCTCTAACAATCAGAGCTCATGGGACTGACATGTAAGGGACAACTTGTGAGGTCAGAGAGCAGGAGTGCTCCCCAATTTCCAATTCCCAGGCTACCTGCTGGGTCTGAAGTCACATATCTGCCTGTGGTCCCTCGATCTGGGGGTGATCTCACTGTCTGCTGCTTCTAATTACCACCCTCTGCAGCAAGCACTCTGACCAATGTGGCAATGACTCACTTCTGTCCATTGCCCTCCTTTACTTCCCCAGATATTACTGGCCTTGAATCCAAAGGGTCTGAAGACCACAATATAAGCATCCTCACTGTTCTGAGGCCTAGATAAAATACTGTATTATCTTCTCAAGGAAATAGGAGGCAAGCAGGGAAAAAGAAGAGGAAGAAGTGAGGGGTGGGAGAAGGTGTCTCATTCTTCAGAATGAAAACTCTAACCCGGCTGCTCTTTCTTAAGTCTGCTCTTTGAGCAGCTGCAAAGGCTTCTTCTTATTGGCAGAAACCAAGGTTGAAGTGGCTCTGACCAATACCCTCTCATCCCACCCCCTTTATATCAGTTTCCAGTGTTTCTTGACAGATTTTTTTCACATGATTCTCCTTCACACTGTCTTACTTGCAATGAAACTGGCCCACATGGAGTTGCTTCTTGGACCTCAGTAATCCCTATCAGCCTGAAAGGCTAAGTGACTTGTCCAGGCTCACACAGCTAGTAAATATCTGATGCTGGATTTGAACTCAGGTCCTCCTGACACCAGGGCCAGTGCTCTATCCATTACACCATCTAGCTGCTCCTTCTGCTTTTCTTTCGTCACACAGGCTGTCACTGATTCCTAGAAGGCATTCCCTCATCATCTCTACCTCTTAGAATCCTTTATGGCTTAGCTCAAATGTCACCTCCCATGGGAAAGTCTTTCCTGACTCCCATCCCCAATCCTAAGGTGTTTGTGTGATTTCTCTCCCTCCTTAAATGAAACTGAATTGAATGACTTGTTTAAAAGCTAAACCTCCCAGCAGAATATAAGCTCCTTTAGGCTAGGGACTCTTTTTTCATTTTGTCCTCTTATCCCCAGAAGCTAGTGCCTTGAACATACTAGATTGTATTGAATTAAATTGAATTTCTTCCCATATGGAAAACGCCCTCCGACTCACCAACTTCTGCACCAGGAAGAAGTCCTTCTTGTAGATGGCAATGCCCTTATTGAATAGTTTTTTTTCTGCTACTTTCCACTGGTCAGACCCTGTGATGAGGTAGGAAGAGAGGAAGGAGAAGAGAATGAAAAACCGATCCAATTCAAAAGAAGTTCCTTGGGAGGGCTATTAAAAGGGGAACATGGTAGACCAGGTAGAGAAACTTTCCTTCCACTCTAAGGGAGGCCTCACCATTTTGGAGGTCCAAGTATACACTAAAGGACCAGATACCCTATCATTCAAGAAACTCTCTCTTCCTTCCAACCCCTTCCTATTGATCTCTTCCCTTCTCTCTAAGGTGAAACCCAAGTTCAGGGAAACAGCCAGGACAGTCCCAGAGATCTTCCCTGCTGAGGCTGAATGTATAAGCTTCATGAGGGTAAGGACCATGTCTCATATTCTCCCATGATGCCTTCTGCTTTAGACTCCTATAGGTTCAGGCTATACCCCAGGTCTCTCTATAGTGCTAGGAATGGGATGAAAGGGGTCATAATTTGCTGAGGGTAGATTGCAAAAGAACTGTGCTATCGAGGGCAGCTAGGTGGCACAGTAAGCAAAGCGCTGGCCCCAGAGTCGGGAAGACCCGAGTTCGGTTCTGGTCTCAGACACAACACCCACACACACACACAAAAAAACTAGCCGTGTAACCTTGGGCAAGTAACTTAACCCCAATTGACCCCCAAAAGGAAAAAAAAACCAAAACTGTGCTATCTGTGGTCTTCCTGACCTTCAAGCCACAGCTTATATTTTACCACCTGCAAAAAACCTTCCATGACTCACCCCACCCAACCCCAATTCCTGGATTTGCTCTGGCAACCTCTCAGTCACACATCCAATTTCCTTAAAACTATGTCAGCTTATCGTACTTCTGTTGTTGTCAATAATAATTCATGTTTCCTTAGTAAGAGCCTTCCTTTCTCCTCTTCCTCTTCCTCCAGCAGTTAGGACAAAGTGTGCCAGACACAGTGGGGCTCCAAAGATGCTGTTAACTGGTGGTCCTTTCTACTCACCTGTATAGTGGTAATTTGCCAGTGGGTGATCAGGAGGTCTAAGTGGCTTCCTGAGCAGCAGTTTGGTCAATGTTGCCTGAGGGAGGAAAGAGGAAGATTATGGTCCCAACTGGGGCTGTAGAGGACCCTGGTACTGGGCAAACTTGCCCAACTACCCAGGTCAAGGTCTCACAGTCCTGAAATAACTACCTTAATGACCCCTGAAGTGTTTTTCAGCTACTAAATCTAAAATCCTATGATCCCAAATAATTCAATTCCTAATGTGAGGCTCTCTCCACCATATTCTCTTCCATAAGACAACATGCCAAGGGGTCAGTCTGTTCAGAGGACTATAAGAGATAATTAATGATAATTCTTCTAGGACCCTTGTAACCACATCATCCTTTCAGGAGGCAGGAAAACATCCCTACCTTACTACCCCCTCTCTGGGGCATACACAGTCTCCCCTTCTCTCACCTCTACCCAAGCCTTCCAAAATACATAGTATAGCCCACCACGCATTCAAGGCAGTCAGCTAGGACAGCTCGTAGGCCTTTCTCTACTGTGCAGTGTTGCTCTAGGATGGGCAGAGTAGAGAGAGGTAACCTACATCTACCTTACCCTCTGGGCAATTTGTGTTGGCCCCTCCCTACTCAGCCACCTACCTGTCCCCTCCCCCTTACACATAATCCATGATGCCCCCTGTCCTGGACCAAACCCAGCTCACCAAGATGTTGCCCTTGGCTTCATGCAGGCAATGCAAAGCTAACTCCTGGTTGGTTCCAGCCCCAGGAAAGATACTAGAGCAGGCAGCAGTCAGAAGGTCTTCCACTGGTTCCAGAAAGATTCCCATAGAGGAAAACCCAACAAATTCGGGAAGGAAAAAGAAAACCTGATTCAGAAACTTAGAAGGATTTTTTAAAAGCAATAATTCCGAAAACTGGGCCCTTCCCTCCATCCCTGCACTCCTCCTCACCTTGCCCCTGAATCTCCCTGCTGGCATCCAGGTCTCCCCATGGCTGCCAGACCAGGTCTGCTTTATGCTCATCCAGGGCTGCCAGGGTCCTGTCCTGGATTGGGGGGATTTCTGCTTGGAACCTAGTCCCTACATTGATTCGACTGTGGGAGAAGAAAGGATAAATGGTAGTCTCTCTCAATGTAAATGGAAGCTCCTCTCAGCCTAGGCCCCAGCCCCACCCACCAAGATAAGGACCTGAGGTCCTGACCCCAGGAGCAGAGGAGGAAAGTGACTTGGAGTTCAACAGAGCACACACAACACGGGCTGGAGATCCAACCACAAACACGGCTCCATTTGAGGTGGGGAGTTCAGTGGGCTCCTACCTATGGGGCAAATGGTCTCTAGGGGAAAACTTGTCTTCTGTTGCCAGTGGTGGCCTGTGCCTTCTAGGCAAAGAAAAAACATGGAGATTGGTAGAAGATAAAAAATAGAAACTTCAAATGAGGTTTTAGAGACTGACATCATTGTAGCAAAAATAAGCTTGGCACACTGCCTGGGTATAGAACAGGCATTTAATAAATGTTTATTGATTGATAAGTGGAAATTGGCCCTAGTCCCTCACCCTAGGCTCTGCATTATAGTCAGAGATGGGGTGGGTTTGAAATGAACAACTGGAGAACAGGCAGAAGGGGGCTCCTTAATGGAGACCAAGGTCCACTCCTGCATTACCCGCCCCCCTCACTTTGTTGGGGCCTACCAGTCACAACCCTTTTCTCTAGAGCATAATAGAGGGGAGCTCTCCACCCCAATAGTAGGCAAATGATAGAATTCTTATATATTTAGGGTTCCTAGAGTAGATGACTTCCATTTTCACTTCCTTTTCCTTCCTATCCTTGAGAGGAAAGATAAAAGACCATTTTTGTATAAAGGATTGGGGCAGCCAGGGGGTAAAGGAAGCATTCTTTGAAATACTTACGGCTCAATGCTGACAGGCGTAACTTCTCCCATCACAGAAAGAACAGGTGGAGTGACTTCAGCACTGTCTGAGAGACAAGGAACGCATTTATTAAATAGTTCAAAAGAGGGGCGGCTAGGTGACACAGTGAATAGAGCACCGGCCTTGGAGTCAAGAGGACCTGAGTTCAAATCCAGCCCCCAGACACGTGACACTTAACTAGCTGTGTGACCTTGGGTAAGTCATTTAACCCCAATTGCCCTACCTTCCCCCCTCCAAAAAGAAATAGTTCAAAATATGGGGGGAGAGAGGAGGTGTGTATATGTTGGGGGAAGGGAGGTTATTCCTATGGCTTCCTGCAGGAAACTGGCTTCTAAGGAAGTACCTTTTTTTCGGAGAGGGGAAGGCAAGGCAATTGGGGTTAAGTGACTTGCCCAAGGTTACACAGCTAGTTAAGTGTCAAGTGTCTGGGGGCTGGATTTGAATTCAGATCCTCCTGACTCCAGGGCCAGTGCTCTATTCACGGTGCCACCTAATTGCTGAAGTTGTACCCTCGCTTGGTGCATTCTACCCTAAGCACAGGACAAATCACAGTCACCCTAAAACAATCTCCAACCTACACTGTTGCAGATAAACCTCAGGGGGTTCCTGAGCTAAGGATTTTAGGCTGGGCATTGTAGCATTACTGGCAGCAAATGACATCAGGTGGAAGAGTGTTTGTAAAGTGACACTAAAGTCAGTTATTATTAACACTGCTACCTTTTAACTAAGCTTAGGATCCACCCTTTTTTTCTTCTGAGTCAGCCAGGTAGCACAGTGGCTCCATAGAAAAGACTGTCTCAGAAGAGAAGAAGGTTTGATTCTAAGCTTAAGTACTCAAGAAGATCTAAATTCAAATTCTGGTTCAGATACTTCCTAGGTCTGACTTTGGGCAAGCCACTGAATTAGGTTAAGTTAAGCCACTTAACTTCAGTGAGATTTATTATCATGGAAATAATAACAGCATCTACCTTCCAGGGTTGTGGTAAGGTTCAAATGAGATATTAGTAAGATATTAGTTATACTAGTATATATTATATATTAGTTATATTAGTATATATTCTATATTAGTAATAAGATATTGCAAGATATTAGTATCTTATTAGTAAAGTACTTTGCAAGGCAGCTAGGTTTCTCAGTGAATAGAGCACCAGGCCTAGAGTTAGAAAAACCTGGGTTCAAATCCAGTCTGACACACTAGATGTGTGACGCTGGGCAAGTCATTTAACTTCTCTATGCATTAGTTCACTGGAGAAGGAAATGCAAAACCACTCCATTATCTTTGCAAAGAAAAGCCCAAGGCCAATACTGGTGTGCTAAGGTCCATGAACAATAAAGTGCTTTGTAAACCAATCACCAAGTTAGTCTAACCCCCTCAAGAGATAGGAATATCTCTTGGCTGGAATACTGAAAGTCTACTAAAGGGCTCTCTCAGATTCAACCCAATGTAATCCAATCCATCTCACACACACACACACACACACACACACTCTCTCTCTCTCTCTCTCTCTCTCTCTCTCTCTTTCTCTCTCTATCAGACCCAAGACGATCTGATTAGGGAGGGGAGGTACCTGAGGGTGGTGGTAATCTAACCCTGGGAGATATCATTAGGGTGGACAACTCCTTCCATAGGTGAAAACTGGCAAACCCCAGGAACCCAGTCTCAAAGACCTGCCTGGGGCACTGAGAAGTCAAGAGACACTAGCCCAAGCCAGTAAGTGTGGGAACTAAATCCTAACCATCCTGGTCTCCAAGGCCATTCTTGGTCTCAGTATGGATTTAGTTGTCTTTTGCACATACAGCTTACATCCTATCTCTTCTAGGCTTAAAAAAAAAAGCTTTCAGTCAATGACTACAGTAATCTACTGTTAATAAAATTGAAATGGGTTCTGGATCTAGATATAAAGGCTGATACTGTATGCAATCTCGGAGAGCAAGGAATAGTTTACCTGTCAGATTTATGGAGTAGGGAAGAATTTATGACCAAACGAGATAGAGCATTATGAAATGCAAAATGGATAATTTTGATTAAATTGAAATGTTTTTGTACAAACAAAATCAATGTAACCAATATTAGGAGGGAAGTGGAAAATTGGGAAAGTATTTTTACAACCAGTGTCTCTGATAAAGGATTCATTTCTAAAATATACAGAGAACTGAGTCAAACATAGAAGAATACAAGCCATTCTCCAATTGATAAATGGTCAAAGGATATGAAAAGGCAGTTTTCAAAGGAAAAAATTAAAGATATCTATAATCATATGAAAAAATGCTCTAAATCACTATTGATTAGAGAAATGCAAATCAAAATAACTCTGAGGTACCACATCTCACTTGTCAAATTGCTAACATAATAAAACAGGAAAATGATAAATGCTGGAGATGTAGGAAAAATCGGAATACTAAATGCATTGTTGGTGGTGGTGTGAACTGATCCAACCATTCTGGAAAGCTATTTGGAACAATGCCCAAAGGGCCATAAAAATGTGCAAAACCCTTTGGACCCAGCAATACTATTTCTAGAGCTGTATCCCAAATAGACCATACAAGTGGGAAAAGGACCAGTATGTACAAAAATATTTATAGCAGCTCTTTTTGTGGTGGCAACGAATTGGAAATCAAGGGGATGCCCATCAATTGGGGAATGGCTAAACAAGTTGTGGTATATAAGTGTAATAGAATATTATTGTGCTATAAGAAATGAGGAGCAGACAGATTTCATAATAATCTGAGAACCAGGAGAACTTTGTACACAATTACAGACACATCATATCTGTGACAACTAACTTTGACAGACTGGGCTCCTCTCAGCAATGCAAGATTATAAGGCAACTTCAAAAGACTCATATGTGTGTGTATATGTATATATATATATAGATAGATAGATAGATAGATATAGAGATCTATATCTGTATATATAGATATCCACATCCAGAAAAAGAATTATGGAGTCTGAATGCAGACTAAAGCAAACTACTTGCTTTCTCTCTTTTTTGTTTTGTTTTCTTCCTTCTTTCTTGTTGCTCATTCCCATGGGTTATAATCCTTCTTTACAACTTGACTAACGTTTAATGTGAAGGTATTTGTAGAACCCGTATCAGATTGCATGCCACCATGGATGGGAGATGGGAGAGAAAATTTGGAACTCAAAAGCTTGTGTAACTGAATATTGTAAACTAAAAGCAAATTAATTAATTTAATTTTAAAAAAAGTTTCCAAATCATAGCCCCAAACTTACAGGGTAAAATCCAAACTCCTTAACCAAGCTTCCAAGACTCTCCACAATCTGGCTCCCTCTCATCTTTCCAGTCTCTCCTCCCCCACCCTCATCCCCTCTCCCTTTCCCAAGATTCAACTGGATTACTCTGCTCTCTGTTCCTCAGTCACTTCCACGACTTTCATCTTGGTACTTTTGATCATCGTCTTCTCTCCATTTGAAACAAACTACTCTCTCCCAGGTCTTCTTGGTCTAATAAATTCCTAACCCTAACAAAATCAGCAGTTAGGTGGCACAGTGGATAGATCATTGGGCCCGAAGTCAGGAAGACCTGAGTTCAAATCCAGCCTCAGACTACTAGCTATGTGACTTTGAGCAAGTCACTTAACCTTGTTTGCCTCAGTTCCTCAGGTGAAAAATGGGGATACAATGGAGCAGGAAATGGAAAACCACTCCAGTGTCTTTGCCAAGAAAATCCCAAATGGGGTCACAAAGGGTTGGCTACAACTGAAAAACGACTTCAGAAATATTGGCTGATCGGTTGATCTCTTTTCTGCCTTTAGTCTAACTTCAGAAGCAGCTTCTGCTTTAACTCTCTCAAGCTCAGAAAGAAGGACATGGGCTATAGACTGCAATTCTGCTAAGAGGAAGGTGGAGAATCTGGTGGGGTAGGATAGGGGAAAAAACCCAAGACAACACTGTTGTCCTTCTAGTCAGCCACCAGAGGGAGCCAGAGAGCAGTGTCACTGTAGGGGGGGCTGAAGTCAGGGACACAATTCCATTCAGAAATCCAAGGTTCATCTGGGCCTGTACTTAGCCACTGGAGGGAAAAGGTGAAAACATGTGGATGGACTAGTACAAATTCAATGAGTCGTTGATGGGTTGGGTTGATTTTGCTAAGGGAAGGGAGGAAATAGTTGAAGATGTGATATTAAGGGGCGGCTAGGTGGCACAGTTGAACAGAGCACCGACCCTGGAGTCAGGAGGACCTGAGTTCAAATCCGGCCTCAGACACTTGACACTTACTAGCTGTGTGACTTTGGGCAAGTCATTTAACCCAATTGCCCTCCAAAAAGCAAAAGCAAAAAAAGGTGATAGTAAAAACAAACAAACAAAAACAACCCAGCCCAAACTCAAATATGACTGAAGAAGATGGCAAACCTTTCTTAAAAGAGTAGTATTACCCATATCCTAATGAGCTGGTCATCCCATAGATCTAGCCTAATCCACAGAAGCCCTAAAAGATGGAATTTCGGGGCAGCTAGGTGGCGCAGTGAATAGAGCACAGGCTCTGGAGTCAGGAGGACCTGAGTTCAAATCCGGACTCAGACACTTGACACACTTACTAGCTATGTGACCTTGGGCAAGTCACTTAACCCCAATTACCCTCTCCAAAAAGCAGAAAAAAAAAAAGATGGAATTTCTCCATGTTGCCTCACTCCTACCCATGTTTCCCAGTAACAGAACACTCACTGGATCGGAGTAGGGTACGGTGAGCACTCTTTGGTGTAATGGGAGGAGGGGCGACGAGGCCAGTGGCCGACATGATGGCATTGAAGTAGAGGCCAGAGCCTTCGCGAACAGGGCTGAGGATAGGTGGGGGAGTGTAGGGGGGAAGTTCAAAGTTTCTGTCAGATGGGTGGTCAGTCAGGCGGACAGGAGAGCGTAGGTGACTCTGGTAGGGAGTAATATTGGAGTAGACTGGAGGGGCAATGAAAGTGCCTGCCTTGGTGGGGATAATCAAGGGTTCAGGTCGAGGCCTCTGCTTTGGTTTCCGGACCAAGCCCTCACCATCCCCCTTGGGATCCATGTCTTCAGCCTGCAGAAAGAAGGCAAATAAGAGACAGTTAGTCTTTTAAAAGAAAAGCATAAGGTCACTTTCTTGATTTTGGATTCTTTTTTGTTAAAATCAACTTTTTTTACTGATACATTTTGTGTTCATTACTGACGTGTTTCATTATTTTCCTCCCCTACCCCTTTCCCAGAGAGCCACTCCTTATAATAACGGGGAAAAAGAGGAAGGGAAAAAAAAAGTTTAGAAAAACTAACATGAAAAAAAAAATCTGATATATACATATATGTATGTATGTATATATGGTTCCATATCTCTGGTCTACCATCTCTATTCTTTTAATAATTTTTTTTCCATCTCTGTTCTTTGAGGTCAAATTCTATTATCATCATTTCACAACATTCGGTTTCTGTTTTCTTATTGTTCTTTCCATATATGTTATTGTAGTCACCATGTATATTTTCTTCAGGGTCCCTTTCATTTTGCATTAGTTTATGTAACTTCTTGTTACGTTTGTCTGTATTCAATTTGTCATTTCATACAGTACAATAATACTGGATTATATTCATTTGTCACAACTGGTTTAGACACACCCACACAGGAGCTACAAATATTTTGATACCTAGTTTTAGCCACTTTCTTAGCATAATTCCACACCACTTTTCAAAATGGAACCAATTTGTAGCTCTCACCAACACTATACTAGTGTGTGCCCCTCTTTACACAACCCTCCCCAGAATTAACTATTGCCTCACTTATCATTTTTGCCAGTTTTCTGGTGGTGAGGTGAAACCACAGGGCAGCTGTGGTTTTCAGTTTTCCTATCATTCATGATTTGGAATATTCTTTCATATAATTGCTAAAAGTTCGAAACTTTTCTTTGAGAAACATTTATTCATATCCTTTGACCACTTATTGGGGAAAGGCTTTTGGGATAAATAGTAGAATCTTTCCCAGATGACCTCTTCTTATACTATCAGTAATTTTGTTCACAGAAAAGCTTTTCAATTTCATGTAACCAAAATTTTCCATTTATTGGAAACGCTTCTAATATTTCCCCATTTCATATGATACTAGTTTCTGAATTTTAGAAAGTTAATTTTAAAATTTTATTTCTAAAAAATCCTTCTATGTTTATGCTGTGCAGGGTTTTTAGCATATATGAATATCATACTTTGTTAAAGGTCTTTTCCACATTTAATGATACAATCATGTGCTTTTTGATCTTTTGCTTTTAATATGATTAACCATGCTGTTTCCCAGTCTTTATATCCATTGTATAAATTCAATTTGATCACAATGCATGTTATATTAAATTTTGAATTTATATTCATTAATGTTACTAGGCTATAATTTGGCTTTCTTTGGCTCATATAAGTGTGTTAAGGATTAAATCTGTCTTATAAAATGAGTTTTACAAATGTTAAAAAAAATTGTTTTTTATATGCAACTGGGAAATAAGATTATACAGGCACTGGGGTATAGAAATCCATCTTGCCCTACTAAAAAGTTGGGGAGGATGGGGGAAGATATAAGAGAGAGTAGATTGGAGAAAGGGGTATTCAGTAGGCTCAGTATTTTAGGGTGTGGGTAGAGGAAAAATGGGGAGAAAAAATTGTAACTCAAAATCTTGTGGAAATGAATGTTGAAAAATAAAAATTAAAAAAAAAGTCAAATGAGTTTTACAGAGTGTATTATTTTTCCATTTTTGAGAATAATTGTAGTATAGGTACTTAAAATTTTAGCAGAATTCTCCTACAAATCCATTTGGACCAGGAGTTGTGCTTTTTTTCTTTACTAGTTCTTTTACACCTAATTTTTTTTCGTAATTAAATATCTATATCTCTTTGAATTTCTGTAAATGACTATTTCTTTGGAGTTCTAAATTATGCTTGCATGTAACTGTGTATACTAGGTTCTGATCATTCTTCTTATTTTTTTCTCTTTGTTGTACTTTCATAGCTTGTTTTGGGGATTTGGGGTCCATTTCACTTTCCTCCTCTTGTAATAACATCGGTTCACGAAGCCATTAGGTATGTTTATCAGTTCAATTTCAGTTTTCCAATTTATTTCTCCTCTAATTTTCAAAATTTCCTTTTTTGTTCTCATTTTGGGTTTATTTGTTGTTGCCTCATACTATGGTCACGTTTTATAAAGGTGCCATGTGGAACAAAAACCAAAAAAAGTACATGCTTTAGTAGTGCCATTCAGTAGTACCACAATCTTTTTGCTTTTTTTTTTTTTGAGGGGGGAGGGTAGGGCAGTTGGGGTTAAGTGACTTGCTCAAGGTCACATGACTAGTTTTGTGTTAAGTGTTTGAGGCCAGATTTGAACTCCGGTCCTCCTGAGTCCAGGGCTGGTGCTCTATTCACTGTGCCACCTAACCACCCCAAGTACCACAATCTTTTAACCTTACATTCTCAAGTGGTTTGTTCAACTCTCTATTTTTTTTTTATCAGATTTGTCCAGCTCTTAGAAAGAAAAATTAAGGTATCCAAATATTGTGGTGTTAATATCTACATCTTTCTATAAGTAAATTAATTTTTCTTTTATGAATTTAGGTATGATACCATTTACTGCACATTTAATATCTATGTTAGTCCATTGTCTATGGTTCCTTTGAGCATAATGTAATTTATTTATCTCAACTGATTTTGTGAATTTTTATTTTTGCTTTGTCTGAAAGCATGATTGCAACTCCTACTTTTTTGGATTCATCTAATGCATAGTAAATTTTGTTCCAGCCTCTCATTTTGATTCTAAATATGGCTTTGCTTTTTAGATGTATTTCTTGTAAATATCACATTCCAGGGTTTTGTTTTCTTATTCATTTTATTTATCTCTTTTGTTTCACTGGATTATTTTTTTGGCTGATATTTTTAATCAAATGCTTTATTAAATTCTAGTTTACATCATTCATTTCCGCAAGATTTTGAGTTACAAATTATCTCCCTGTTTTTCCCCTACCCACCACCCCAAAATAGCGATCCCACTGGATATCCCCTCCTCCAATCTACCCCAGTGCCTGTATATCTTATTTCCCAGTTACATGTAAAATAATATTGATAATAGTATATATAAAACATTTGATTTTAAAACTTTGAATTCCAGATTCATTCCCTTCCTCACTTCTCACCCACCCTTACTGGGAAGATAAGCAATTCAATATAGGTTGTATATGTATAGCTATGCAAAACATTTCCATAGTAGATATATTATGGAAGACTGACTATATTTCCCTCCCTCCTATCCCACCTCCCACTTGTTCTATTCTCTACTTTGATCCTGTTCCTTTTCAAAAGTGGGTGCTTCCAACTTCCCTCCCCCCCAACCTGCCCTCCCTTCCATCATCCCCCCTCTCATCCCCTTCACCCCTACTCTCCTGTAGGGTGAGATACTCTATTTAGTGTGTATGTCATTCCCTCCCTAAGCCAAATTCAATGAGAATAAGGTTGACCCATTCCCTTTTGCCTTCCTGTTCTTCCCCTCCATTGTAACCATTTTCCCTTACCTCTTCTATATGAGATAGTCCGCCCCATTCCGTCTCTCCCCATCTCCTCTCATTATATTCTTCTCTCACCTCTCAATTTCACCTTTTAAGTAACATTCCTTCCCATTAAATTGGACCTGTGCCCTCTATCTATGTATACCTGTAAGCATATATACACATTCACATATGTATTCATATGCCCATATACCCTCCAATATAGACTTATACATGTATGTGTATATATGTGTGTGTGTGTGTGTATACATTTCTATTCCCTTCAATTATTCTCATACTGAGTAAAGTTTCATAAGTTACAATTATTGTTTTTCCATGTAGGAATGTAAATAGTTCAACTTTGATAAGTTCCTTATGATTTCTTTTCCCTGTTTACCTTCTGATGCTTCTTGTATCTCAATGTCAAATTTTCTATTCAACTCTAGTTTTTTCATCAAGAATGCTTTAAAGTCTTCTATTCCACTGAATGACCATATTTTCCCCTGAAACATGATACTCAGTTTTGCTGGGTAGGTGATTTTTGGTTTTAATCCCAGCTCCTTTGTTCTCCAGAATATCATATTCCAAGCCCTTCAGTCCCTCAGTGTAGAAGCTGCCAGATCCTGTGTTATCCTGATTGTGTTTCCACAATATTCAAATTGTTTCTTCCTGGCTGCTTGTAATATTTTCTCCTTGATCTGGGAATTCTGGAACCTGACTATAATATTCCTAGGAGCTTTCTTTTGGGGATCTTTTTCAGGAGGTAATTGGTGGATTCTTTCAACCTCTATTTTTGCCCTCTGGTTCTAATACATCAGGGCAATTTTCCTTGAGAATTTCTTGAAGGATGATTTCTAGGTCCTTTTTTTTTTTATTATGGCTTTCAGGTAGACCAATAATTTTAAAATTATCTCTCCTGGATCTATTTTACAGGTCAGTGGCTTTCCCAATGAGATATTTCACATTGCCTTCTATTCTTTCATTTGTTTGGATCTGTTTAACTGCATCTTGATTTCTCCTCAAGTCACTAGCTTCCATTTGCTCCAGTCTAATTCTGAAGAAATGATTCTCCTCAATGAGCTTTTGAGATTCTTTTTCCATCAGGCAGATTTGGCTTTTTAAGGTATTCTTCTCCTCATTGCCTTTTTGAGCCTCTTTTGCCATTTGAGTTAGTCTATTTTTTAAGGTGTTATTTTCTTCAGTCAGGTTGTTGACTCTCATTTCATAATTTTCTTGCATCATTCTTATTTCTCTTCCCAATTTTTCTTCCACTTCTCTTATTTGGTTTTCAAAATCCTTATTCTTAAGCTCCTCTCTGGCCTGTATCCAGCTCATATTTTTTCTTGGAAGCTTTTGGTGCAGGAGTTCTGACTTCATTGTCTTCCTCCTGTTCCATTCTTTCATCCTTTTTGTCCCCAAAATAGGAGTGTAAAGTTGGATTGCTCTGCTTGGTTTGCTTCCTTTGCCTGCTCATGTTGCCACTCAATTACTTGACTTTTGGGCTTTTTGCCACAGTAAGACTCTGCCACCAGACAGGGGAACTTCATCCCAAATGCTGGCGGTTTCTCAACTATTGAAGGTATTAGTTGGGTGCCCTCTCTGAAGCCTCCACACGCTCTGGCAAGTTGGTCGTACACCCCGGGACCTCCACCCTAGACCACAATACAGATCCAAGCAGGTTAAAGCAAGAGTGATTAACCCTCAGACTGGTCGCCTGGTCCCCCTACAATCTGAAGGCCAGGTGCTGAAGCTGCCACATGGCAGGGGCTTCTCACCCTGGGAGCAAAGGCTGACCGCACTCCCCAACTACTGGGTCCCAAAGTCCACACTGCACTGACCTCTCACTTTGTCCTTAGCATCTATGTGTTGACAATTCTGGAAACTGCCACAGCTGCTGGTGATCTGAAGTTCCTCCAGCCAGCAGCTAGCCAGGCCACCCTGGAGCTAAAACCTCAGGTTCAAGCTGGGCTGGCCGATTCCTGTCAGTCTGCCAGGCTGTCCTTGGCAGGAGGTTAGTTTCTCTGTGTCATTTTGTGGGTTCTGTAGCTCCAAAGTTTGTTCAGTCACCTTTTACATGAATTGGAGGGGGTAGGAGCCGGAGCCTCATGGAGATCCTGTTTCTACTCTGCTATCTTGACTCCCTCATTGGATTTGTTTAATCCATTTATATTTAAAGTTATAAGAAGTTGGTTTGTATTTTTTCCTCTTTGTGTCTTTTAATATTGGGGAATTTAAAGATTTTTTTAAATCCCCTTTTCTCTTTTAAGACAATAGCTTGCTCCATGTTCAATTTTGCTAAAACCATTTTATCATATTAACGCTATCCCCTACACATTCTCTTGGCTCCTCTTATACCCTTCTGCTCTCATTTGCTAATTCCATCCCAGGAGTTTTTACTTAAATTATTGATTTATTTATCAATTTTCTCTCCTTTTTTTTCTCCTTTCACCCTCTCAGTTAAGTGGTTAGTTCAAATTATCTCCTTCTTCCCATAAGCTACTTACATTTTATCAGTTTAAATGTTTCTGAGAAATTTTTTTCTTTGATTTGTTCTCTTAATTCTCTTACCAGACTATTTTATAATTTCATTCTCTGATTTGTGGTTTCTATTTTTTATTTATTTTTATTTTGCTTTTCTTTTATTGGGGTAAAGTTTTTGAAGTAATGGGTTTGAGTTTTATTTTCTAAATAATTTCTATGTTGTTATTATACATCTTGTTCATCCACCCCCTTTTGAAATTGTATTTTACTCTTAGAATTATCAATTCACAAAGAAAATAATGTTGAACAGAAACTGTATCTTGTAGAAATATGCTCTGTATGAAACCATGCAGTCCAATTCTACTCCTTGCCCTCCCCAAGATCATTTTCCTTCCCCAATGGCTGTCCATCTCTAGAGTCATGCCACTTAAATCTTTGGGGAACCATTTGCCTCTAGGGAGCTGACAATCTCTTTTCATGCCGACAGAAGCACAACACTCTCTAAGGAAAAGTGTGCTTCTCAATGTACCAACTCCCTCCAGATTAAATACATCAGGAAATCTGTCTACTATTATAGGCAAATACCTCTTCTTCCAAAGGAGTGCTCTTTACTGGAATTTCCTCTCCCCAAATTCAATCCCTCCTTTTTGTTAGCCTCACTCTCCTACAGCCCCATTTTTCCTGAGAGTATCTAGGAGTCACTATCCCTTTGCTGTTCACTCATGAACTTGATGAAGGAGTATTACCCATTCTCTCTGTCTTCCATTTATCCTTTCTCTATGTAACCTTTCACTCTGCAATTTGGTCCTATAAAATACATTGATTCAGGAAAAGGGAAAATGTGGGATTCTGTTTCTCCAGCTTCAATTCTCTTATTTCTTTAATTTCTGCTTATGTCTTTACCCCCCCCCCCTTTTTTTAAATGTATTTACCATCTCTGTTTTTTAGAGGATATTTAAAAATATTTTTATGTCTTTATTGTGTAGGATGACCTTTAAAAAAATACTTATTATGGATTAGTCCTAAGCAAAATAAATTCAAATTAAGGACAGTTGAAAATATTTATAGCTTTTTTTGAGGTGGGAAAGAAAGGGCATCTGAGGGAATATCTTATCAACTAGGAAATGGCTAAACAAAGTCTGGTATATAAATGTGATAGAATATTATTGTACAGTAGGAAATGATGGAAAAATGATTTCAGACAAACCTGGGAAGACATATTATGATAGAACAATTTATACAATGACAAATAATGTTGTAAAGATTAACAACTTTGAAAGACTTATGAAACCTGATGAGTGAAATGACCAAACATGATTTCAGAGGCCTAATAATGAAACTTGCTACGCATCCCAAGAAAGACTCAGTGGAGAATATACACACACACACACACACACACACACACACACACACACACACACTCCTTCTTTTAGGCATGACCAATTTAGAAACATTTTGCTTGACTATATACATTCATAACAGAGATTTTGTTCTTCTTTCAATTAAAGAGGTTGAGGAGAGGAAAACTTTTGCTGATTTCTTAAAGTTAATTAAAAAAAAATAATCCTTTAAATGTGGAGTAATTATTTCACATTTCCTTACCTATTATTTTTTAGTAATTATATTTATTTATCTTCCTTGGGTTTCTGCTGTCTGGGACATTTGTCAAGTCAAATATTTTGCTCAACTAGCTTTTTTTTTTTTTTAAAGAATGCTCCAAATGTCTCTTTTATTGAATGTTCATCTTTTTTAATTGGCTTGCAAGTTTATAGGGTATATAATTTTAAATTATTGCTTAAACTGACTTGCTTTTCAGAAAACATATTTCCATTTCCTTCTACAGTTTCTAGTAGGTTGAAAATAATCTTGTGTTATTCTTTTCATTTTTATTTGAAAGTTTTTTTCTTTAGCCTCTTGGATAATTTGCTATTTGTCACTGGAATTGTTATATTTAACCTAATTAAAGCTTAATTTTTTTTTTCTTTCTGGAGGCAATATGTGGATTCTTTTGATTGGTAGTTCACTTTCTACATTCAGAAATTCTGGGTAATTTTCTTCAGTTATTTCTTTACTATGGTGTTTAGGGTTTTTAGTCGTAGTCTTCTGACAGACTTATGAGCTTTATGCTCTTTCTGCCCCTGCTGTCTTCAAGATCAATCATTTTGACTTGTACAGAGATCACATGTTCTTTTAATGATGTGTTTTACTTCTCTTTTGCAGCTTTTCTTCCACTTTAGTATGTTCGAATTCTAAACATTTTTTCTCATTTTATTTTCTTTAGAAAAACTCTCCATTATGAATTCAGCTTTTTCAGTCCAGTAATTGAAGATTTTATTTCTGCATTGATGGTTGCATAATTTTGATATATTAATTCTAATTTCTTCTCATGTAGATTTCAGTTTTCTTTTCAAATATTCTGAAATTTCTTCTTGTTGATCCGCACTCTCTTGGGAGCCTACAGTATTCTATGTTTCATTAAGCATTGGTTCTCTTGTAATATTTGTTAAAACAGTTTTGTAATCTCTTTTGAGGATTTAGTACTTATTCTTCCTTTCAGTTTTGGGATGTTCTCTATTGATTTATCTGTTTGTACTCTGGATTTTAATTGAGTTTTCTTACTCTTGAAATTTTCAGTGCTTTAGTCTCTTTTTCCTTATATCACTCCTTTACTCACTCTTTTGACTCCTGGCCTTTGCTGGTATATAGACCCCAAGCCCAGGCTAAAAAGCAGTCTTCACTTTCTCCCACATTGAGGGATTTAGGGTTTACTGTCCTGAGGACCTGGAAGGAAGTACAGAGCTGGCCCAGTTGGGTTTCAGTCCCCTTTCTTTCAGGCCTTTTACAACCATGAGCAGTGACACTCCCATCCCACCCACAAACCTCCAAGTTCTTCTTCTGTCTTCATTTCCTTCTCTGACTGGACTGAACTAGTATGTTATTTTTTTTTGCAGGTTTCAGGCAGGGTGAGTCTGGTATTCTGGAGGGGATGCCTAACTTATATTGTTATGAGGTAGGTGGGGAGGTAAACAGGGATAGAGTATGTTGATAATCTCTGAAGCAGTATGAGTTCCTAATATGGCATAAGCCCCATGGGACAAATTTGTGTAGGGCATGGAGGCAGGTGTAAAAGGGGATAGGTGCTCAGTGGACAATTTAAGGATTACCATTACTTGGTATCTGACGGTTCTGTCTCTCTTTGTTTTGGGATTTTTTGGTTCCATTGATTCACCTGTAATTAGAACTCTTCTGGTACTTAATTTCTAGGGTGTTTTGTTTGTTTTGGAGAACCAATGGGATCTAGAGAAAGTGTCAAGTCTCGTGTCATGATCTAGAAGTTCCTTGATTTATGATTGTTATTAAGATTCTTCCTTCTGAAAGAAAGTTTGAAACTCTTTCTTTCTACCATTCCCCCAAAAAGTAAAAGAGAAAACATATCTAATACCTCTTTTTTTTTTTTACTGTCTCCTCCTGGGTCTACTACTTTATTATCTGCGCAGGAAAGACAGATTCTCTCACCCAAATGATTCAGAGATTGATTAGCAACTGTTCTTAGGATTTTAGGATTAGTTTTTCCTTTCTGCCAGGTTGGTTTACCTCACTGATAAAATGCCTCTGAGCAATGTTTTATGTATAACTTCTGAAAAATGGGGACAATAACTCAAGTCCCCTATCTCTCCTAAATGTAAATCTGAAACCCCATAAAAGCAGGGTCTTTCAATTTGAAGATTTTGAGATAAGCTCAAGGACCATTAAGAGTTTCACTTTTGTTTTAAGAACACTGGGGGGGGGGGGCAGGTAGCACAGCAAGTAAGAGCACCAGCTCCAGTGTTGTGATGACCTGGAGATCAAATCCTGGGCTCTGACACTTAGCACCCACCCAGAAACACCTGGCTGTGTAACCTTGAGCAAGTTACTTAAGCCCAATTGCTTAGGGGCAGCCAGGTGGCTCAGCAAGTAAGTGTCGGAATGACCTGGAGATCGAATCCCAGGCTCAGACACTTAGCACCACACCCAGAAATAACTGGCCCTGTAACCTTGAGCAAGTTACTTAACCCCGATTGCTTTAAAAAAAAAAAAAAAAAGAACACTGGGGGGCAGCATAGATAAAGGAAAAAATCCTGGGCAGCCGGTTAAGTGATCCAAGTTCAATTTCCAACGCTACCATTGCATGACCCTGGGCAAGTCACTACCTCTTTGGGTCTCTCAGTAAAATGAGGGGAGTTGGATTAGATTAGTTCTAAAATTCTCTTGATTCAAGATACAGAAATATGCCCTAGCCTCCTACCCTATTTTGGATATTGTATTTTGGAACACTATTTAACAGATTTCTCTAGGACTGGTCACCAAGAAATGATATTAAATCTAGGTGGTTGGGGAATAAAGGACAAGTCTTGGGTTCTGGTTTCAGCTGGCATATCATATTCTCTTTCTAGTAAATTAGAGGCCATCAGCATTCATTTTTGCCAGAAATCTCAACCTATCCAAAAGCTTAGACTAACAACATATGTGGAAAGGGGGAAAAAAAGCAGAGGGGAGGGAAGTAGTATCTTGTTTTCAAAATGTTCCTACCTGGGCTGGCACATCAGCCATGGGATTCCGGTTGGATCTCCTTCGTGTGACAATGACTGAGGGTTTGTGTTCTGTGGGGCTCCGATCAGGTGCTGAGGCCAAAGGGGCTTTCCCTTCCTCATCTGAATAGCCCAGCTGTGCCACCTCTGGCAGATCCACCCTGCACACAGGGACTGACACAGGGATGATAAGAGGTACCATCCCACTGTCTTCTCGTGCTCGTTTGGAGGGGGGTGAGGGCCCAGCAAACTCCACCACGCTCTTGGCTGCAGATGCTACCACTGTCTTCCGTCTCTCCTCTAGGCCTTCGGCATCCTGGAAAGAAGAAGGGAGAAAGGAGATATAGAACTGAAGACTGAAATACAATGTCTTCATTTTCTGGTTGATTTACTCATTCCTCTAGCTACCACGTAACTGTTTAAAAACATCACTAAATACATCATTTAATGCCTTCACTCCCTGGATCCCTTGACTTCTTATTAAAATTAGGATCTGGCCCCACTCTTTGTATGTGCAATCTTATCTGGAGTAAGAATGATGATAATGATGATGAGAATAACAGTAATAGCTAGCATTTATATACAACATTTTAAGGTTTACAAAGGCTTTTGTTTTTTTGGGGGGGAAGACAAAGCAAT
Organism: Petaurus breviceps papuanus; assembly: GCF_028583685.1. Taxonomy (NCBI): domain Eukaryota; kingdom Metazoa; phylum Chordata; class Mammalia; order Diprotodontia; family Petauridae; genus Petaurus; species Petaurus breviceps. Next base: position 29,864,230 of record NW_027185809.1, read on the forward strand.
TGGGGTTAAGTGACTTGCCCAAGGTCACACTTAGGATGTGTGTTATATGTCTGAGGCTGCATTTGAACTCAGGTCCTCTTGACTCCAGGACCAGTATTCTATCCACTGCACTACCTAGCTGCCCCAACAAAGGCTTTCTTTACAAATAGTGCATCACAAAAACTTTTGGAGGTATATGCTACTCAAACAACCTTTGGAGGTATATGCTACTATCACCTCCATTTTACAAAGGAGAAAACTGAAGCAGACAGGGGTTAAATGACTTTCCCAGAGTCATGAAGCATGTTGTTCAGTTGTTTCAGTCATGTCCAACTCTCTGTGACCCCCTTTTGGGCCTTTCTCAGCAAAGATGCTGAAGTAATTTGCCATTTCCTTCTCTAGGTCATTTTACAAATGAGGAAGTCAAGGCAAACAGGGTTAAGTGACTTGCCCAGGGTCACACAACTAGTAAGTGTCTGAGGCCAGATTTGAACTCAAAAGATGGGTCTTCCTGACTGACTCCAGGACATACCCTCTGTCCACTGTGCCACCTAGTTATGCCAGTAAGGAAGTTAGTAAGTTACCTAATGTGAGGTCTGAACTCAGGTTTTCCTGACTCCAGGTCCAGCTCTCTAGCCATTTCATCACCTTGCTACAGTATGACATGTAGGAAAGAGCTTAGAGTCCTCCACAGAAAAAGCCTGTTTCCTCTTCTATAAATATATCAGGAGGTTGGATGAGAATAGTAATTCTCAAAGGGTGTGTCTCAAGGTTTGCTAGGTAGGTTGTAAAACTCTGCATGCTAAGTCACTGCAGGTAAAAGAAAATTTATAAATAATTTTGTTGAATATAAATGTTACTGTGTTACAGTACACCCAGTATGGTAAGGAGAATATTTACAAAGTAATTAAGACTTGCTTATTACAAGTAGACATTAACTCCAAAGTATATCATGCCTTCAACTCCCAAAGAAGTTAATAAAACGACTGTTATTTTTGAAAGCAGATTTTATCTACTCACAGGCCCCAGATTGCTCTCTCTCCTCTCCTCTCTCTCTCATTCCTGGTTTTCCCTGGCTTTCTTCAAGTCTTGGCTAATATCCTACCTTCTGCAAGATGGCTTTCATCCCCCTTGATGCTAATGGAACTCTCCCTCTGTGGAGTATCTCCAACTTATCATGCATGCGTGCATGTATGCATGCATGCATATGTGTGTGCGCGTGCATGTATGTATGCATGCATGTGTGTGTATGTTTATATCTTTTATTTCTGTAACTAATTGTCAGCATGCTCTCTCCCCCATTAGACCATGATCTTCTTGAGAGCAAGGATTGTCTCTTCAGTGTCTCATTCAGCACACAACAGGCACTTAGACGATGGTTGATTTGACTTGCTAACCTGATCTGATTCTTCACAGCAAATACTGTGTGCAATGAACTTAAAGAAAAGTTTGAAAACCAAAGGACTAGATGATCTCCAAGGTTTCTTCTAGCCAGGTCTAACACTGATTCTGTGACTGGGGTTGAGCCTCTAATATTTATTAGCAGTTGAATCTTGGGCAAGTTATTTAATCTCTATGAGCCTCAGTTTCCTCGTCTGTAAAATGGGTATAATACTTACACGTATGTGTGTGTGTGTGAGCATACACATATGGAGGAGTAAGGAGAAGGAGACAGAGAGGGAGAGGAGGGGGGGAGAAGGGTAAGAGAGAGAGAGAGAGAGAGAGAGAGAGAGTGCACAACTCTCACAGGGTTGTTGTGAATAAAGAGTGTTTTAAAATTAAAGCAATAAAAACCGATAACCAAACCTTAAAGTACAGAATGAATGTGAGATTTCATTATTGTGGACAGGGATGGAAACTGGGTAGGTGATTTCACTCACACAGGTGAGTGAAAGAAGTGAAAACTTCTCAGACTCTACTCTAAAATCTACCAAGGCTTTTTGTGGGAAACAGGCCCGAGTTCCCCTTCACTGTTAATCACATGATTTACATGGACTCAACCAAATAAGGACAGAAGTGCTTTCTCAAATGTACAGGGGGTGGTCTACTGTTTCTTTGTTCCTTTATATGACGTAGACTGTCGAGCTTAGATTGTGCACCTGACTTCCAGCCAATGGAAGAAAAGGTTCAGAAAGGGGGTGGGAGAGAATTCTGCATTAGGGCTTTATAACTTCGCCACTTCCTTCTGTAAATTGCTTCTCCTCCCTGACTATTTGTCAGGAAAAGGGGTTGCCCTTTTTCGAGATTGTAATAAATCATTCTTTTCTGCTTCCTACCTTGAGAAGCTTCTGCATATTATTTGGGTAAGGATTTCTGTTACACACAGTTTTGGGGTGCACACACAGGGAATTCTCAAGTAAGGGAACTCCCTCTATCAATGTAGATTGAGCCTTATCTGCAAATTATAATCTCTCTTTTTTTTTTTTTGAGGCAAACGGGTAAGTGACTTGCCCAGGGTCATACGACTAGTAAATGTCTGAGGCCAGATTTGAACTTAGGTTCTCCTGACTCCAGGGCTGGTGCTCTATACATTGTGCAACCTTGCTTCCCTGAAAGTTATAATCTTAACAGAGTAGCTTAGGACGCTGAGAGTTACCAAGGGGCACACAAATAGCATGGGTTAGAAGAAGGATCTGAAGCGTGGCTTTAAAACTTTGTAAAGTGGCTTTATAAACCTTAGTGTTAAAAGCTCCCTGGCCAGCAAGCCTTCTGCTTTGAGGGCAGCTCTCTAGCCATGATACTTCTCATTAGTAGTAGCAGCAGTAAGAACATTATTACTAATATTAATAACAATAAAAATAAATTTGAGACATTATTATATCCTATTATTCCCCAACAGGCACACCAGCTGCAGTCAGAGCAGTGGTTTCCTGAAGGTCTCCTCAGGGTACATAAATTAATTATTCTTTCTCTTATTCTTTTCCTTGAATGGTTTTTCTTCCTCTCTTCTTTCTGTTGAAATTTATTTATTATTTTTGGTCTTTTATAAATTTTTTTTTAAGTTCATTTTCTCTCTCTCCCATCTCTGTCTTACCGACTGGGAAAGCAATCCTGTTTAAATCTTACACTCGAGGCCTTATCTCAAGGCTTTCTTTTCTTGTCTACACACCTTCTGTCTTCTTTGAACCTCCCACCTGTTGACCCAAATTAACAACTCCATTCTCCAATAATTTCATATGTGTATCCTGCCTCTCCAGTAAGACTTTCTCTGAGGGAAAGGGCACGATCTATCCTTCTTCTCTCTCGCATAGAGCCTGGCACACAGTTGTCCTCAAAACAACCATGTTGACAGTGCTTGGGTCTAGGCCTAGGGTACTTTGGCAAAGCATTCTGTTGTATTCTCTATCTCCAGTTACGATATGAAACAACTTCCATTTCTTATCACTGAGATTCCCCAAGTGGAAAAATGCCTCTGTTTGATAAGGGGACCAATACTGTTACACTAACGCACTGTTGGCGGAGCTGCAAACCAAAGGCAGAATGGAGCCTGGCATGTACTCCCTCTCCTCTGCATCTCAGAGCCACCAGTTTCCTTCAGGAAGCAGTTCTAGCACTGCTTTCTATGTGAAGCCTTTCGGAATCCCCCAAGCTGCTAGTCCTGCCCCCAAATTATCCTGTATCTCTTTTGGGTATATATGATTTCTACCCCAAAAACATGTAAGCTCGTTAAAGGCAGGGGCTGTTCAAGTGTTTTTGTATTCCAGCACAGTTCCTAGCAAACAGTAGGTGTCTAATGAATGCTTCTTGCTTGACTGTCCCAACCTTCTACACCCAACACATTCTGTCCCTGGCCTAGCTCTCTATCTTCTCTAGAATCCAACTGCTCTTTCAATTCCTTCCAAACCTTTCTGAAAGATCTCAGTTCTCACCATTGAATTCTGGAGCGAGGCCAGTTCCACAGCTTTTTGAGCCAATGTCAGCAAATTGGCCTCCTGGGAAGCCCGTCGCCTCCGTCTTGTGCTCTGAATCACCCCTCCTCGAACCACGCCAAAGTCATTGGTTCCCCAGGCATCATTGCCTTCAGGGGCCTCCCGCTCCCGGCCATTCTGGGCTAGTCTCTCTCCTTCAGGCAGGTGTTGCAGACCACCCAGAACTACCCCACCTTGCTCTGACTGGGGCATGAGGTGGCTGCCCTTCTCATGACTCAGCGTTTCAGGATGGGGCTGCCCCAGGTGCTGCTGCTGAGACCAATGATGCAAAAACAGGTTGCTAGAGATCTCTTCCCGGGGTTGGGGAGCGGGACCATCCAGGGTGGCTGTGGATGAGGAGGGGGGTAGAATCCCTTCCTTGGAGAGCCGTCGGGAGCGCCGTGGAAAGGAGATCTGGGCCTGAGGTAGCACAGGTTGTGTAGGCTGGTCCTGCATAAGGGCCTTCAGGAGCTCTGGGTTCATCTCGGGATTGGGGGGGAAGGGACAGGGCACCATACTGTGATGGGCCCCAAGATGAGCCTGACCCATGGGGCCAGCTGACTGAAGGCTGAAGTCCTGGGGCTGTTGAGAGTGGGGTGGAGGTGGAGGCTGCTGCTGGGGAGGATAGAAATTTTCAAAAAGCTGCATCTGGGGGAGGGCCTGCTGTTTCTGTTGTGGGGTAAAGGCAGCTGGATTGGCACCAGGTGGGGCCTGTCGGAAAACATGGCGGTTCACCTGGTTCCCAAATGCCAGCTGGAAAGGTTGCAGGGGCAATTGGCTCGGGGGTTTCTTGGGTGTGTGAAAGGAGTTCACTGGGGCCTGGGACCTCCCCAGCTCCAACTGTGCCTTTTGGGACATCATCTGCTGTATGGCATCATTGTAGGGATCCAGTGGCAGGATCCCTTTCTCCTGGCTTCGTTTCAAGGTCTCGGGGTGGCCATAGAAACCTGAGACCCCAACTGCAGGGTGAGGGGCCCCTTTTTGGCCACCATACATAGTGACTGCATGGTTCCACAATTGGTGGGGAGAGGGCTGGGACTGCTGCTGCCAACTTGCATCCCCACCCCGTTCGGGCACCCGGCCCATCACTGAATTTGGCCACTTCACGGCTGCCACTGGTTGAGAGAGCATGGGAGGGTTACCCCGCTCTGTTCTGTAAACTACTGAGTTCAGTAGTGACAAAGTGTTGTGAGGGGGTAGTTCAGTGGGCTGGGAGGTAGGGATGCTGCTAACTGGTCCACCGTGACCATAATACTGCCCCTCCTTCAGCTGCTGCTGCTCCTTTGTTGCTGTCTCTGGGTCGTTGAAAAACGGAACCCGTTTCCTTTTGTTTTGGGCCTTGGGTTGGGCCTGGAGGTTCATCGTGTGGTTTGCTATGCCAGGGCCAAGAGACACCCACTCACCAGCTGCCCATCCCTCAGGGAAAATGACCTTGGAGCATGGGCTCCCCCCACAGTGGTTGCCGAATACTAATTTCCAGTCGCCAAAGGAAGAAAAGGAGGGAAGAGGAGAAGGGAGGAAGACTCTGGTAGCCTTGGTCAGTTCATTAAAGGTTCCTTCTGGCTCTTCTAAAGGGTCTCTCAAACCCCGTGCATCACCTCTTTTATCCTTCCCCAATTCATGGTGCCAAAATTTTCAATGCCTACAAGAGAAAAAGGAAATATGTCAATAACGAGCTAAGCAATAAGCAAGAACTAGGGGGCAGGGGGAAACTCAGTTAGCTATTATGTCCCTGTGTTACTGGGTAAATCTGCTCTCCATGCAGCGAGCCTATGACTTTCATTATATTACCAGCCCTCAACTCTCGTCAGCACCGTCCATCTATCTCCCATCTGTTTGGCTGTCTCCCCAACAGATCTGGTCCTTCCCCAATCCAACTAAGCAGCCCTCAAGGCCTCCTGGCACGTTTCTAATACTGACATCTGCAGCAGAGGCAGTGTGTATAAAGGGGAAACAGGGGGAGCAGGGAGACAGTAGACTCTACACCAGCTGCTACTATTTCCTAGGAAGCTTTGGGAACAAAGCCTTTCTGAGTCCAAGATACAACAGAGTCTAAAAGAGGTTTGGAATTCACTGTACCAGGGATGAACAAGGCCAAGATGTGAGCCTGGGTTGCAAAGGAAGGTCTTCAACCTGACATCCGTAGCCATCTACAACCTAGATGGTACAGCACAATGGATAGTGTTTTATACCTGGAGTTAGGGAAGACCAGAGTTCAAATCCATTTCACTTACTAGCTGTGGAGCCACAGGCAGTTCACTTAATCTGTCTAGGATTTCGTTTCCTCAAATTAAAATGATGGAGTTGGACCTAATGGCCGCCAAGCTTCCTTCCAGCTCTAAATCTATGAACCTATAATAATTCTACCTTTCCATCCAGTCTTATCTCATATTATCTATCTCCATTCACTTACCAAGCAAATTATACTATTAGACTTCCTAACAGTTTCAGTGGGTTTGGAGACAAAGGGCCTGGACAAAGCCTGGACAGAGACAAAGTCTTGGCTCTGTGATTTATTGCTGTAACCTCTCCATACTCTTTCTTCCTCACCAATAAAAGACGAGGGAAGGACAAGGTGACTTCTAAGGCTCTTTCCCATCTCAAATCCATGATCTTCCTATGCATCCTTTAAAAGCCAAGTGTAACTACCACCTCTTCCATGAAACCTTTGTTGATCCATCCAGTAAAAAACCCTCTACCTCATGCCTCACATACCTCTCTGTAACTGTAATGGAACTAGGTAGTGCAGTGAACAGAGTGAGAGGCACAGAGTCAAGAAGACACATTGTCCTGAGTTCAAATCTGGCCTCAGACACTTCCTAGCTGGGTGACCCTGGGCAAGTCATTTAACTGTTTGCCTCAGTTTCCTCATCTGGCAAACCATTCTAGTATCTTTGCTAAGAAAACCCCAAATGGAGTCACAAAGAGTAAGATGACTAAAAACAATCTTAATGCACTCATCACATAATTTTGTGTATATTACCTTTTGGGGGAGGTAATTGGGTTTAAGTGACTTGCACAGGGTCACATAGCTAATAAAGTATCTGAGGCTGGATTTGCACTCAGGTACTCCTAACTCCAGGATCAACATTCTATCCACTGTGCCACCTACCTGCCACTATTATTACTAATAGTTAGGTGGCACAGTGGATGTCCTACTAAACTTGTAGTCAAGAAGAGTTGAGTTCAAATATCACCCTAACACCTACTGGCTGTGAGACCCTGGGCACAGAGGTTAAGAATACTTAACCTGCTGTCTGCTTCAGTTTCCTCATCTGTAAAATGGGGTTAATAAGCATTGCTCTCCCAAGGTTGTTTTGAGGATAAAATTAGATAATATTTGTAAAGTTCTTGGTAAACCTTAAAGAACCATTACTTAATTTATGTGGGTATCTCATTCCCCTATAATGCCCTAGACAGGAGGGGCTATGTCTTGTCTGAATTTGTCATCTTAATTTTTTGTGTTCAATAGTCACATAATAAATACATGCTCGACGTGGCACTCTTATGGCCCCCAAGGAATTTACCTAGGACTTGGCACTATCCACTAGCATCTTTTTGCTCAATTTCAGTCTATCCTACAATTCAGAAAGATATGACAATGCCTTATAGCTTTTCTCCTCTCTCTAAAAGAGAGAAAAAGAGGAGAAAGGAGAGGAGAGAAGGAAGGAGAAAGAGAGAGAGGGAGAGGGGAGAAGGAGAGAGAGAGAGAGAGAGAGAGAGAGAGAGAGAGAGAGAGAGAGAGAGAGAGAGAGAGAGAGAGAGAGAGAGAGAGAGAGAGA
>NW_027185809.1:29871908-29932744 GCF_028583685.1 Petaurus breviceps papuanus
AGAGAGAGAGAGAGAGAGAGAGAGAGAGAGAGAGAGAGAGAGAGAGAAAGGGAGAGAGAGAACTGTGCCAAGGTCCAGCTTTAAAGCTTGGGAGGGGGAGTATTTCCATAAGGAAGGGCAGACAGCTGCCAAAGGCACCAACCACCAGGCCAGCTGAGCAGGGCTCTGGGCTTCTAGGCACATTCCTGACCCAGCCATTGGCAGCAGAAGTAGTCCCCTGGGAGAAGTTCTGAGAAGAACCTGGTAAAGGCACAGGACCTCCCAGTCTCTGGGCACAGAGGCAGATCTACAATACAGGATGTGCAATGGGGTATGATCCAGAAGAGAAGACAAATGACCCACAAGAGGAAGCTATAGCAGTCTCCCAGTTTTTGAGACTACTTAATTGCAAAGTTGGTCTGCAAGCACTTATGCAGCATTTACTAGGGGTCCAGGGACTATGCTAAACACGGGAGGTACAAAGAAAGGCAAAAAAAGTCCTTGCCCTCAAGGAACTCAGTCTGATGTGAAAGAAAAACTATAAATAGTTAGGTACATGCAAAATATAAAGTACATGGAATGTAATCTGAGAAGGGAAGACATCAGCAGCTGAGGGGCCTGGGAAAGATGTGAGAGGCTTCAAGAACAGATAAATCTGGAGAGACCCTGCCTAAAAAGTCCAAAACCTCAGCCTGCTTCCAACCCCAGCAGCTTAAGCTTCCAGGATAGTGGTGGGAGGCGGGGAGGATGACACAATTTGAAAAAGGATTCATTCATTCAAGTTTAATTCAAGTGCCTACTAGCCCCTCGTTGGAGGAGGCACTTGAATTGTGAGCCTTGAACAAAGTTGGGAATTTCAAGACGTGGAAAGTGAAGAACATATACAAATTCCAGCCAAGTCTCACTGAAACTGCACTAAGGTTGGTGGTACCCTATGAAGGATGCTGGTAATGCGGGGGCAGCAACTAGTGTCTGTCCCTCCATTTCCTCAGAAGGGCTAACAAGAGGAGCTGAGGTGGGTACAGAGTCAGTCAAGTGTCCATTAGGCACCTAGAATGTTCCAGACACCACGCTAAGTGTTGGGGACACAAAAAAAGGCAAAAGCCAATTCCTGATGTCAAGCAGGCCATAATCTAATGGGAGAAAGAGCCTGCAAATAACTGCAAACAAAGATATATACAGGATGAACTGGAGATCATCTCAAAGGGATGTTCCTAGAGTTCAGGAGGACTGAAGGTTGGATTTTAGTTAAGACCTGAAGGAAGCAGGAGAGTTATGCAGGCATGAGGGACAGTGGTCACTGTAAATTCATGGAGTCAGGGGATGTAGAGCCTGGGAGTGTTCAGGGGGATGGGGAATGTGTGTAAGGTGAAAGAAAACTGGAAAAGTAGGAATGGGCCAAGCTTTCCAGGAGGATTAAAAAGGCAAATGGCTTTAAAAGGAAAATGGATGATTTTATATTTGATCATGGAAGTTTGAGGGGCAGGGGAGTACAGACACCATCAAGTTTATGCTTTAAGAAGATCAATTTACTACAGAGTCTGCAGTTTGAAGCAAACTATTTGCTCTCTTTCATTTGTATTTTGTTTTGTTTTATCCCTTCTTTTTCACTGTTCAGTCATGTTTAATGTTCAACATGAAGATATATGTAGAACCTATATTTGATTACATGCTGCTATGGGGAAGGAGAGGAAGGGGGAGAAAAATTGAAACTTAAGAGATTGTGGAACTGAATGTTGTAAACTAAAAGTAAATAAAAAGACATCAATTATTAAAAAAAAGATCGATTTAATGGCCACATGGATGATAGACTGAAGTGGGGAGAGACTTGAGGCAAAGTCTTAATGTCCATCTATGGAATGGGTGGGGGTGGGGGTGGGGGACCATGACAAAGGGGGAAGAGTTCAGAAGAAAGAACAGATGAAGAAAGAGTCTGTGATAGGGAAAGTCTGAGGAGGGGAAGTTATTTCTGTGAGGAGGATACCACAGAAATGTGATTAAAAAACCAAGAAGGAAACTAATAATATAATATAATAAGGAAATAATAACAGCGACTCACATTCATGTAACACTTTAAGGAGAGTTCCTGCACATGGATCAGGTACTAGAAGCATCAGGCCTAGAAAAATCTTTGCTCTCACATTGTCCAGGTGAGACACAGCCCCCAGCCACCTTTCATGTGCCTGGGTGTCCCAGCCTCCCAACTCCCAAAAGGAAGGCTTTGTAGGAAAGAATTAACCTGCCAAGAGACAACCTAAGTAGTATCACTCATCTGATTACTTATTTCCTTACTCCCTCTTACTCCATAACCCATAGTGACTCACTCCTCCATTCCCTCTTCTGATCATCTTTCACTTTCACCCTACATCATAGTAGAGTAGTAACTTCCTCCTTCTCTATTTCCTTCCTCAGCTCCCCACTACCACGTGACCCATCAGATTCTCTGGGTTTCCTCCCTTAATAGCCACCCCCTCCCTCCCCTCACTTTCCTAGGCCTCAGTCACAGCAGACACTTGGTGCTTTCTCAAATTTCTGGCTCATCTAGAGGGAAAACCCCTTCTTCTATATCAGAAGAGATGGAGAATGGGGGGCAGATGTGTAGAGATACAGACCCCCAGAGCACCAAACAGGTGAAGGGACAAGAAGAGAGGAGATCGAGGAGAAACTGACATAGAATTAGTCTTCTGAACAAAAACTTCTATTGCATTCAAACACTTTTGCAACCAGCCCCAGTGTCTAGGGAATGAAATGATCAAAGCACACTCAGGAAAACAATCACCCACCCACGGAAGTGCCCTGAAACATCATGACCATTATTTGTCATTGGTGGAAGCATCCTTTCTAACCTGGTAACAACCTGACCAAGCTCTGCCTTCAGCCAACAGCACCAAGCTGGCTCAGGCAGTCGGTGTTTGCCTCTGTCTCTCATGGGGGAAGAATGGGGGTCAGGGGAGAGGGGTGCAGAGCTGCCGAGGATTAGAGGTCCATGTGACTGCAAAGAAACTCTAAGCCTCCCCTGCTGTCCTCCCTACTCTCCCTGCCTGCCTCCCCTTCACTGTGACCACAGAGACCTTCCTGACAACCCCCATACAAACCACAGTAATGGGGCCTGGTGACTAAAGAGATGCCAGAGATACTTGGAGTGTGAGAGGCAGGCAGACAGGCAGTACAAGAGGCAGACAGCAGCCCTCTTCTGTGACTGTAGCCACATAGAATAGGGAGGGAGAATATGGGGAATATGGGGAGACATGAGGAGTTCGAATATAAATGAACCTTCTGGTCCCCTAGAGACCTGGAGGGTCTGACACCTAGGCTATAGTTGAAATGGCTGCAGCTGAAATTTCTCTTTTACATCCTCTAATTTTGGAGGTGGTAAAGTGAGGGAAAGGTTCCAACTTTAGGACCACAGATCTCTAGGACACCTAAATACTCTAGAGATAAATCTCTCTGGTCTTTGGTTTCTTCATCTAATAAATGAGGAAGCTGGATAAGCTTGGAAATCACTTACAGTTAAAAATTCTGAGAGATAGAGGCTTTTAGGGAAGGTCCTCATAGGTACCACTGACCTGACTCTGACTCTCCTCTTCCCCACACAAGCTTAGCTCCCCAAGATTTTCCTTAGGAAATTACTTAGAACTTGAAATCTGTATAGCCAAACAGGCTTTGCTCACAGTAAAAAGAGATTAAAGGAGGTTATATCCAAGAAATGCCAAGGGACTGCTAAGCCTAGGGTCTAAGCATGATCTACTTATAATAGGTGGTAGAGAGGTGGGCATGCTTCTTAAGTCAGGATACCCTCCAAAAAAAATGTCCATCTGTCTGGGGACCCAGGAAGGAATAGTATGACAGTTAGGTGGCACTGGCCTTGAGTTCAAATTCAGCTTCAGACAATTACTAGCTATGTGACCCTGGGCAAGTCACTTAACCTTGATTTTGAAGGAAGGGAAGGAGGAAGGGAAAGAAAGAAGGAAGAAGGGAAGGAGGGAGGGAGGAGGAAAGGGAAGAAAGGAAATGGAGGTTTCGGAGTGGCTAGTTAAGAGACTGGCCCAGAGTGACACAGCTAGCAAGTGCATGAGACAGGACTGAAACTCGGGTCTCCCTGACTCCTTCCTGGTCCAGCATTGTTGTCTACTATGTCTATCACCCAGCTACCTGATGAATGGAAGCAGGAATGAGTTTCCACTCACTACTTCTTGCCTGTCCTGAGGAACCTAAAACCTTTTAGTCTACTGCTCTTCCTTCCAGAAACCCTGCCTACCATCCCAGGAATCTGAACGAGTCCCCACCTCCTCTGGGTGGATGCCCCCTTCCCCCCCCCACTTCTTGCAATGCTTTCTGTTACAAAATCATCACCGTCATCTCATAAGAGAGAGCAAGAGGAGGCCAAGATACTTTGGTGTAGGAGAGGCCCCAGGAGCCTTCTATAATGAGGGAGGGAGGGAAGAGGGCAGTTCTTCCCAAGCCAGGAATGCCCTTTGTCTCCAGGGAAGGGTGTGGAGTATGCACTGGGAGCCTCTCAGGGAGGGAGCCATGTAAGTCAGCAGGAAGTTTGGGGCTTGCTCAACAGCTGAGACACCATGTCTGTCCCTCAGCCTCTCCCCATACTCCCCCAACTCCTTTTCACCTCCCCTCCACAGCCACCTGTTGTCTGATGCAGCTTCTGCTGGGGAAGGGTTTCCCTAGCACAGATTTCTCCCGATCTGTAATAGAGGCATCTGCAGCAGATGCTGCCAGCCCTTGGCCTGCAAGTCTCCTCCCATCTTCCCCAAGGAAACAGCTGTGGGGCCCTGCTGAGACTCCCTGGCCTATAGGCAAAGAGGGTGGAGAAGAGAAGGGGCCAGAGCCTGCAAAGTTAGTCCGTTCATTTCCTTGGTCCAACTAAAGAATCACAGATTGCCCCCCTCCCCACTCTCTCCAACCTCTCCAGGGGCCCAAGTCTCTCTAGTCTCCTTATAGTATATGCTCTTCAAGATTTCTGCAGAAGCCACATGCATGCCAATCACTTAGCTTTTGGGAAGTTCTGGGAACACAGTTTGATGTCATGTCCACCTCTCATCAAATCACCTTCCGCTCTAGCTTTAGTGGGTTTTGAGTTACTCCCTCCAGGCCTGCTCCCCAACCCCTACTGATGCACCATAGGGTAGAGCTGGCTAGCCAGACCCTCATTTTCCTTCTCCTCCTCAATGTAACCTCTGGTTTGTTACCCTTCTTCAGACTGGGGGCAAAGGGCAGATAGCAAAGGACTGGTTCTTTCTCTCCAAATGTTCGAAGACTCACTGGGATATTCTTGTCTCCTTAGAAGGAAAGGGCACAATGAGAAATCAAGAGCAGACAAGAATGCCTCTCTAGGCCTCACCATTTCAGGGACAGCTGCTGTCTGATCACCATGAAAGGAAACCCACAGCATATTTGGGCCTCCTCGATAATAATACAACCCACACTATACTTTTTCTTCTTTTCCTTTTTTTGGTCCTGGCCTATCGACTTCTCTTTCCAGCCATCCCTTCCCTTCTTCTTTCCCCACTAAGCTGCTGTTCAACTATGACCTAGAGCTGTTCTGGCCCTAGGAGAAGGGCAGGAGCTTTCTGGAGAACTGTGACCTGGGGTACTTTCTCTGAAATTCATACAAGAGAGATTTAGGGAAACTCATTTTGAGAACAAAAAGAGAGCCAGAGAGTCTATTGGGAGGGGGAAGGGAAAGAGAATAAGGGTAAGAAGGGCCTTGCTTTCTAAGGTAGAGTTCACAGAGGTGAAAATTCAAATTTCTACAGGTGTACTCTAATCTCTAAGGAAGTCAGCTCCCTCTTAGACTCCCTTAGTAGGAATCTCACTGAGACACCCAAAACCACAAAGCTACTGGCCAGATTTCTGGGCCCCAATTCCACCAAAGCAGTATCATTCCAGATCAAGAGAAGAAAGGCTGATCTAGAGTCACTTTTCCTGGCTCCCAAGTGCCAACCTCCCACCAATGATTACCTACAGCATGTTCCAGACCCCAGTACTTGACCAGATGCATCTAAAGTCTTACCTTTAACAAAATAAGTCCCCCCAGTCACCAGTCTATACTTTGAAGCCCCTTAGCACTTAGCACCACTGTCACAGCTCCCATCCCCAGCTCAGGGAATTATTAATAAGAGTAGCTCATATTTATAGTGTGTTAAGGTTTTCCAAAACAACTACCACAACAAAAAACTCTCCTTACAAGATGATGAAATAGGGGCAGCTAGGTGGAGCAGTGAATAGAGCCCCGGCTCTGGAGTCAGGAGTACCTGAGTTCAAAGGGCAAGTCACTTAACCCCTATGACCTTGCCTTCCCCCCTCCAAAAAAACAAACAAAAAACATGATAATGAAATAAGTAGGGACCAATAAAGTTAACCCAACTTTGCAAATCACGTGACTGATCATAAAATTTGGAGCTGGAAGACACTTCAGAATCATCCAGCCCAACCCCTTCATCATATAGATAAGAAAACTGAGGTCTTGAAGAGGGAAAGTGTAATTTGATTACTATTTATTTGTTCAAGGTAGCTTAAGTGGCAGAAATGAGATTTGAGCTCAGGTCTTTGGCCATCAAATTCACTATTCTGTTCTGTCACAATTTGCCTCCACTCCAATTAATCAATCAACAAGCATTTAGTAGGCTTCAGTTATATGTCAGGAATTGGGCTAAGTGCTGCAGACATGGACAAATAAAAATCAAAACAATCCCTACCCTTAAAAATCTAGCCAGGAGAGACATGTCAGTAGACAGATACATACAAAACAGACACGAGGTGATTTTTTTGGAGGGGGGGAGAGGAGAAGTTGAAGGTTTTAGCAGCTTAGAAAATCAGGGTGAAACTTGAGTAGATCCCTAAAGACAATTAGGGATTCTGAGAGATGAAGGTAGAGAAGGAGAGTGTTCCAGTCATCCAGGATACCCACCGCAAATGTTCAGGTGAGGAGATGGAGTGCTGTGTAAGGAAGACAAAAGGTGGCCAATTTGTCTGGGCTACATAATACATGGAGGAAAAGTAATGTTTGCAGACAAACTGTGAAGAGTTTTAAACACCAGATAAGTTTCACTTTGATCCTGAAGTAATGGGGAACCCACTGGAGTTAACCCAGGAAGAACAACAAGATCAAATGTGCCCCCGCTCAGCGGGCAGATGAGAAGCCTGAAGCTTAGAAACAACAACTCACACTTGTGCAGAACTCAGGGTTGTAAAGCACTTCAGGTATGTAAGGAGTGAGGGCTGACTGGTCAATCCTTTGATCATGCTCAGTATGCTCAGCCTGAAACCAAGCTCCCACGTGCCTGGCTACTAGGCAGAGCAGTGTAGGTGATGGGCCAGTGAGGACTCAGTCCTCCCCCCAAGTGCCACCTCACTCCAACAATCACCTACTGTCCTCGTCAGGTATGTCCCAAAGCAGGAATCTGAAAACAGGCCTTCTGGCTAGGAGTTATTTCATTCAATCCTCACGAGAGCCCAGGGAGATAGGGAGGGAACAAATATTTTATGCCCCCATTTTGCAGATGGGGAAACAGCCACACAAAGGTTAAGTGACCTGTTCACAGTCACATTATTATTTCCTGCCTCCTAGACTCTCCTAGTAAGAACCTGGTTTTAAGATGATCCAAGATCAGAAAGCCATTGACCTGTCCCTCCCTCCCCCCCGCCCATTTCACCAAAGCAGTATCATTCCAGATAGAAGTGAGAGAGGGCTGACCCTAAATTCTCTTGCTGTATCCTCAAGTGCCATGCTCTGCCCTCCCCCCCCCAACTATGACCTCCTACAGTACTACCTACTACCCTCCTACAGCATGTTCCAGGGCAGGAATCTGAAACCAGGTGACCATGACCATGAATCCTGTGGACTTTTCTACCACATCAGTTCCTCTGCTTTCAAAATGGACAGCCACAGCTATGGGATAACTCTTTACATTTATTGCTAATATTTTTATCTTCAGAGCTCAACAAGTGCTCAATAAATGCTCTATCAATCTATTTCTAGGGGAGAAACAATAGCAATATAACTCCAGGCCAAGAATGAGTCTCCTATCCCCAACTCCCTACATTCAATCCATGCATGGCTCTGGCTCCATTAACCAAGGCCTTGGCAGCTTGACCTATTTTGGAACAGGAGGCCTAATTAGCAGCTCCCTTTGCTCAGGATGGCAGGCAGACTTTGTGTTCTCTAGCAATTCACTGCTGCTTCGGGCCTCCCTTCTAGACCATACCATCCAGGCACCTGTGTTCAACATGTAAGTGGAAGGATATTTCATTCAGGGGTAGGCTAAAGGCATTATTATCCAGTATATTCCAGTTTCTTCTGCCTATGGGTTTATGAACAGGACTCCTCCTTCCCTACATTGCCCCACCAATTTCTCCAGAGCCAATGCCATATTTGTCTGGAGCTTTGTCAGAAATACCACCCAAACGTGAGATGTGGGCCCACCTGGAGTGCCAGGATGATGGCCAGCAGAGTACTGCTCAAAAGCCAGCTACATCCTGAAAACAGTATCCTCCCACAACATGAGGTTAAGTGAAAAGGACCCAAACTCCTGACCATACCACAACCCTTCAGCAAAACAGAGAGAAACAGACCGAACCCCTGCCGGCAGGTTCCTGGGACTGAGAGCTAACTAAAGATTTACTGGATACATTCTTTGGTATCCTGTGTGCACAATTTATAGAACCAAAACTAGTTCCTTTCCCCCCATTCTTCACAAACACCCACTTGGAATAAAATGAAGTCTCTCACGGTGCTGCTTTGACACAGACAATTTCCAGATTATGAATTTAGCCTGTAGCCCATGATTTCCCTAAATAAACTTCTGAATGCCCACGAGACTCCAAGTATATTGGTCACCTACTCATTCAGAGGAGGGTACAAATTTGGGGTCATAAAGAACTGACTATAGGACCCTACCTTAGCTCCTCCTCAGATAGCTCAGTCTCCTACTTGGGTACACTCATTTTGGATCTTTTTTTTTCTTCTCTATTCATCCTGGGAAATATCATCATCTTGAAAGATCTAATCAACATCAGTATTCAGCCTCCTCAGTACTCTCTACTTCTCTGAATGGAGGGTAGAAATATGAACTAAAATATCTCCTTTTCACACCAGGGGGGTGTGACTTACCCACAATGCCCCTAGGCTTTATAGCTCCCCCCACTACTTTTTAGTTTTTCTGAGAGGGGGGAAGGCAAGGCATTTGGGGTTAAGTGACTTGCCCAAGGTCACACAGCTAGTAAGTGTCAAGTGTCTGGAGTTGGATTTGAACTCAGGTCCTCCTGACTCCAGGGCTGGTGTTCTATTCACTGCACCACCTAGCTGCCCCAACTTTTTAGTTTTTTGTGTATGTTCTCTTCCTTCATTAAACTGTAAGTTCCTTGAGGGCAGGAAATGTCTTTATTTTTCATATTTGTATCCCCAGCACTTAGCACTGTCCCTAGCACTATAGAATGTTTAATAAATATCTATTCAAGAAACATTTAGGGTACAGTCAGATTTGGAAGGGCCTCCCTTGGCTGGAGAAGGGCCTTGTGAATTTGAAAGATTTGGGAAATCTTGGATTTCCAATTGGCACCCCAGCTTCCCAGAAAAGCTCATAGAACTATTTGCATCTACGGCCAAGGATAGAATAGGGGAATGTTCAAGCCTCTACAAAGTCTCCCAACAACAGCAACAAAAATGACACCACAGTTAAGGGGAACATCTTGAGGGCTCCAACAAAAGAATTTAGGAGATACGAGAATTATCACTTTGCCATGGTCTAATCTTGGATCTACCTTCCCTAGGGCTCCACATGTACTCATCAGACAGTGTGCCACAGGCTTTAGGGAGGGTGTTTTACACTAATTGGTTTATTTTTTTAATTGTATCACCATAGTAAATACCCCTTTCTAAAATCTAATTAAATCTGGTGGACTAATTGATATAAACTAATAATGATGACAGGAAGCACATCAGTGGGAACATGTGATCTAGCATTACAAAACTGACCCTTAACCCTTCAGGGATACCCTAGGCTCTCGGGTGCTAAGTAGAAACAGATAACCTGCTAGCGTGGGGAAGGAGCTCCAGGGTCTGCTGCATACATACAAGGCCTTTCCTGATACCTACTAGCAATGTAGTGTACTCTCCCTCTCAAAATTATCTTGTTTATATTTTTCACTTGCTAATTTGTGAACACATTGTATCATCCCAAGAACAATTTAAGCTGCTTGAGGTTAGGAACTCTTTTTTTTTTTTTTTTGTCATATATCCACAGTACTTTCCATATAGGAGGTACTCAATAAGTGTATGCATGTGTGTTTAATGAACGAAATGGAGAGATAGATATTCCATCTTTCTTTTCCTCCACTTTCTCCTCAGCTCTTCCAGGCTACATTCAAGGAATAAACAATCAACCATAGTTGTTAAGCTACGCTACAAAGCAGTCGTCATCAAATCTATTTAATAACGATAAAAAAAAAAAGTAAATCAGAGGAACAGATTAGGTACACAATATAACAACTCATTAAACATTGTAGCCTACCTAGTTTGATAAACCCAAAGACTCCAGTTACTGGGATTTACTATTTACTTGTTTGTTTGTTTGCTTTTTGGAGGGAAGGCAGGGCAATTGGGGTTAAGTGACTTGCCCAAG
Source organism: Petaurus breviceps papuanus (assembly GCF_028583685.1). NCBI lineage: Eukaryota > Metazoa > Chordata > Mammalia > Diprotodontia > Petauridae > Petaurus > Petaurus breviceps. Next base: position 29,882,525 of record NW_027185809.1, read on the forward strand.
GTCACACAGCCAGTGTGAGTTGAACTCTGGTCCTCCTGACTCCAGGGCCACCTAGCCACCCCCAGGGATTTACTATTTAACTAAAATTGTTGGGAAACCTGGAAAGCAGCTTGGCAGAAATTAGGTAAAGACCAATATCTCATAGCAAGACAAGCTTCAAATGGATACATAATTTAAATGTAAAAGGTCACTTTGTTGGCAAATTTAAAAAGGAAGAAAAATACCTTTCAAAATTATTGAGGAAAAGTTCATGAACAAACAGGTAGACAACTTGAATTAAATGAAATCAAAATCGTTTTGCACAAACAAAACCAACGTAGTTAAGAATAAAAGGAAAATAGCTGAGAAGAAATCTTTGCAACAGTTTATGATAAATATCTGGTATACAAGATGTATAATACATCAGAACAAGAGCTATTCACTAGGATAAATGGTCAAGAGCTATGAACGCAGGCAGTTGTCAAAGTAATACAAACTAAAACAGCTCTATACAAAAAAAAAATATTCCACTAGAAATCCACTTATTATTAGAGAAATGCAGAATAAAACAACTCAAGGTTCCATCTCAATCCAATAAACCAGCAAAGAATACAGAAAAAAAAATGACAATTGTTGGAAGTGGGAAGGGGAAAATGAAAACTTATACACTATTGGCAGAGGCAATTTGAAACACTGTTGCAAAAGTTAGTAAATTGTGCTATCCTTTGATGGTTTTTAGACTTATATCACAGATCAAAGAAGAATGGTACCTATATGAACAAGAATATTTATAGTAGCATTTTTCATTATAGCGAAGAATTAAAAAGTAGGAAGTACCCAGCAATGAGGAATGGATAAACAAGTGGTTTATTAATGCATCATAGCAAATGACAAAAAAAGAAGAGTTTTAGAGAAATTTGATAAGACATATATGAACTGATACAGAGTAAGATAAGCAGAACTCAAAATTTTTACAATAACTACAATAATGATGATAATAATAAGTTGTCATTTATACAGCCCTTACTATGTGAGGTGCACTATGCTAAGTGCTTTAATACCTGTAAATTTACAAACATTAGATCTTCTCAACAACCTGGGGAAGGGGGTGTTAGGTACTATTATTATCCTCATTTTACAGTTGAAACTGAGGCGAGCATAAGTTACGTGACTTGCCCAAGAAGACACAGCAATTAAATGTCTGAGGCTGAATTTGAACTAAAGTCCTCCTAACTCTAAGGCTATCCACGTCACCTCTGGCTGCCCAACAATAACATTGTAAGGGAAAACATTTTTGAAAGACTAAGAATTGTATTCTTTGCAATGACCAACAATGATTCCAGAGACATTTGAGAAAGCAAACATACCCACTTCCTAACACAGAATGTGATGCACTAAAGGTGCAGAATAAGACATATATTTTCAATCACAACTAATGGTCAGTGTAAGAATTTGTTGTGCCTGACTATATATTCTTATTATGAAGTTTTTTCCTTTTTTCCAATGGGAGTGGAGTGGTGTTGGAGAGAGGGGTCAGCACAGGGCTGACCTCAAAAAAAAAAGGAGCAAAGAAAAGGGGGGAAAATGGAAAAAAGCAAAGAAAAAAAGAGAGTAATCAAAGCAATTTTAAAAAATGAATAGTTAAGAATACAAGGATATCAGAAGGATAGACAAGTTGGACAGGTTTGGATTGTTGAATTTATTATATACATACATAATATATCCATAAATACTTAAAAAGAAAAGCAAACTATATGCAATAGAGATTCAGAGTTTCACATATAACCTCTTTTTTTTTCCAACCCTGTATATGGAAATGCTAATTTTATTTGGTGCTTGTCAAGTTTAGAATTTTAAAAATAAAATTTAAAAATAAAGCATAACTAGGGGGAAAAACAATTAACTACAAACATAACTGCATAGAGTATCTGCCCTATACCCTACCAGGGAAAGAGAGTCTGATGGTGGGGCTTATTGTACACAAGGTCTTGAAGAAGTCAGGCAGCCATCCGAATTGGCCACACATCCAAGCCCAAAAGTTTACTTCCCTTTTAGTGCAGGAGGGATAAGAAAAGGGAAAGGATCTTAGGTGATACCATTATAGACTAAATGATAGCCAGATTGCACACTGGCTGGGAATTCTCAGAATGGGCCAGTCTGACTGTCCCAAGTGCCTAAATAAGTTTTCATTGTGGACAACACTTAGTAACCAACTCAACTCTCTTCATTCCCTGATCCATCACTGACAGAGAGTTTCCCACAAAAGACTGAGGGAGCCCACCCAATTTTCCCTGAGACAAATAGAAATACTGTTCTTGTCTTCAAACAGTTTCTAATCTAACAGGGGAGAAAGAACACAGCAATACAACTGATATACATTCGTAACTTCCATTAAGCCCCACTTCCCCAAGGGATAGATGAGGGATCCCAGAGCCCACAAGATCTAACTCACCCCAAATCTCCAAATTGATCATCACACTACAGGATTTCTGTACCTTGCTTTTGGAGGACCTACCAAGCCTTTGCTTAGGCAAACAGAACTCAGATATTAGGCCTACTGACTAAAGTGAAAATTTAGTCAGGGATTTGGCCAACTAAAAAAAACCATGTCAGGGGCAGCTAGGTGGCACAGTGAATAGAGCACGAGCCCTGGAGTCAGGAGGACCTGAGTTCAAATCCAGCCTCAAACACTTAACACAAAACTAGTTGTGTGACATTGGACAAGTCACTTAACCCCAACTGCCCTACCTTTCCCCCCTCCAAAAAGCAAAAAATAAAAAAAAGTGTCATATTTGGATATGGCTATATTTTGTATAGCTATGTACTTTGTACAAAGTACTTTGGCTATAAAAATATATATCCTGGAATGTGGATCAGATTTGGTAGGACAGGAAGGAGAAAAAAGAGGATGTCCTCTCCAATTATAAAAGTCTAGTATTGCATCTCTGTTGAAAGAAATTCAAATCTTCCTATTCAAATTTCCACTTTTATCCCCATGACAACCTACCAGAAGTAGTTGGGATAATTATTCCCGTTTTATAGATGGAAACTGAGGCACAGAGAGAACAATAATGAGTCAGGAAAAAAAAAAAGGATCTTCCATTTCTAGGCTTCAAGATTGCCACTGGCAGTTAAATTGCCTCCTGCTTCCCCTCCTACACACAGGGAATATGAGGTTTTCTAGCTGAACTCCTCCCCAACCTGGGATGGTCCTTCTCAGGCAGTACTCTTTAGATATAGTCTCCTAACCACTACCCAAGTAAGCATCTGGAAGGTGTGAACATACAAGAATGAAGCAAGCTTTCACAAATTCAAATCATGCAGGAAACCCCTATTCAAACTGTACTGCTCAAACTGTTCTCCTTGGGGAAGTGGGGAATAGGTGTTAACTCACATGGCTCTAGTGGGCCAATTAAATTTTCAGTGTGTGCATTTACATCTCAAAACTCAACAAATACTACAAATCAAAACTTGATTTATCATTTTGTTCAACTGTCTAAACTTAAAATAAGTGATGGGAGAAATGCAAATATTGCAGATTAAACTTAAAAAGTTTGTAAACATACATTGTTAAATATTTACCAGCCATTTCTGGTGTAAAACATTTAATTTTATATCATTCAATCAACAAATCTAGTATATAGTGTTTTTTTTTTTGTTTTGTTTGTGTTAGTTATTTTTCAGTCATATCTGACCGACACTGTGCCCCCTAGATGCCCCCCAAATTGTTGTTGTTCAGTCATTTCAGTCATGTCTGACTCTTTGTGAATCTATTTGGGATTTTCCTGGCAGAAATACGGGAGTGGTTTGCCATTTCCTTCTCCAGCTCATTTTGCAGAAGAGGAACTAAAGCAGGGTTAAGTGACTTGTCCAGGGTCACACAGTTAAGTAAAAGTCTCAGGCCACATTTGAACTCATGAAGATGAGTCTTCCCTATGGTCTATCCACTGCACCACCTACCTGCCTATTTATATACCAATAGTTTATTGAAGGTGTTATTAAATATCCACTATAGCTATTTAATGCTAGGCACTGTGCTAGGTACCAGGAATATACCTGCTGTAGGTGAGTCAGTCCTTGCCCTCAAAGAGCTTATATTTTACCCTGGGGGAAACAAATACACACACAGATAAATAACTCAAAGATCTGTGTGGAAAAAAGACTCCAATTCCTTAAGTATTTTTCTTTATCACAGGGGAAGGTTCACTATATGGATGTGTAAGATAGATTTTTAGAAATGACTGATTCCAAATAAGAAAAAGGCATCAATAATATATTAGTCTAAAGAGTCAATTGTCTGGTAGGAGTAGGAAGCAGGGTGTGAGTAGCCAAGGTGGGACTCCCTCTCTCCACTGGACCAGGAAAATACCCATGCTATCTACCTACCAGGTCATTGGTTTTCTAAAACTTCTAGAGGGAAAGGTTCCTGGGATTGGAGATGAGGCAAATCCATGCTCCATAGCTACCTGCTTCTATTTCTCCCTCCCCTTCTGGAAAAGTGTGGGATGATTTAGAGACTACTGGGTAAAAGATCTCTAGGGATTTGACCCTGGAATTTGCAAGCACACTCAGTCAATAGCACTTCCGAGATGTCCACAGTAAGGAAATACAAATGTACAAGGCTTTCAAGGCCCTCCCATCACCTGGCCTCGCCCTGCCTATTCAACCTTATCTTCAACTCCTGTACTTGCAACCTCCACTCCAGTCAAGCAAGTTAACTCCCTGTCCTTAGCATGCCTTTGCTCACGTTGCTTAGCTGGTCTCAAAGGCCCCTCCCTTCAAAGCCTGTATAATCAGTGCTACCACAGTTTAGCAGTGACTTATTCTCTAATGATTCCATCTCCACAACTAGAAAGTCAGCTTCTTGTGCCCAGGGATTGTATTTTATACTTCCTCTTAAAGCAGAAGATCTTATATCTGCCCATGAACTTGGTTTTTTTAAAAAATATTTTGTCAAGTATATGTCAATATAATTGGTTTTCTTTGTAATACTATGTATTTTGTTTTATGCATTTAAAAACATTACTGAGGACAGCGAGGTGGCCCAGTGAATAGAGCACCTGCCCTGGAATAGGGACGACCCGAGTTCAAGTGGACCTCACACTTGACACTTACTAGCTGTATGACCTTGGGCAAGTCACTTAACTCCAATTGCCCTGCTTTCCCCCTTCCAAAAAAGAAAAATATTAACTGAGACAGTGTCCATAGGTTTCATCAGATTGCCCAAGGAGGTCAGGGTCCCCAAAAAGTTAGGAACCCCAGATCTAGAGTGTGAACTGATTGAGGGAAGAGATTGTTTCCCCAGCAGCTAAAACACAGCAGGCACTTCTGAATAACTGATTATTTATCTTCCAAAGTAGCAAGTCCAGTGCTGGGCACATAGGAGCAGATGAGTAATAAAGACTTGTTGACTGACTGATTGAAGGAGTACATGGGATTCCTTTCTATATGAATCTTACAACTTCATAGGGGAGAAGAAGCTGCCTAGTATAATAGACAGTAGGCAGCTCCGTGGTGATCTGAGTTCAAATTTGGCTTCAGACATTTGCTAGCTGTGTGACCCAGGGCAAGTCACTTAACCCCTGTTTGTCTCAGTTCCTCATCTGTAAAATGGGGGTACACTGGAGAAGGAAATAGCCAACCACTCCAGTATCTTTGTGAAGAAAACCCCATGGAAGTGATGGTTAGGTGGCACAGTGAATAGAGCACCAGCCCTAGAGTCAGGAGGACCTGAGTTCAAATCCTGCCTCAGACACTTAACACTTACTAGCCATGTAACCTCAGGCAAATCACTTAATCCCTATTGCCCTGCCTTCTGCCCTCCAAAAAAAAAGCAAGCAAAAAGAAAAAAAACCAAACCAATGGGAAAGTCCATGGAGTCACGTAGAGTCATGCCTCATTTCAGACACTTATTGGCTGGGTGACCCATGCAACAAACACTCTGACCCTCAGTTTCCTCAACTGTAAAGTGGGGGGTAATAAGAGAATGGGGAGAAATTGCCTCACAGGGTTGTCCTTCACGGAAGCAACTCTGGTGTAATTGCCTCTGCAGGTACTGAAATCCCCACTTCCTCAGTCCTCCCAATCAAAATCTTTGGCCCCTTCAAATGCATCAACATCACAACACACACACACACACACACACACACACACACACACACACAAACACACACACTAGACTTCTGTTCAAATCTCAACTTGGCTACTTAGCTATGCGACCTTAAAACAGGTTACTTCACCTTTGTGAGCCTTAGTAACCTGATGCATAAATTGAGAATGTTGGACTACAAGGTTATAGGATCTTTTTTCTGGTTGAAATCTTTTAATCGGGGTGGAGCCAAGATAGCAGAGTAAAAGCACGACCTTCCCGAGGCTCCGGCTTCCACCTTCCCCAATCCATGTAAAAAGGGGACTCTAAACAAACTTTGGAGCTGCAGAACCCACAAAATGACACAGAGAAGCTAACCTCCCGCTAAGGACAGCCCGGCAGGCCTGCAGGAATCCAGCTTAGCGCTCTGGGAGCCTAGCCCAGCCCCAGCCAAGGCTTTAGCCCCAGGGTGGGCCTGACCAGCCACCAGCTGGAGGTTCTCCAGATCAGCAGCAGCTGTGGCCATTTCCAGATTTATGAAAACACATAGATGTGAAGGACAAAGTGAGAGGTCAATAAAGTCTGGACTTTGGGACCCAGTAAGTGGGAGTGCGTGGCTTTTGTCCCCCAGTGTGAGAAGCCGCTGAGACACCACGTGGCAGCTTCAGCTCCTGGCCTGCAAAGTGTAGGGGTACCAAGCACCAGTCTGAGGAGTAATCGCTCTTACTTTAACTTTCTTGGATCTGGATTGCAGTCTAGGGTGGAGGTCCTGGGGTGTGTGTCCAGCTTGCCAGAGCGTGTGGAGACCTCAGAGAGGGCACCCATCTAATACCTCTGGCAGCTGAGAAAACCCCAGCGTTTGGGACGAAAGCTCCCCTGTCTGGTGGCAGAGTCCTACTGTGGCAAAAAGCCCAGGGGTCAAGTGACTGAGGGGCGACATGACCAGGCAAAGGAAACAAAGCAGACAGAAGATTCCAACACTACACTCCTATTCTGGGGACGAAAAGGAGCAAAGCATGGAAGAGGAGGAAAACAGTGAAGTCAGAACTCCTGCACCAAAAGCTTCAAAGGAAAATACGAGCTGGTTACAGGCCATAGAGGACCTTAAGAAGCAGATAAGAGAAAGTGGAGGAAAAATTGGGAAGATAAATGAGAACAATGCAAGAAAATTATGAAATAAGAGTCAACAGCCTGACTGAGGAAAATAATACCTTAAAAAACAGACTGACTCAAATGGCAAAAGAGGCTCAAAAAGGCAATGAGGAGAAAAATGCCTTAAAAAGCTGAATTTGCCAGATGGAAAAAGAATCTCAAAAGCTCACTGAGGAGAATCATTGCTTCAGAATTAGATTGGAGCAAATGGAAGCTAATGCTTTATGAGAAATCAAAATGCTGTTAAACAAATCCAAATAAATGAAAGAATAGAAGGCAATGTGAAATATCTCATGAGAAAAACCATTGACCTGGAAAATAGATCCAAGAGAGATAATTTAAAAACTATTGGACTACCTGAAAGCCATGACTAAAGTAAGAACCTAGAAATCACCCTCCAGGAAGTTCTCAAAGAAAACTGCCCTGATGTTTTATAACCAGAGGGCAAAATAGAGGTTGAAAGAATCCACCGATCACCTCCTGAAAAAGATCCCAAAAAGAAAACTCCTAGGAATATTATAGCCAGGTTCTGGAATTCCCAGATTAAGGAGAGAATATTACAAGCAGCCAGGAAGAAACAATTTGAATATTGTGGAAATACAATCAGGATAACCCAGGATCTGGCAGCTTCTACACTGAGGGATCGAAGGACTTGGAATATGATATTCTGGAGGGCAAAGGAGCTGGGATTAAAACCAAGAGTCACCTACCCAGCAAAACTGAGGATCATGTTTCAGGGGAAAATATGGTCATTCAGTAGAACAGAGGACTTTCGAGCATTGTTGCTGAAAAAAACCAGAGTTTAATAGAAAATCTGACATTCAGATACAAGAAGCAAGAGAAGCATAAGAAGGTAAACAGGGAAAAGATATCATAAGGAACTTATCAAAGTTGAACTATTAACATTCCTACATGGAAAACTTTTCTCAGTAGTTGAAGGGATTAGAAATATATATATGTATATGTCTATATATGAGGGTATATGGGCATATGAATACATATGTGAATGTGTGTATATATGTTTACAGGTATACATAGATAGAGGGCATAGGACCAATTTAACAGGAAGGGATGATACTTAAAAGGTGAAATTAAGGGGTGAGAGAGGAATATAATGAGAGGAGATGGGGAGAGACAGATTGGGGTAAACTATCTCATATAGAAGAGGCAAGGGAAAATGGTTACAATGGAGGGGAAGAATAGGAAGGCAAAAGGGAATGGGTCAACCTTATTCCCATTGAATTTGGCTTGAGGAGGGAATGAAATACACACTAAATAGGGTATCTCACCCTCCAGGAGAGTAGGGGGGGAAGGGGATAAGAGGGGGGATGATGGAAGGGAGGGCAGGCTGGGGGGGAAGGGAAGTTGGAAGCACCCACTTTTGAAAAGGGACAGGATCAAAGCAGAGAATAAAACAAGTGGGAGGTGGGATAGGAGGGAGGGAAATATAGTCAGTCTTTTACAATATATCTACTATGTTATTGTTTTGCATTAGCCACACTTGTACAACCTATACTGAACTGCTTATCTTCCCAGTAAGGGTGGGTGACAAGGAAATAAGGGAATGAATCTCGAATTCAAAGTTTTAAAATCAAATATTCAAATATATATGTATATATATGTGTGTATATATATATATATATATACTATTATTAATACCATCTTACATGTAATTGGGAAATAAGATATACAGGCACTGAGGCATAGAGATCCACTGGAAAAGTTGAAAGGGGTATAGGAGAAAATATGGGAGAGAGCAGATTGGAAGAGAGGATATCCTGTGGGACTGCTATTTTGGGGCAGTGGGTAGGGGAAAAATGGGGAGAAAATTTGGAACTCAAAATCTGGCAGAAGCGAATGATGTAAATCATAAGTTAATAAAGCATTAAAAAAAAAATCTTTTAATCAATCTATGATTCTAAACACAGCCCAGTGCTGGAAGCTGATAGAATGACTATAATAATATCTAACATTTATATAGGTTTGTGAAACCATTTACACATGTTATCTCACAACAATTCTGGGAGGTAGATGCTATTGTTACTCCCATTTTATAGATGAGGAAAATGCGGCTTAGAAGTCAAGTGATTGGCCCAAAATCTAACAGCTAGTAAAAGTCCTGAGGTAGGATTTGAACACAGGTCACATGACTCTAAGACTAGTACTTTATCACTGTACTACCTAGCTGTCTTGACTAGAAACTATTATACAGTGAGAAAAAAAGAAGATGGCAAATCTCAGGTAACCCCTCCAATCTTTAGGTTAGCCCCAAGTTATCTGTAATTCTGTAGAACCCAACAAAGTCAGGGAGGTACTGGCAGGTTTTGAGCTGCTTAGGTCTACTCTCAGGAGGATCTGGGGCATGGCTAGCTCTCTTCCATTTGACACCCTTAAAACATTAACACCTCCCACCCCATCCATTCCAGGGGACTCTGACTGTGTCAAAGTCTTTGTTCAATATTCCCACTGTAACTCTATCTCCAACATCCCCAGTGGCCACAGTAGATGCCAGAATTATCTGAAGCAATGGGCAAGCTTGCCCTACCCTGACTCCCTGGCTTTGCCCCAACAACAACCTCCTGGAGGGCCTTCTTGACTGAGTACAAAATACAGTTGTGGCTCCGTCCAGACTTCACAATCTAAGTGAGGATAAGGTCTGCCTCTTCCCAGGAAGACAGAAAACAGGAGTTCTGGAAGTAATGCTTTATCTTCGCATTTCCTCTACTTCTACCCCAATGTAGAAAGGAAGGGAGGGAGGGAGGGAGGGAGGGAGGAAGGAAGGGAGGAAGGAAGGAAGGAAGGAAGGAAGGAAGGGAGGGAGGGAGGAAGGGAGGGAGGAAGGGAGGGAGGGAGGGAGGGAGGGAGGGAGATAGTAACATTGCCCAACTGGAAGTGGCCAATTGGGTCCCCAGTGGAGCAGATATGGCTTACAGACTGTTTTTCATTCCTTGTTCTCGAGGGTCTTCCCCTCCCAGAATTTGAGAAGGCAAACTAGGCCATGTTTTACCTCAATTCTGACCTACCATTTAATCACTGAATGGGTGCTGCCTCAGATAAGCTTAAGACCTGGGAAAGACCTTAGCTTAAAAAGGCCAAGGTCTCCCACTGTATCCTGGGCCATTGCCAGTCGCCCTGACCTATGTCTTGCCATTGGACCCAGATGGTTCTGGAGGAAAGAGTGAGGCTGGTGACTTTACACAGCCCTGCCTCACTGAAATCCAATTCACTTGCAAGTCGAGACATCACCCTCCTGATGTCATCAGTCCTCTTCACGAAAGAAGGAGGATGAACAACAACAGCAACCACAATCTAAGAAAAAAAAGGCTATTCATTCAGCATTCATCAAGTGCCTATTTGTGTCCAACACTGCCAGGAGACAGAAAGAAATCGCAGTTCCTGCCCCAAAGGCAAGGCATATACCCGCAAAGTTAAAATAAAAAATGTAAAACCCATGTTTGCTCCACAGTTCAGAACAGATGCTCTTCCTGGATAAAGAGAACACAAATGCACTCTTTCCCTTCTCCCCCAGCGCCCCCTTTCTCATTGAGGTGGGCTGTGTTGTTACTGTGGCTTTCTCAGATGGGTGTTAGCTCACAGGGCTAAACCCCAGGGAAATAAAACAACCCCCTATCTGGCAGAGGCACAAGTTTTCCTTCTAGATGGAGGGAAGTTATGAAGAAAGGCCCCAGGAAGTCAACAAACAGAGAGAAAGAGATTGTGTGTGTGTGAAGAAATCATACCACTGCAACTGCAGCAACCTAGGAAAAGCCTGCTGTTACACAAAATAAATAGTATCATTAATGCTATGAAATATTAGAGCTGGAAGGAGCCTATAGAGCTAACACCCTCATTTCGCAGGGGAAAAGACTTGCCCAAAGTCACAGAGCTAGCTTTGTCAGTGGCAAATCCAGAGCTAGAACATGAAGGTCTCCTAACTCCCAATCCACAGACTTTTCCACTATGTCTGCCAATGCAATAGAGTTGAGGGTTGGATGGGGGTAGGTAAAATACAGAGATTGAGGTAGTGCTGAGAAACAAGAGACCCACAACTCAAATCCTGCCTCAGAACACTAGCTGTGTGAATTCTGGGCAAATCACTTAGCCTCTTCCTGCCTCAGTTTCCTCATTTGAAAAATGGGGATAATAATAGCTAGCACCTACCTCACTAGGTAGTTACTAGGACTAAATAAAGCATTATTTGTTAACTATTTGCTATAAGAATGCTATTCAACAAATATTCATTAAGCTCCTACTATGCACAAGTTTGTCAGGAAGTAAAAATCATCCCTTCCCTCAAGGAGCTTACATTCTGCTTAGAACAGTGTACACACCTAAGTAAATACAATGATGAGGGAAATGGCAAACCACTCCAGTATCTTAGCCAAGAAAACCTCAAATGGCGTCTGTCATGAAGAGTCGGACATGACTGAAAAACAACTGAACAAGTAAATACAAAGCATGTACGTGCACAGGAATTTCAAGAGAAGAGTGTTAATAAGTAGTGTGTGTGTGTGTGTGTGTGTGTGTGTGTGGTGGGGATCAGAAAAGCTCTCCTGTTACATTTCATTATACTTTGAAGGAAGGTAGGGATTTTAAGAAGTAGAGGTGAGAAAACATTTAATTCCAGGCCATGAGGAACCATTGTGCCAAGTCGGATGAGAGAGGAATAGAGAGAGGGAAGGAAGGGGAAAGAGGCACTGGAATCAAGAAGGCAAATCCAACAACTGGACACCACTGAGGCTACCATTTTCATCCTGATGTCCATCCTTCCTAACCAAAAGGACTCAGCCATACAACCTTGGGGCAACCCATAAAGTGGAGATTCCAAAGGAGCCAATAACATCCAGTACATTTTATCTATCTTTGTCCTAAAGATCCCCTTTCTACCCTGAGAGGGAATCAATTCCTTACCTCCCAAGAAGGGAAGCAAAAGACACTACCATCCCTCTTGGGCATGCATGGCCTTGTGGGTCATCATAAAGGGAGGGAAGGAAGGAAAGAAGGAGGGAGGAAGGAAGGTGAGATGGAGGGAGAGAGGGAAGAAGGAAGGAAGGATTAAGCGCCTAATTGGCAGACATTGTGCTAAATGCTTTACAAATCTTATGTCATTTGATCCTCAAAACAACTCTATGAAGGAAGGTAGGTACTATTATTATCCTCATTTTACAGAAGAGGAAACTGAGGCATATAGAAATTAAGTGATTTATCTAGGGTCATGTAGCTAATAAGTGTCTGAGGCTGGATTTTAACTCAGGTCCTCTTTGGGATTAGAAAGAAGCTTAGACTTCATCTAGTCAAGTCCCCTGCCTCAAAGCACAATAGATCCTTAACCATCCTGAACCAATATATATTCTTAGAACTCTTCAAGGAAATAGAACTAATAAAGAGCAGAATATCTATTCAAATGAGATAATATAAGTGAAAACGCTTCACAAGAAGATAAAACACCATACAAATTCAAGGTGGAGAATGGACAGTGTAGTATACTGGGGAAAAGCTTGGGCTTTGCAGTCAAAGGATCTGGATTCAAATCTTATCTCTTCCAGGTATTGCCTGCATGGTCTTGAGCAAAACACTTATCCTCTCTTGGCTTCAGTTTCTTTCATTGCTAAAATGAGGGGGTTGGACTAAATGATGCCTAGCCCCTGGCTCCAAATAGCTAGCACAATTACTAACATTTATATGAGACTCTAATGTTTGTAAAACACCTTATCTATGTTACTTCATTTAATCCTCACAACAACCCTGGAAGGTAGGTGCCACTATTATCTCCATTTTACAGATGAGGAAACTGAGGCTCAGAAGTTAGGTGACTTGCTCCTGACTACAAGTCCAGGACCCTACCCACTGGGCCACCTAACTGCCTCAATAATAATAGCTAGTGTTTATAATAGCACTTCAAGGTTTTCAAAACATCTTACAACAAACCTTTGTGGTCAGTGCTTTTATTATTTCCATTTCACAGATGATGACACTGAGGCTAAGAGCCAGTAAATGATTCTCTAAGAATCTCAAAGTACATTTTAGAAATTCTTAATCTCATGAAATCCTAGTCAGGTGAGTAAAGAAAGAGATACTAATATACTCCCTTTAAAGATGAGTAAATCCAGTCACAGAGTGAGAATGAGCCTTGCAAAAATATAGAACGAATCAAGAATGGAACTGAGAGGAAGCCCAGACTTCCTGGGTCATTGAATCATAGAGCTAGAAGGGACCTCAGAGATCGCCTCATCAAACCTCCCTACTTTGTACATGAGGAAGTAGAGACCCAAAGAGATGAAGTGGTTTTCCACTGTCACAGAGTGCTGATACAATAACACTTGGCTTGTCCCATACACCTGACACTCAGGGGTATGCAGGAAAAAATGTTTTGCCAGTAATCTAGAAAAAAAAGTACCCAAAACATACACTTTTAAGTTTAATCTGCATTAATTTATCCATCACTTTCTTAAGTCTAAATAATCAACGACAAAAAAATAAATCAAGACCTGATTTGCAACAAGCATTTACTGATTTCTGAGGTGGAAATGCTCCCACAAGAAGGTATGTGCAGGCTCCCACACACTCCTGCCTGCACTGTACCATGTTGGCCAGATACTCGACAGTCATTCAATTTATCTGAACTTGGGTAACACATGAAACAGGTTTGAACATCTCCTTCCCTCCAAATGTCATTCACGTCAACACCAGGTTGCATCTACCCACTTTCTTAAAAGCCAGCCCACTTAGACTTTATCCCTATGTAGTACTTAAGAAAGTTGGAGCAACTTATTATGGGAAGGTCCCAGGATATCACAGCAGAGGCCTTAGTACCAGAGTTCCAAGTCCCAGTACCAGCTCTACCACCCACTCACTCCATGACTGTGGGCATCCCTTGTCTGCTCAGGGCTCCCTGCTCTGGAACCCCTGCCTGCCTCAGCCTGGGAAGTGGGTGTGACCCTACTGTCTCCCTCACTATGCATGGTGAGTTGAGAAGAGAAGGTAGATGGCCACATACAGACCTTTGAAGTCAATGGGCTATGAGTGGTTCTGGGTCATTTAGCTGACCTGGTTCTTCAAGGTGAATGGCTCATTCAACTCCTACTGAACAAGCAGACATAATTGAGCAAACATTTCTTGGATGCCTACCATGTGCAAGGTATACAGGGAGGAACAACAGCAAAATGGAAGCAGTCCCTGCCCTCAAAAAGCTTACGTTCTACTCCTCCAAACCCCACAGTCACTCTATCTCTTTCATTCTTTTACCAATAGCATTCTTTTAGAACAGAAGTTCTTAAGACACAGTCAAGATGGCAGGGGAACAGGAAGTACAGTGGAACGCACACCCACCCACACACCTCTAACACATCTAAAAAAATGCCCCAGACTAAGGAAATCCAAGAAGAAAAATCATAGTGAGTCATTTTTCCAGCCCAGTCAGCACAGGGAGACAGAAGTCTATGGACAATGGGGAACAAGGGTTTACCCAGTGCAGGGAGAAGCTATGTACCAAAGCAAAAAGAGGTTCCAAATCCAGCAAAGAGAGGCCCAATCTCTTATGCTGGGCAAAAGAAAAGATGACAAAGGGTAACTCCTTTGCCCTCTACCCAGGGCTGCTTAATAAGAAGGGGAGTTGGCCCTGGATTGTGTACCAAGCAAGGATCAAGTTCCAAGGATAAGCAGCAGCTGTGTGATTCTGGCCCCAGGAACAGAATAACGTCTGATTTCCAGCCTCCAGACCAATCTGAAGCATGCAGCAGAATAATTAGGGAAAGGAAGCCCTAGACTAAAGGAGAGTCTGCAGTTTTTTTTTGTTGTTTTTTTTTTACTGTGAACCTGCAGAGCTGGCTCATAGCAGCCAACTCCAAAAGCAATCTATGGAAATCCAATTGGGGAATGCATGCAGGTGTACTGCTCAGATCTAAATTGTGGTCAGAAACTTGAAGAACTTAGACCAAGAGGGTAGAAATTATACTTTGCACTCAATCAAACAATTTTAGGAGCACTGAAAGCTCTGCAGGTCCCCAGCCTGATTTGTCCCTGAGATCCAGGAATAACTCAACTATCAATAGTCCAAGAAAGCAGCAGCCCAGACATTTCCTGCAGAAAGATGCAGAGTCTGGCTCTAACGTAAAAAAGTCCAAAGTCAGGAAGTAGACTGGAAGAATGAACAAAAGAAAAAAGGATCCCACCATAAGGAGCTATCATGGTGACTGAGATGCTTAAGACACAAGCCCAAAGGAAGAGAATGACTCTAAAACAGGTGTTTTGGCAAACAAAGGCTCAATGAAAAACACAGCTTGGGCACAAATTCAACTAGAAGTTGGAGGAGGATCAAGCACATTTTTTAAAATAGCATTCAACAATTTTTAAAAATGAATGAAATTAGAGTGCTAGAGGAAAAAAATGGAAAAGAAATGAGAGTTCTAGAAGAAAGAATTGGAAAGGGAATTAACAGTCTGGCATGAGGTACAAAACCTAACCCCAAACAATGAACTCCCTGAAATCAGAAGGACCAAAGAACAGTTAATGACTCCACAAGACAACAAAAAATATATTTTTTAAAAGTTAAAAGATAAATGATAAAGATAAACAAGAGTATTCTGAAGCAAAACAAATTCTAAGAATGTACAAAATATTTAAAAGCAGGTTTTTTTTTTTTGTAATAGCAAAGAACTAAAAAGTGAGGGAAGGATGTCCATCAACTGGGAGAGTAGCTGCATAAGTCATGGCATATAAATATGATGGAATAACTACTATACTGTAAGAAATGATAAAGGGTATAGTTTCAGAGGAACCTGAGAAGACTTGTATGAACAGATGCAGAGTCAGGAGACCAGAATCAGAAGAAAGAGTGACAATATTATAAAGTGACAATTATTATAGAGTGACAATATTATAAAGACAAATTTAGGAAGATTTGGGAACTTTGATCAATGGAATGACCAACCATATTTTCAGAGGACTCACACTGAAATATGCTGCTTATCTCTCAGTAAAGAGAACATGAACTCAAGAGTACCAAATGAAACATATTTTTTTTAGACACAGGCACCAGGGGAAATTGATTTGTTTGACCAAATATGTTTATAACAAGGATTTTGTTTTCTATCTTACTTGCAGGGTGGGGGAGAAGCATGAAAGGGAAGGCAAATTTCTGTTGATTGAAAAAAATTAACTTATTAATTAATAACAACAATAACAATAATTTTTAAAGAGGTTTTTAACCTGGGATCTGAGAACTTAAAATTTTTTATAATTTTATTTCAATATGATTAGTTTAATTTATGATTCTATAAATGTTAGCTAGGCATCTTATGTATTTAAAAACATCATTCTGTGAAAGGATCTACAGACTTTAACAGATTCCCAAAGAAGGCTATGATACTAAAAAGTTTAAGAACCTGTCTGCAGGTGAGTTGAAACTATATCAAACTTGGTCATAGTTGGATACTTTGCATAGAACAAGAATTCTTACCTTGGGGTCCATGAACTGAAAAAAAAAAATCCACATTTCAATAATTATTTCATTTTAATTTGTTTCCTTTGTGTGTTTTATTTCATTCATTTAAAATCACTTTTCTGAGAAAGGGATCATAGGCTTCACTGGATGGCAAAAGGCTTATGACACAAAAAAAGTTAAGAACCCCTGTTTTAGAACAAGTATCTGACTTTCCCCTCCTGCTAAGCATCCTTTCTCATGATCTCTCACATACAGAAAAAAAAAATCTTGATGCTGCTTAGGATAACAGCATCATGAAGCTGGAAAGGACCTTGGTGATAATTTATTCCACACTTAGTTGTGCAGCAGGTAGGTGGTATAGTGGATAGAGTGCTGGGCCTGGAGTCAGGAAGTCTCATATTCCTGAGTTCAAATCTGGCCTCAGATACTTACTAGCTGTGTGACCCTGGGTAAGTCACTTAATTCTATTTGCCTCAATTTCCTCATCTGGAAAATAAGCTGGAGAAGGGAATGACAAACCACTCCAGTATCTGCCAAGAAAACCCCAAATGGACCACAAAGGGTCAGACACAACTGAACTAATTGAACAGATGAAGAAACTAAGGCCTAGAGAACAAGTGATATACCCAAAGTCACTCTCAGCATGCCTTGCTCTAATCCCTGCCACTCAGTTCCACTTCCCCTCTCGGCAAAGCTAGGATTCAGGAGGATACTCTCTAAACTCTGAGTCAGTGAATCCTGTCCAGATACTGCCACATTCACTGCAGAAGAGCCGTTTAATTTCCCAGCTCAAGGGCTGTCCTGTATGCCTAGAATGAATGCTCTCCCTCCTCACTTCTGCCTCTTTTTTTTCCTTGCTTCCTCCCAAATTGAGCTATCAGATTTGACTTTCAAGAGGCCTTTCCTAAACTTGAAGGCAGCTAGTTCTTTCCCCTCTAAAGTCACCTTATATCTACCCAGTTATGTATCTTGTATACACCTAATTATTTACATATTTTCTCTTCCACTGGAAGGAACAGGAATCAACTTTTTCTGTGTCATGGACCCCATTTGGCAGCTTGTTGAAACTTAGACATCCCTTCTCAGAATGTTTTTGAATGTGCAAATAAAGTATGTAGGATTACAAGAAAAAGATGTAATTTTTTTCTCATTCAAGTTCACAGACCATGCCCCTTCCCCCCAATAATCTGTTCATGGAACTTTGCACTAGAATGTGTCCTTTAGAATAGGGACTATTTTTGCCTTTTTTTCCTATCCCCAGAGCTTAGAACAGAGTCTGGCACATTATAAGTTCTTAATAAATGCTTGCTGATTGATCAAAATAACTATATCTAGACTCTCAAGAGCACCTTTTTTTCAAAGAATTCTAGCATGAATCTGTTTATGCAACTGAGGAAACTGAGTCACCAAAGTTTGAGTCTGGCCACCGAGCAACTAATGGAACTGGAAGCCAAACTTTAGGTCCAGAATGTTCAGCTTACTGCTCTACCCATCAGCCTTAGAGAGAATGGAGAGCTGACTGACACAATTGGAGACAAAATTCCTGGGGGAGGAGCAGGAAACATGGGAAGGAAGGTGGCAGGACTTTCAGCTCATTACCCTTTGCCCTGTGGCCTAAAAGGTGACCTGTTTTTAGGTGAGGGGCTAGAAAACACTAGCAACCTACTTCCCTAAGGAAGTGCGTGCAGACCAGGAACTGGCCTGGCTGCCCAAGTATGCCGAGCTTTCTTTGGCCCTAATTCCCAAGAAAGCCTAGGTGAGGTGGCTATGGTGTGGCTACTGAAGACTGCCCACCTTGGGGGCTCATTCATATCTACCAGGTGAGGGGGTGGGGAACATAACCTGAGAGTCTCTGCTCAAGTAAATACAAATTCTTTGAGTTTCTTTCATTTCTAGACCTCTGCTGCAGGAATCCTTTCTTCTATGTTGATTTATCAATGTTCCTGAAATATACCCAGAGGCCTTTGGCAATGGGTCTTCACAAATAATCCAGACCTGGAATACATGCTAATAAGGCTCCCCCAGCACAGGCCAGACAATTGGGCCTCAGGGCCCTAAAGCTTCTACCAACCTAAAAGAGAAGGAAATTTTAGAACCAGGGATTACATACTCTGTCATGTGTCCAAACTCTCTAGCAGAGATTGAGCTGTAGAGGTTGGAAAACTGTTTGGGGAGGAATGAGAAGCTTTGGGAATAGTAAGATCTAAATCAGATCCAACCTTATCTTCCTCAGGGTTGTTTGTGAGGATCAAATGAAATAATATTTGTAGGGGCGGCTAGGTGGCACAGTGAATAGAGCACCAGCCCTGGAGTCAGGAGAACCTGAGTTCAAATCCAGCCTCAGACACTTAACACACAAAAAACCTAGCCGTTGTAACCTTGGGCAAGTCACTTAACCCCAACTGCCCTCCAAAAAGCAAAAAAAAAATATTTGGAAAGGGCTTAGCACAGAGCTTCCACATAGTAGGTGCTTAATAAATGGTTGTTCCTTGCCCTATAGCTCCCAACACAGCTGTGGTCACATCCAATATTTTAGCAATCACTATTTGCAGCCCCTTTCAGGCTAGCTACCTCACTACGGTAGTACCTTATGGCCCTGAGCAATTAACTGCAACTTGGTCCTTGAAACCAGAGCAATTCTAGCTCTTTGATAAACTTGTCTTAGATCCCATATTAATGCAATTGCTTAAATAAAGGGATTTTGAAAGATGCTGGCTTTAGGCCTGCCACAGATTGTAGTAATTCCACTATTAAAGATTATTGGGGGTAAAGTATTATACCTAATAATTCAAAGACCCTTAGGAAAGGTAACACATGAATCTTGTTATCCATCAATGATACCTTATTATTCTTAATTACCTTTTTAACCTGGGGGGGAGAGGGATGGGGAAAGGGAGGGGAGAGGAGGAGGAGGGGAGAAGAAATCAGGGAAGAAAAGGGGATGGGAAAAGAAGGGCAGAGGGAGGAAAGGGAGGGGGGGAAGGGGAAGAGGGAGAAGAGAAGGGAACAGGGAGGAAATTGATCCAAAACCAAGTACAGTCTGGAGAGGCCCGTAGGCAACCAGAGGTCCATATAAAGACTTGGGGGGAAATGAGAAGTCCTGAAACATTAATAGGGAGAGTGCCCCCAGAAAACTTTGCCTTTGTTCAAAGTGTCCTACTAAATATCCTCTCTATTGCTGTGCCTTTTGAAATCCTACCCATTTTTCAAAGCCCAGGCTAAATGTCCTCCTCCCCATGGGGTCCTTGACATTCCCCTGCTTCCCTCCCTCCCCCCCCAAAAGGGAACCCTCTCCTCCAAAACTCCAGTACCATCTTACATGCACTAGTAAACTCGATTTTGTGTCAGGACACAGATTTTGAGAATTGTAAAGTGCCTTACAAAACCATCCAGTGACTGCATTTAGTGAGGAGAGAGGGAGAGAGAGAGAGAGAGGGAGAGAGAGGGAGAGAGAGGGAGGGAGGGAGAGAGAGAGAGAGAGAGAGAGAGAGAGAGAGAGAGAGAGAGAGAGAGAGAGAGAGAGAGAGAGAGAGAGAGAGAGAGTGTGTATACTCCTTAAGGGCTCAGACCATGTCTTATTCCTCTTTATAGGCAGAGGTGGGGAAGGGATAGCAACTTCAAATGTTTGTTAAATGAATAAAGGAATCAATAAACGACAGTTTTGCCAAGGAAAGATTTCATAACTTGGGAAATATTTCAGAAAAAGGTAGAGGGAAAGAACAGGCAGAGAGGAAAAGTGATTCCCCCACTTTCCTCAGCTGCCCAGTCTCCAGATGAGTGGGGCGGGGATCAGAGCCCATATGACTAAAAAGTAGAGTTCAGGGAGGAGTGGGAAGAAAAAAATCTTTTTTCAAGGAAAAGAAATCCTTACTAGAAGAAAGATGAAAAACCATTGGGCATCAAGAAGTGGGGCTTTGAACACAGGATCCAGAGCCCTGGGCACTGGGTGAGTGGCCTATTGGGAACTTCTGTTTCCATTCAGGAGGCACGGGGAACTCCTCTTTCCCCAAAGTGTGTGGGGGTTAGTGCTTAATGTCCTGCTAAATATAAGAGCACAGCTGGTTATTTTTGGCACCTCTTCTGTCGGGAGCCAACAGGGAAAGGCAGTTGCTAGCAACAGAGCGGGACGCTTATTTTCAACTGTGCAAGGAATTACCACTGGGACAGGAGGCCTGAAGTGGAGTAAAAGGCCCTGCTCTCTCCCTCTCCTTATCTCCCTCCCCTTCCTGTCCCCAGTCTTTCGAAGCTGCATTCTGGGTGGAAGATGGAGCTTGAGTACTTCTGCTTTCAGTGAGTCTCAATCTGCCTCCTTTCTCACCACTAACAAAGATAAACATAGAAAAATAAAAAAGTTCAGTTAGGATGTGACACACCCAAAAGCCAGAACCCTCTGGCAGCCTCCCCCCCCCATATGGGAAGTGGGGGGCTCTCTCCAGTGTCCCCTTCAGAAGTCAGGGATGCAAGACAGCTGTTTCACTGAAGGGAGGAGGGTTCCATTCCCATAGGGCCCCAGTTCTGCCACTCATTAACCAGAGGAGCTAAGGCTAAGTTGCTTCTGAGCCTTGACTTCCTCATTTGTAAAATGAGGTGGTTGGGCCACAGGATTTTTTAAAAAGTCCTGCCAGCTCTGACATTATAACATTACATAACATGATTTAAGGGCTGGGAGAGTATGAGCCCAACTGAAAGCCCTGCACCAGAAGAGAGGGTTAGGACTCTCAAAAGGTTGGCAGGAGCTGCAAGGGGTGAGGTATGGGTGTGGACTCATAAGTCGGATTGCAAAGGTTTGTTGCAAAAGGACGAAAACACTCTAGCCCAGATTGCAGCAGAGGCCTTTCCCTCAATGGGGGCAACTGGACTGGGTCAGATTTTGGAACAAAATTGGATACAGCAGGAAAAGGAAATTCAATTAGATTCAACAAGACTGTAGCAAGTATGGGCAAGACTTGGTAGCATCAGTGGAGGGAGTTTCCACACTGGAATTTCCCCCATACAACTGAACTCACAGGCCAGAAATAAGTAAAGTTACAGGGTGAATGTCCTCAAGTGTTCCTAGAAAACCTTAAAGGCTATGGGGAGAACGGTGGAGACTATACATTTAAACTAAAAAGCAATAATGTGATGGCAGAGGCACAACTAAGGGGACTAGGAAAGGTTTCCCAAAGTACCCAGCATCTTCTTTCAAGGGTGGCATCCTCCCTCTCATGGTTTCAAGGGGGGGAAGAAGGGTGTTTTGCTGGCAAATGTTTAACAATAGGCTCTCTGGTGGGGAAAAGTATGCATGACATACTTAAGTTTTATCTGCATTATTAACATTTCTCCCGGCTTTCTCTGGTTAAAACAATTAACAAAACAATAAATCAAGACCTAATGTCAAACAAAAGACCTAATGTGTAGTATTTGTCTTTTTCTAGGGGGTTAATGATCACACTGACAAATTATTTAACAATCAGCTCTAGCAACACCGGTGCTTTCTGGGCTTCCTTCAAGTCCTATCCTCTACAAAAAACCTTTCCCAATTCCCCTTAATGCTAATGCCTTTTCCGGTTGACTATCTCCAATTTATCTGGTATACAGCTTGCTTGAACATAATCCTTTGCGTACTGTTTCCCTCATTAGAAGGTGAGTGCACAGTGCCTGGCACATTTTACATCCTTAATAAATGCTTACTGACTCGACTTGAAGGAAAGCCAATTTTAATTGTTTATTTTCCTCTCCAGAGATCTCATTTTCCACCATATCTTGGGAGGGGTAAGAGGAGCATCCAGGGAAAACCCCATTTTGGCTTAATATGGGTCTGTGCTTCCCCTCAGAGCCACAGTCTGGACTGATGCCACTCCCCTCCCCCAACCTCAATTCTGGGCCCCAAACTCCAGCCAAAGCAGAAAGGAACAGAGAAACTGCCTGGAAAAAATGTGATGACCAAAGTCCCTGAGGCCAAAGGGGAAAGGAGTACAGGGGAGGGAGTTCCTTAGCCAGGCCCAGGGAAGCCTGCAACTTTCCATGAAGACAGGCCTGAGGACTGACAGCAAGACATATTTGGGGAGAAGTTTTTAACCAGTCACTGAGAACTGCAAAAAACCTCCCCTTGGAGATCATTCCTTCAAGCCCAGCCAAGGGTGGGCACACAAAAGGCACTCAATTACATGCCAACGGGCAGAAAGAAGCCCAGGGGGAAAAAAAAAACAACTCAGCTGGCTTCCAAACTGTGGTAACTTTCTTATGTAATGTGGCTTCCCTTATTTTTTTGTTTGTCAAAGAGAAAGCTTGAAGCATTTCGAAGCTTCAGACTCATCTTTCACCGCCCCCCCCCCCACTCCCCCTAATCAAACCTGCTCAGAGTTCACCCTCCAGAATTCAATGACTACTGGGGCCAAAAAGAAGGGGGAATTTGAGGGAGTTTATCAATAAAAACGACTTGACCCTCCCCGATGACACTTTGCTAGCTGAATGAAAGCAAAGCTTTGGGTGTGTTCTAGGATCTGGGCCAGCACACACAACCTGATGTCACTAAAAGGCCATCCCATTTTCCAGTACTTCCCCAACCCTTCCGGGATAGAGAATCTGCAAGATCTCTCTACCTGCTGTCCCGCTAAAAATTACCAGCTAAAAATTGGTATATGGGGGTGAAGATAACAAAAGGATTCTTTCTCCAGAAAAGCAATTATTTTATTTTATTTGCTTTTTTGGAGGGCAATTGGGGTTAAGTGACTTGCCCAAGGTCACATGGCTAGTTTTTGTGTTAAGTGTCAGGGGTCACATTTGAACTCAGGTCCTTCAGACTCCAGAGCCGGTGCTCTATTCACTGCAGAAAAGCAATTATTAGACCAGTATTTGTTAAGCCTCTTAAATGGCTCTAGGAATACAAAGCCAAATAGAAACAGTTCTTACCCTCAAGCAGCTTACATTCCTAGTGGTCAGATAAAGGTCAATTTCCAGGCTCACAGGGTTTTACGTTCAAAGATAAAGATTTGTAGGCACTGAGCTTTCCAGGGGCAAGAATCCAGGGAGGTTGGAAAAGAGCCATTTAATTTTAATCATTCAGGAATAATCACTCTGACAGCCCCAAAGGTTCTAGTACCTCTCAGGAGGAGCCTAGAAAGACAGAATTTCCTTTCCAAGCTGGAAGCAAACACAGCAAGAACTAGAGGAGGTGGAAGTTGGTAGAAAGGTCATTTCAGGTTGACAGATACACCTATTTTGCCCAGGGAAAAAAAAATAGCCAGACAAAGAAAAAAAAGATTCAATCAATCATTACACATTGAATAGTTTATTATGTGCCAGGCCCAGTGCTAAGTGATGGGAATGCAACAAAAGGGCAAAAGACAGTTCCTTATCCTCAAGGAGCTTACCATCTAAAGAGGGAGAGGAACAATATATACAAACAAGCTATATACACAGGATAAGGACAGTTGGGTGGCATAGCGGATAGAGTGCTGGGGCTGGAGTTCAAATTCGACCTCTGACACTGTGTGATCCTGGGCAAGTCACTTAACCCTGTTTGCCTCAGTTTCCTCATTTGTAAAACGAACTGGAGAAGAAAATGGTAAACCACTCCAATATCATTACCAAGAAAACCCCAAATATGTTCACAGAGTGGGAAACGACTGAATATATACAGTAAAAAATAGAAAATAATTAACAGATGGAAGAAAAAATATTTCTTTATACTCACTGGGTAATTCCCTCTAAAAGCCACATCCAGTATTTGCCCAGAGATTAATAACGATAATAAATGACACTCAAATGGTACTTTACAAATATTATCTTATTTAAGCAACCCTATGACATAGATACTTTTTGTGACTGTTAGGGTTATTTCTTTTTTGACTGGACCTATAATTTCATCAGTGTAGGGAGCTCTCAATGAGCAGCTAACAAAACAGACTAGGCACTTTTTCTGCCATTTATATGTACTCTTGGAAAAGTAATGAGAAGTTGGGACTTGCTGGAGGTTACTCTATTCAGGGACAAATCGATGTGTCCAGAGGTTAGATTTTCCGGATTCTGATGGCATCTCTCTATCCAGTGACATGTTTCTTCTCATTACAAGCATTATTATCCCCATTTTACAAATAAGAAAACTGAGGCTCATAGACTTAAGCAAACAACTAGTGAATGTGGAAGGTGGGATCTGAAAACAAGTCTGGGCCTCTAAGGCCAACACTTCCAAGCAGGACGCATTTGCCCCTACATAACAGATTTTGGAGGAGGAAGTTCCCAGGAAAGCTTTGCTATTAAGCTATCAAAGCAGAGAGGTGGGGTGTAAGGAAATTTGAGTTCAGGTCACCAGCTCTAAAAGCTAAAAAAAGAATTCTCCACTCTTTGTCCAATCCAGACAGATGCTGATTTGTGGGGGGGGGGGAAGGAGGAGAGGGTGTTAAGTGACTTGCCCAGGGGGTCCCACAGCTAAGCAAGTGTTTGAGGGCAGATTTGAACTCAGGTCCTTCTGACTCCAGGGCCAGTGCTTTATCCACTGTGACACCTAGCTGCCTGGACAGATGCCAAATTGATATTTTAAAATCTGACCAAATCACTCCCCTACTCAATAATCGTCAGGGGCTGCCTATTGCTTTTAGGACAAAGTTTTTTAGAAACCCAACCCAAAAAACTCTCCTAGTCATAACATTTAAAGTCTGGCACAATCAGGCTCCTTTCCTTTTTATTTCATATAATGCCCCTTCACTCCCTGCTCCAGTCAAACTGACCTGCCAGGTGTTCTCCATACACCACCTTCCTCTTCCCTCTTTGTTGTATAGGTGGGACCCTCTAGGTGTGGAAAACATCCTCTTTTCATCTCTACTTCTCATTTTCATCAAATGAGATATCTGTAAAGTGCTTAGCACAGTGACTAGCACATAGTAGGTGCTAATCCCTTCCTCCTTCTCCCCACTCCACCTTGCAGAATTCCTAACATAAATGCCTCTCCCTACCAGAAGCCTTTTCGGATCATTCCCCTCCCCCCCCCAACAAGCTCTCTTTTCCTCCTGAAATTGTTCTGTATTGACTTGTAAGGACTCCTATTTATCTGTCTACTTGATGTACCCTTCTCCCTATTCCCCCTCAGAACAAAAGCTTCTGGAGGGCAGAAACGGTCTTGTTTTTTTGTCTTTTGCCCCTTAACCTAAGCACACTTTGTCGAGTATTGACTTAAATGTTAAAAGTTCATTTGTACATAAAGCTCTGTACACAAAAAGTTCACCATTTCTATCCTCACCTCAGATGCAGATTATTTTAATAAGAGTTCATGATTCCAAGATGTTGTTCATTGCCTCATACCACCCCCACTGGCCAGAGTTTTAGTACACAACAATCTGTTTGACTCACATGAGGCCAAAGTCCTAAAGTACCCCAAATAAACATTCTTGGACAAGTCCTCACATACCTTCTCCCTGGAAGCCCCAATACCACTGGGAGCTTGGGCCTGGCCCTAAATCCATCCATGGCTATATCACCAAAAGAGAGACATCTAGGGCAATGGCCCCCTGCTCAATGGCACCTTTGCTCTGTTGCTTCAGACAGTTCCTACCAGGAGACTGTAGGCTTCTTGAGGCAGAAACTGTAAGGCATAGTAGAAAGAGCTTAGGCTTTGGATCAAATCTGAGTCCTGGTATTTAGTACTTAAGTATTTTGGTCAAGTAGCTTGCTTCTTTCATTTTCATCATCTCTAAGATGAAGATTTCAGACCCAATAAGCCTCTATGGATCCCTTTCAGCCCAAAATCTGTGATCAAGAGTCAGCCATCTTCAAGCTAACTCAAATCCAACTCTGAGGTAGGCATCCAGAGCGACTTTGTCTTTCCTAGATAGCCAAAGGTACAGTGGATAGAGCGATGGGCCTGGAATCATGAAGATCAGAGTTCAAATCCAACCTCCAACACTTACTAGGATCCTGGCCAAGTCACTTCCCTGTTTGCCCTGATTTCCTCATCTGTAAAATGTAAAATAATAGTATCTACCTCTGGGGGTTGTTGTGATGATCAAATGAGATTAAGTACCTAGCACACAGCAAACGCTATATAAATGTCTGCTATTATTATTGTTTCCTGGAAATTGGACCACTCTTGCACAATAGTGATATTAAGGAAAACCTTTACAAGATGACCATGGCCATAAATCCAGGTCATAAGAAATTTGGTTGAAGGAACTAGAGATGTGTAACCTTAAAAAGGGTAGAAGTTGGGAGTCAGTAGCCACGTTTAAAGGGCTATCCAGTAGAATAGGG
This sequence comes from Petaurus breviceps papuanus, assembly GCF_028583685.1. Classification (NCBI taxonomy): domain Eukaryota; kingdom Metazoa; phylum Chordata; class Mammalia; order Diprotodontia; family Petauridae; genus Petaurus; species Petaurus breviceps. The sequence continues at coordinate 29,909,410 of NW_027185809.1, forward strand.
ATTTGACCTGGGTGAAGACAGATCGGTGAGTTATAAAGAAGCAATTCTAGGCTAAAAAAAAAAATTGGCGCTATCCAGGAGGAGAATAGTCTTCCTCAGAAGGTCGTAGGTTATTCCAACCTTCAAGCAAAAGGCTAGATTGCCATATGTCTGGTAGGTTCCTTTCAGGTATGGGTAAGTTTAGATAACAGCTGAAGTTCCCTCTTACTCTGATATTCTACAATCAATGACTTGCTCACAAACTCTAGTCTACAAATTTTAATGTAATATATTCCAACTCCTGAACCTGTTTTCCAACTCTCTTCCTATCAGATCCCTCCCCCGCCCCCTACTTTTTTTCCCCTTTTTTTGTCTATTTATAAGATGTAGGTTTGGGATATAGAAGAGGCATAGAATAGGATCTGGCTTGCTGTAAGTTCTTTTCATTTTTTAGCTCCTACCCATCACCCTATTCACAATTTTCTCTTAGTTCTGCCCCATATTTTGATCTTTTGTTCACCTAAATGGCACAATCTACCAATTACAGTTTCATTCACAGGCAGTTAAGCTGTACAGCTAATTAAGCAATATACTGGGGAGTCAGAAGACCCAAGTCCAAATCTTGACTGAGACCCAAGTTGTTCTGTAAGTCACTCGAGTCAGTAAACCTCTCAGTCTCATTTTCCCCATCTATACAATGGGATGATAATAACAGCCCCCTAACTCACAGAGTTATGACTGTAAACCACTTTGCAAACCTTAAAGCATTATACAAATGTTGGCCATATCTTTGTGCTCTATATATTCCTTGCTTGTTGTTTCCAACAAGCTGACAAATGTCTGATTAGGTCAGTTTGACCTTAAATTGAATGTAATCCAATGTCCATCCACTCAGTCTTTAAGGTTGGTTTGTCTCTGAAAGAGCTAAACTGGATTCATCCCCATTCCCACAAGGTATAACCACAATTCAAGCACTTATTAAGCACCTGCTGTGTAAAAGGTCAATGTGTTAGTTGCTAGGTGCCCAGAACACAAAGGACTCTTACCCTACCCTCAAAGGAGTTTACAATAATATAATCATAGAAGTGGAAAGAAGATCTGAGACCATATACCCACCATCTCATTATACAGATTTTACAAGTGACTTGACTAAGGTCTCACAGGCAGTAAATATCAAAGGTGGCATTTGTCCTCTTAACTCCAAGTCAGTACACATCCCATGGCATCATACTAATCTAAGCAAGCAGCTCACAACACCACAAAGGAGATAAAGACTATATAAATAAGTCCAACGCAAAGTCAAATGTGATAAATATACAGGAAAAATACAAATGAAAATTCTTCGACAGAGCCGAGGAAGGAGATATTATTTGAGATAAACTGCTTCTGTCTGAGAGATCAGGAAAGGATCCAACAGAAGGGGCTGCACTTGAGCCAAGTCTTAAAGGATAGAAAACTTGAAGTGGATGGGTATCTTCCAGGGAGTGAAGGGAAAGAGCAAATTCCAGAAGTAGGGTCATTCAGCTTGACTAAAGCCAAATGTGAGAAGATCCTTCTAGGATATAGGTATACTTTCATTTGCCCTGAAGCACTGAACATCACATTTCATCCAGAGGGGAGTCATCTTGATAGAGCAGTATGGGAAAACCTAAGTCCTATAACTAGCTCTGCACTGTCTATATGACTTGGAAGCTTCTGTGGGTCTCGGCTTTGTCATCTGAACAATGAGAGGGGGTTGGATTAGATGATCTCTAGGATCTTTCAACTTAACATTCTATGACTGTGTGGTTCTATGAGGGAGGAAGGAAAAGCCCCTGTCTTCATTAGGTCTACCCCAAAAGATCTAAAAGATATCTAGGGCCTTGCTTGGTTCAGGGCTAATGCCTTTTGCCCTATTTGAAGGCCCCCATGGCCAGAGAGTCTGCCTATCCATCTGCCTCTAAGTGAGCTGGGGGTAGCCTAGAAATTCAGACTGTGCCCTTCGTGCAAGGGGTTTCACAAAGCAGACTTGGCTAACCAGTATCAATTAGTTGCCATCTTTCACTTTAGTAACCCCATGCCTGAGTTCAGAGACTCTGAGAGGCTTCTCCTTAATCTGTACAAAGCATGTTGTCTTTTCTCCTCCATTTATTAAAAGCAGCAGCCCACAGCACCAAATGCTGGGGTTATTTTTAAATCTTGTGTTTAAAAGTTAAATTGCCTCCTACTGTGTTCCAGTAAGGCAACTCAGAAAGCCCCCTCTCCCCTGTCTCTGGAAGTAAGGGGGTCATGGTATGCAAGGCCTGTAGAAGTTGGAAGGAAGCAAAATTATGCATTCACCTTTTCCATGTCCAACCTGAGACTTGTGGAGCTTAGAGAATATTCAAGTGGTCAACTCCTCCAGCGTTTTGGGGGGAAACCTCTGATTCCAAGAAAGAGGAAGCCTGGGCTCCTAAAACCCAACATTATTATTTACAGCTCAATCATGCTAGGGAATGTAGCATAGACCCTACATGTTAACATTAAATTAGGGTTAACAATTTATCATCATAATTTAATTTTTACTTATGTTTTCTTCACTGCTCATGGAAGAAGGCAGAATATGATGCTGGAATAATTGTTTAATCTTTTTATCTTAAGATGTTTAGCAGGGGAAATCTAAATCTTCCTTTCTCCTCATCCAACAGCAAGTGAAATGGCCTCAAATAGCTGTGTGACCTTGGACAAGTCACTGAATCTCACCTACTTCTGTTTATTCTTCTTCATTTGTAAAATCATTATAAGTCTCTACCTCCCAGGGTTATTGTGAGGATAATATTTGTAAAGTGCATTGCAAACCTTTAAATGCTATGTAAATACTAGCTCTTATTATTATGACCTATATCTGGACCACCACTTCTGAAGGGCCAACTTTTACCACCTCTGGAGGCCACCAGGGTAGATGGTTAACAATTAAAACTTCTTTGGGCTGGCCTATTCTCTGCCCCTTACCTACACCTAGCTTAGAGGAACAGCCTTCACAGCTACAATGCTTTCCTATCTCTAATAAGCCCATATCTCCTCGTAGGAACGGACTGAAAGTAGCAGTACAGATTGAGCTGCAGTGTTCCAGCTAGGGTTCACGAGGGGAACCTCGGAAAATAAGTGTTACCCTGGTGCAAAAAGCCTTCCCTTCCACCTGGCTTTGTGGAAGTTGTGTTCCCTGGGATTCGCCTTATTGATCCGCCCCCCCCCCCCATCCCCAGCTGCAACAACTCCTATGACAGATGTATAGATCTTTATTACCATACTGGAACCTCAATACCTGACTGCTGTACCGTCCAGTTTCCCCACCCCCCTTCAGTTAAGGTCTACTGAGCAAGGTCTATTTGGAATTAAAGAACCAGGAAGTCACAAAGTTTTAAGGGCAAATCATTTTTTCTTTCGCCAGGCAATGCTTAAAGAGGAGTTTCATGTAAGACTCCACTTGCTTGCAGCCCAGTAGAATCACGAGGCGCCTCCAAACAGACCAGCCTTTTGGAAACCACTCCAAAGCTGCAACAGGTCTCCCTAGACCTTAGATCCTCCCTGCTCCCGGTATCCTGTTCACCAAGTGGAGAGAGAAGACGAATGCTCAGAAATCAGGGTTAGTGCCGGCAGAACTTGGGGTTCATGGGGAAGAGGAGAGAGACCATACGGCGGCTGCAGAAATTGGCTGTACAGTGGGATCCGAGACAGGGTGCAGAAAACAATTCTGGGGAGCATGCAAGGTCCAGCCTTAGTCCCAGCTTCCTCCTCAAATATTAAAAAAGAAGGAAAAACAATCGCTAAAGCAGGCTCCCCATGGGCCTCTAGGCTACTAAGCTGACAGCCTAGCCTTTTATCATGGGGGCAGAGGAGAGGGGTGCGTGGGAGTGGGGTGGGGGGGGGAGGGGAGGTGTTGTCTGGCTGACAGGTCTGAGGTGCCGGGGGCGACCTCTCTGCCTCTCCATCCGCTCGCCACGGCCCTGCTCCCGGGAGACTCAGGCAGCTTTCTCGAATCCTTCACCCTCCCTTCGCCACTCGGGGGAAGCCGTCCCGTCCGCCAAAGGCCAAAGCCCGCGACTCGAAAGTGTGGCTCCCTCCCGCAGCCGCTTATTCTCTCTCCCTCTCCAAAGGCCCATGTGGCTGCCCCGGCCATGACGTTGCGCCAGGGCTAAAAAGAGCAGTCCGAAAGCCGCGGGCGCCGAGGGCCCCCAGTATTTTCCGCCGGCGGCCGCGCCCCGGCTGGCGGAGACAAGGAGGACCGAGCTGCGTAGCTGCACCAACAGTCCGTCTGCAAGCACACGCAGCAGGGGGAGGGGGAAGCACGCACGCGCGCGCACACACACACACACACACACACACACACACACACACACACACACACACTGAGACACACACACACGCGCGCACACGCACCGCGACCCGCAAAAGTTATCGGGCACCGAAATCTCCCGGAGCCAGCACCACTCGAAGGCTGGAAGCCCAGGCCCCGGCTGCCCGTCTGCAGCCGCATCAGCCCCGGCCAGCACCAGCCTCGTAGCAGCCACTGCTTGCACGCAGTCGATCCCGACCCGCCGGGGCTGGAGCTAGCAGCGGCGGCCAGGCCTCTGGGACCCCACTTACCCCACGCCTGCCCCGAGGGCTGGGAGCGGGCCGCGTCGGCTTCCCTTCCGGCTGCAGAGGACGGATTTCGATCTCTCGGGGCACCGCCAGCCAGCTTGCACGCACCTCCCCAAATTCAAAAGCAAACCGACGCTCGTTGCCCACCCACCCCCTCCTTCCCGGCAGATGGGCCCTCGGTCCCCGGGTCCGGGGAGGGGTTGCAAAGTTTGCTCGCAAATCCCTGGCGTCCCGTCACCCTAGGTTCGTCGTGCCAGGGCTGAGGACCTGGTTCGCACAGAGCCCGTGTTTTCTCCCTCGCTCTGTGTCACCCACAGCCCTGCGATGCGGTGTCAGGATTGCACGGCTCTGACTCATCGGTTGAGCTCACAGCTTGAAAAAAAAAAAAAAAAGAGGCGGGGGGAGCGTGCAACAGCAGAGGAGGACTTCTCCTCCGGCGCTCGGGAAGGATTGCACAACCCCAGCCCTCCACAGCCCAGGGACACCCTGCGGCCGCGCACACTTGCACTCCGGCGGACTGAAACCAGCTCTTCCACTTCATCAGCACTACAGTCTTATGATCTCGCCCTCCCCGGAGCAGGCCGGTACCCGCCCACTTCCTGTGACCAAATAAGGCTGGGAAAGGCGTTTTTCAAAACCACCGGCCTCGCCACCGGAGTGGGGATTTCCAGCGTACCTCTGCTCCACTCACGACTTGGGTCTGCTCCCCTGCCAAACCTCCTTCCTCTAAGGTCGGCCGCCGCTTGGTCCGCAAGGATCCAGCTGGCCCTAGCTATGCATCGCTTTCCCTGCAAACCCCAAGGTCAGGAGGAGATGCTGACGAAATGTTTGGAAACCCATCAGCCTGCCAGGAAAGTGTCCCAGCCTGGGCAGGGGGGGGGGGGGGGGGGGGGGGCGGCAGAAACCAACACAGGTGAACGAGGATCTCCTTCCAGAAAGAAAATCTTACATTTTTTTGGATGCCGTGTCGAGACATACTTCTTCCCCTCCCCAGCCCCCGCACGTTATTAGCACAGCACAGTATCCCCCCACTTTCTGACTTGGCAGAAGGACCTAGTGCCTGGAAAGTGAGAGAAGGGAGGCACGATTTTTTTTTTTTTACTAGAAATCTTCCTGGAACCCACTTTTGAAGGACCTATGCCTTAACAAAGTAGAAGTTACTGGGGTTTTCCTTCCTAAAGAAGTCTGGTTGCATTTAAAGGAATTAGACTAAGCCTTCCTTCCACAACCACAATTTATCCACCCTCTCTATCTCCAGTCCCACCTCGTGCATGCCCAAGGAGGTTAATATAAATATCAATTCTATCACTTTGGGTAAATTTACCTCTCTGGACCTATTTTGTCAACTTTAAATTTATCTCTTCATCTCCAAGGTTCTTTGCAGTTCAAACAATTTAGGATTCTAGAAACCTGACCTATTTGGTGAGGTAAGTAGGTGTGTAGAGATTACCTCCACCTGAAACCTCTTCCCTGGAAATGCTTTACCTGCTTGGGAAGTAAGATTCCAAGTCTTTGCAGCACCTGCTCTAGATCCAAAGGTAGATATTATTTATGCTGAGTGGAAAATTTCAAGTGTGGATTGTACAATCTGGACTTTAACTGCTTTCTGAAAGAGGAATGGAAATCAACCAATAAGCATTTACTACATATCTGCTGGGGGTAGCTAGATGGCACAGTGGAGAGAGCACTAGGCTTGGAATCAGGAAGACCAGAGTTCAAATTCTGCCTCAGATACTTAATACCTGTGGGATGCTAGGCAAGTCACTTAACCCTCTTTGCCTCAATTTCCTCATCTGTAAAATGAGCTGAAGAAGGAAACGTCAAACCACTCCAATATCTTTGCCAAGAAAATCCACATGGCATGGTGAAGTCGGATAGTAGTGAAGAAAATGACTGGACAACAAAATATTATATTACATTTGAAATGATTTACGGTTTACACAGCCCTTTCCTATAAACATGATATTCATGCCCCTTATCTCATTTGATCTTCAAACATGACCTAAAACTCATCACAACCAGTCTGGCCTCAGTTTCCTCATCTGTGAATTCCTGGTACACCTCATTAGTACCTCCTGGTACTAATGACATGACCCTTTGAGGCAGGAAGGGCAAATGGAAAGAGCATCAGATTTGGAGCTGGAGGTTCAAGTGCCAGCACTGCTTCTAAGAGCTTGGGCAAACTGCTTTAACTTCTCTGGGCCTCAGTTTCATCCCCTTGATTGAGGGAATTGAACTGCATGATGATGGTCTCTTCCATCTCCAAACTGATTGATCTATGACAATAAATATAACAATTAAACCAATCTTATAGGTGATAAATAGAGCACAGAAAGACTTGTGTTCAAATCCTGCCTAAGACACTAACTAGCTATGTGACCATAGGTGAGTAATTTAGCCCCAGTTTCCTCTTCTTTTAAATGTAAAATAATAGCACCACATTCCAGGGTTGTTTCAAGAATCAAATGAGATAATATTTTTCAAGTGCTTTGCAAACCTCTAAGCACTATATAAATGCTAGCTATTATTGTTTTTATGGTGGGCAGCAAGGTGGTAGAATGGATAGAGTGGCTGGCCAGAAGTCAGGAAGCTCATCTTCCTGAGTTCAAATGTGACCTCAGACACTTAGGTATGTGACCAAGACATTTAGCCATATTTGCCTCAGTTTCCTCAACTGGAAAATCAGCTGGAGAAAGAAGTGGCAGACTACTCCAGTATCTTTGCCAAGAAAACTCCAAATGGGGATACAAAGAATCAGACACGACTGAACAACAACTTTTTATTATAAAAGTAGATGTAAAAAGCTAACAGGTAAAAGGGGGATATAGAGGGGCAGTTAGGTGGTAAAGTGAATAGAACACTGACCCTGGAGTCAGGAGGACCTGAGTTCAAATCCGGCTTCAGACACTTGACACACTTACTAGCTGTGTGACCTTGGGCAAGTCACTTAACCCCCATTGCCTTCACTTCCCCCCTCAAAAAAAAAAAAAAGCTAAAGCTAACCCATGGATCTCAAGCCCATTACTTCTTTTCAATCTCCTGAGGAACAAGGACACAGAGGAAGAAAAAAATATAGAGAGCAATGTGATATACTGAAACTTTTCAACATCTAATTTCTACTCTGGGAACTAAATGTACCAGCAAAGGCACTCAATCACATACAATGTCTGGTAAATGAATGAATGAATCCTGATTAACTATCAAGAAATGTTCTCTTAGAATTGAACGCTAGACTTGAATTTGGAAAAATCTGCATTCAGATCCCACTTCTTACTCCTACTAGTATGACATTGGACAAGTCACTTCATTTTTTCTTTTTTGGGCTAGGTGGCACAATGGAGTACCAGTCCTAGAGTCAAGAAGACCCAAGTTCAAATCTGTCCTGATTTCCTAGCTTTGTGACCCTGGACAAGTCACCTAACCTAGTTTATCTCTGTTTTCTCATCTGTAAAATGAGCTGGCAAAGAAATGGCAAGCCACCCCAGTATTTGCCAAGAAAACCCCAAATGGGTCTCTGGAGAGTCTGACAAAACTGTTTCACTCAATAACAACAATGACAACAACTTCAGCATCTACCTCACTAGAGTGCTGGAAGGTACAAATGAGATAATAACATATGTAAAGTGCTATTTATGATTACTACTTGCCTGTCTGGGTATGGCTCAATGTAAAGCAGCTAAGTTTTTCATATTAGTTTTGTTTCTTTCCTCTAACCTACTTCTTAGAAGTGAATTAGATAAAAGTGAAACCAAGTGGTTATCAGTGTACAACTGCTACTTTGGTCTCCTCCAAAAAGAGCAGTTACAAAAAAAAACTTACAGAATTGTTCATACCCTTTGAAGCACAATATCCCTATGGGGTTAAATTTCAAAAGTCTTTTTTTTTAATTTTGCAGCAAGAATTCAGGACAAAAATATTCTCAATGGTACCGGCATTTTTTTTTTTTTTTTGAGACTGGGTCTCCCTTTTTAACCCAGACCAGAAATGTAGCGGCCAATCACTGGCTCCATCCCACTGCTGATCAGCAGGAAAGCTTTGACCTTTTCCATTTATTGGACCAGTTTGTTCCTCTTAGGCAGTCTGGTGCCTTCCCCCATCTCAGGAGATTACTATATAGTTTTCAGACTTAGAGGAGACACCTAACAGGCTTTAGCCCTACTACCTAGGCTCAAACGATCCACCATCCTCAACCTCCCTAATAACAGAGATTACAGACATGTGCTCAGCTTCACAGCACTATCTTTAAGAACAAAATATTGGAATAAATGATGCACAACTATCAGGGAATGACTAAACAAATTGTAGAACCTTAATGTTATCCATTGGAGGCACTGGAAATGTCTAGCTAGAAGACTTGGAAATGATATGATGGCTATCTTCAAGTATCTGAAGGGCTGTCTTACAGAGGGGAGCTAGACTCTGGCCCCAGAGGGTAGAACACAGAGCAATCAGTAGGAATTGTAAAAGGAGGGAAATATAGGCTTGATAAAGGAAGGAAGGAAGAAAACCTGCTAATGATCAGATTAGACCAAAAGTGGAATGAATGGGTTGCCTCAGGAGATACTGAGTTTTCTCTCTCTGAAGGTCTCCAAAAGAAGACTACAATTTCTCAGGCATGTCATACTGGGGGTTCCTCTGGAGTATTGGCCTGGACTAGATGGTCAATCAGGATACTTCCAAGTCTCAAATTGGGTGATTCTGTGAATATCATGGAAAATTACTATGCTGTACAAGAAGACAAATATGAAGAATTCAGAGAAATGTGGAAAAACTTGCGTGAAGTGATACAGAATGGACAAAAGCAAAATCCAAAGAACAATATATATAATGGCTCCAATTTTATAAATGAAGACCACTTTAAACAGCAACAAAACTCAGATCAAATACATGGACAATATGTACTCAATAAAGTTAAACAAAGCACACACCCTTCCTTTCTTTCAACAAATGTAAAATGACTAAAATGTAAGATCTCATATACAAATCAGTGGCAATCTCTTTTTTAAAAGCTGTTTTCCTTAACTGTGGGTTGAATTATGAGTTTGTCAGGACTTGTATTTAGCAATCAAATCACAATAAAACAAAACAAAACAAAAAAACCCCAGCAGCTGCATCATAACCTCCCTTTCCAGGCCAAATTCCTAAGGAGCTTTGACTTAATGCTGGTCAATAGAAGACACACACGATAATTGCAACCCTGGGTATTCAATGCTAACCAACCCAAGTGACATTCCTTAACCAACTAGAAAACTCTTCTCCAGAAATATATTGTTGGAAGAGTTTCCACTGCAAAGAGCCAAGATCCACAAGCAGCCTGGGAGATCATCTCTAACTCTGGGCACCCTTCCTCCCACAGTCTTCCATTCTGGGCCACTAATCTTGGGTCAGTGGTCATACACGAAGGGAAGATTGAAATGGCAAAGTGCATATGGCAATGAGAAACCAAAGAGCCTCAGAGATGCCTCAATCCAGCAGGTGTAGCACATTGTATCATGGCTACAATCAATTTCAAAGCCTCCCATTCCAGGCATTCACATTAAGGATCTGGGTGTGGTGGGTGTGGTGAGATGAGATCAAATCCAAGAGGTTCAGAAATGAAATAACCTGGCTGGTAGGAAAGGAGAAAACTTTTCTAAATAGGGACCAGATGTGTGATTTCAATGGTGCAGGGAATCTCCTGGTGAAGAAAACTCCTTGTACCAATTCAACACCTTCTCTGCAGCTTAGTTTTAGACTAGAGCACTGCCTAAAAACTGAGAAGTTAGATGATTTGCCTAGGGTCAAGCATCCCTTGAACTCTGGTATTCCTAGTTTCAAAGCCAGGTCTCCTTCAACTATGCCATGTTTCCTCTATAGGCAGAGAAAACACTTCTTGAAGGGGTTGTTTAGAATTCAATCAATTAACACACATTTAATGCACAGAAAAGAAAGTAAAATCAAGAGAATGTTTGCACCATATATGCACATATGTGTGTATGTAATTTTAATGTATTAAAATACACAGTTACAATAATAAGGAAAACACTAAAAGGAAGCTAAACTCAGATTAGTTGCAACAATATCCACTCCCAAGAATGGAATCAATCAATCAATAAGTTTTTATTAGGTTCCTATTATGTGACAGTGATCCTCATACAGAGAAGAAAAATATAAAGATCTGTTTTCCTTAGAGAGGTACCTTTAGAATTAACTATGGTAGGGCAGCTAGGTGGTGCAGTGAATAGAGCACCAGCCCTGGAGTCAGGAGGACCTGAGTTCAGATCCGACCTCAGACACTTAACATTTAGTAGCCGTGTGACCTTAGGCAAGTCACTTAACCCCAATTGCCCTGCCTTCCCCCCTTCAAAAAGCAAAAAAAAAAAAAAAAATTAACCATGGTACCTTAGAATTTGTCAAATTCAACCTCATTTTACATGTGAGGAAACTGAGGCCCACATGGGGTAAGTGATTTGTCCATAATCACATAGCTGTGTCATTTTTCAGTCATGTCCAACTCTTTGTGTCCCCATTTGGGGTTTTCTTAGTAGAGATACTAAAAGGGTTTGCCATTTCCTTCTCCAACTCATTTTACAGGAGGAAACCGAGGCCAACATGGGTAGGTGACTTGCCTAAGGTCACACTGTTAGCCAGTGTCTGAGAGGCCTGAGGCCAGGTTAAGTGACTATTTAACTTTGATTACCTCCCCCCTCTCCCTCCCCGCAAAAAGTTGGAAAAAAAGATTAAAATTAAAGCTATAATACAAGTATAATGATCATGCTGTTGCTATTTGTCCTTTGTTCTCAAAGAGGACTATAACATGCCATGACATGCAAGTAAACTGGATTTAAGTGAGGGAGGGCTGTGCAAAGTCACCAGCCTCACTTTTTCCTCCTCAGCCATCTGGGTTCAGTGGCCAGATATGGATGAGAACAACTGGAGATGACCCAGGATGCAATGAGGGACCTTGATCTTTCCAAGCTAATTGTCTTTAACAAGTCTCAGTCTGACTGAGATAGTGCCATTCAGTGATTAAGGTTCAAGCCCTACTTGGACATTGTTTGGGCCCTGATTGGCTCAGAATGAATGTAAATAACAATTATTTTTGTTTTGGCCAGAAAGCCTGAGGGTCTTCCCCTCTCCCAGATCATGCAAAGTTGAATGTGATAAATGCTACAGATGTGGTACAAAGTACTACAGGAATTCAAATGATGGAAAAAAAATTTTTTTAAACCCACCTAAATATGTGGCAGCTAGGTGGTACAGTGAATACAGTGGTACACTGGCCCTGGGGTCAGGAGGACCTGATTTCAAATTCGGCTTCAGACACTTGACAAGTTACTAGCTGTGTGACCTTGGGCAAATCACTTAACCCCAATTACTTTGCCTTCCCCCCTCCATAAAAAACTAACAAGCCACCTAACAGGTCATCAGAAGAGACTCCATGGAAAAGGTACCATTTGATCTGGGTTCTGAAGGAAGAGTAGCATTTCAACAGACGAATTCATGGAATTCTTATGTAGCCAGAGTACTCAGGCATGTTCTAGGAAGGTCTAGTAAGCCTCTCCTCCCTCTGTTGTTAGTTCCCAGAGTAGGTGTAAATTCTTCATTTTTCCAGTAAGAGGCCTTTGTTCTGGGCATGAACTCAAGTTATTACAGAATCACAGAATTTAAGAATTGGAAGGGACCTTAGTAGCCATGCAGTCCTACCCATACCTGAAAGAGACCTGCCACCATAACAAAACTGGCAAATGGTCACCTAATCTCTCTGCTTAGAAATTTCCAGGGAGGTGGGACCTACCATGTATCAAGGCAGACCATTCTACTTTTAGACATCTCCAATAGTTTTTCTTTTTTCCCTGACCTCAATCCGTCCTAAATTTCCACCCATTGTTCCTGGTGCTGTTCTCCCAAAGTCAACAAAATTACTACAATTCCATTTCCACGTGAAAGCCCCTCCAATACTTGAACACAGCTATCTTGTTCCTCCTGAACGCCCTCTTCTCTTCACTAAATATCCCCAGTTCCTTCAATTTATCATCTCATCATATGGATTCAAGTTCCTGAACACGAACCCATCCTAGGCATTCTCTTCTTGACATTCTCTGGCTTACCAATTTTCTAAAGAAGTACTGGTACCCAGAACTGAACCCAATACTCAAGATATGGCCTAAGCAGGGCAAAATACTGCCCCTTATTCCTGGAAACCATGGCTCTTCCAATGCAGCCCAAGGCTGACAACTTTTCTGGTTGCCACATCAAACTGTTGATTTCATATGGAGCCTTCGACCCACTTAGAATCCATTATCTTTTTCAGATAAACTGCCATCGAACCCCAAATCTTGTCCTTTTGGAGCTTTGTTAAGCACTAGTGTAGGACTTTACATGTATCCCTATGAAATTCATCGTATAAGATTCAGCATAGCCTGTTCAAAACCTTTCTGGATCTTTATTCTGTTATCCAAGAGTGTGAAGTTATCAAGTTTTGGGGTTTTTTTGCCCTTCAAGTGTGATGAACATGCATTTTATGTCTTTGTTAAAGTCATTAAACCTCACAGGGATAAGTACAAGTCCCTGGAATACTCCACAAAATACTTCTTGCCACACTGACATGAAAGTTGTGGTCGTGTTTGGTTTTTTTTTTTAATAGCTGTTGCCCAGTGACCTGTTTAGAAGGAAGGAAACAAGCATTTATTAAGAACTTACTAAAATGTGCCAGGTGCTTTATCAAATATCTCATTTGATCCTCACAACTCTGAGACATAGGTGCTATTATTATCCCCATTTTATAGATGAGAAAACCGAGACAGACAGAAGCTAAGTGACTTGCCAGGTTCACACACCTAGCAGGTATCTGAAGCAGGATTTTGTAATGGTAACATAATTTGAATTTGAAGACCCCTTTTTGTATTGGCAAGGTAGCAGGTACTTAGCACTTAGTAACTGATCAAGCCTTTGTTGGGGAAACAGAAGGCATGAACTCCTTCCTGTAACAGGAAGGGGTTGGCTGAAACAGGAAGCTAATGCTGTGTATATATAAGGAAAAGCCCCAGAGAGACACAGTCAGAATTTCTTGGGACCAGCATCTGGTGGCAGAGTAGCTGCAGAAGAGAGAATGGAGAACTGAGCCAGAATTTCCTGAGAACTTGTGGTGGTGGAGCTTCTTCCCAACAAGAGCTCAAGAGCCCAGGAGAAGACTGAGGAAGCATGACCAGGATGCTGAGACTTCTTCTGTTTGTGGCTTGGTTGAGCCTTGAATTCCCTGGAGCAGAAATGGTGAAGGATTTGAGATGGACTGGACCCTGTGAACTTCAGTGTGGAGCAGGACCTACCCAGAGAGCTGGACAAGGAACTGGGAGCTGTCTGCCACTGAACCCAGGTGACAGTCTGGTGAATCCAGATAGAATCTGGGACCATGGAAGGGGGTCCAGGGAATCTGAGAACTGGCCCCAAGTCAAGATGAAAAGACCTCTTCTTGGGTACTGAGTAATGATGAAATGGTAGTTTACTAGTGACCTAGGGGTGGAGGGTTTGTGTATGATACTTAGTAATTGCTGAATAAGTGACTGATTGAGTTAACTTAGTTGCCCCATGAGTGGAAGACTTTTGACTATTGTACTTTTGAGATGATTGTTCTTTGTTCTAAATATTGTGACCACTTTGAAAACTGTGGCCATTTTAATGATAAGCTGTTGTGAATACTATTGTGATTTTCTGTGATAAGTTGTAATATTGTGAATGCTGTACCTTGATTTTCTGTGGATGTTTTGCTTTGATTTGTTATGTAATCAATGGAGTGTTCACTGTACTGTGTAATCAGAACCTTAAAAGCTATTCACAGTAGCAGTCCTCTGGAAAGCTGCTTGTGCATGGCATTACAGATTTGGAGTTAGGTCTTCCTGACTCTAAGGTCAGCTCTCTATCCATTGTGAGATCTAGTCTGTAACAACTGCCATTAACAACTACTCTTTGAGTGTAGCCAAGAAACCAAGTCCTAAATCCACCTAATTATATTACTTTGTAGTCCATATCCCTCATCTTTTTTTCATAAAAATAGAATAAGATACTCACTAAAATCTAGGTGAAATACATCTACAGCATTCCCCTGATTTACCAGTTTAGTAACCCTGACAAAAAAGGAAATAAGGATAAAATTAAGAGGTGAAAGAGGAATATAATGAGAGGAGATAGGGAGAGACAGAATAGGGTAAATTATCTCTTATACAAGAGGCAAGAGAAAACTGTTACAATGGAGGGGAAGAACAGGAAGGCAAATGGGAATGGGTCAACCTTACTCTTGAATTTGGCTTAAGGAGGGAATAACATACACACTAAATTAGGTATCTTACCCTACAGGATAGTAGGGGGAAAGGGAATAAGAATAAGGGGATGATAGAAGGAAGGGCATGTTGGGTTTGGAGAGTTTAGAAGCACACACTTTTGAAAAGGGACAGGGTCAAAGTAGAAAATAGAATAAATTGGGGGGGGGGAATAGGATGGAGGGAAATATAGTCAGTCTTTCACAATATATCCACTACAGAAATGTTTTTCGTAACTACACATGTACAACCTATATTGAATTGCTTATTTTCCCAGTAAGGGTGGGTGACAAGGGAAGAAGGGAAGGAATCTGGAACTCAAAGTTTTAAAATCAAATGTTTAAAAAAAATTATTATTATTATTTACATGCAACTGGGAAATAAGATATACAGGCACTGGGGTATGGAGATCCATCCTGCTCTACCAGAAAGTCAGAGGGAGGATGGGGGAGGATACAGGAGAGAGCAGATTGGGGGAGGGGATATTCAGTGGGATCACTGTTTTGGGGTGATGGGTAGGGGAAAAACGGGGAGAAAATTTGTAACTCAAAATCTTGTAGAAATGAATGTTATAAACTAAAAATAAACATAAAATTAAAAAAAATAAATGGCAAGAAGTGAAAAAAAACAAAAGGAAAGAAGGTTAGTCTGGCATGACCTAGTGTTGATGAATGCTTCCAACATTACTCACAGCGGCTCAGCAATCTCATTCTCGACTTCTTTCTGTATTCCAGAATGAAACTCATCTGGGTCAGGTGACTTGAATCCATCAAAGACAACTAGGTACTCTCTTACTATCTCCTTATCTGTTTTGGGTATCAACTTTCTGTCAGCCATTTTTGTTTTCTCATCCCCATCCAAAATTCCTTCTCCTTGGCTGAGAAAATTAAAGCAGAACAAGACTTATGCCACTTTTCCCTCTCTCTGCTGTCTGTGGTCATCTTCCCATCTATCCCAAGCCATGGTCCTATCTCTTCTTTGAACTTCTTTTTTCTTCCAATTTGACAAAAACAAATCATTTTACTTTCTTAAGCTTCCTTTCCTCTCAGTTCTGAACTTTAGCTTTCCCGATGCAATTTTTATAGGACCATACCTTGTTACATTTCTCATTCATTTTTGTTGCCTCTCCTTGCTGTATGTATGTTTTTAGATATGTGTTGGTTATTGAGGTTCCTGTGCATCCATATTAGTCTTTTCAGACAATTCCCATTTCTCTAACTCATTGAAATTATTTCCCTTTGTAGATATTTTTTAAATGATCAAACCTTTTTTTCTCCCTCCTATTTTCCTGGGCCCACTAAAAAAAAGAGAGAAAGAAAGAGAGCAAGAAATATAGAACCTTTTCAGGTTCAGATAAGCATAGCTGAGAAAAACCAATTCCCACACTGGCCATAGTCAAAAGTGTGTTTCTGATTCTGCATACTAGTCTATCATATCTCTGTTGTGAAATGGGCAGTGTTCTTTATCATCAGTCCTCTAGAATCATAGATGATCCTCGCACTGATAAGAGTTCATCAGAATCATTCATTTTTATAGTTTTGATGTTAGAGTAGAAATTGTTCTTCTGATTCTACTCACTTCACTCTGGACCAGTTCATGCAAGTCTTCCTAGCTATAAACCATCACTTTCTTAAATTCTTACAGGAAAACGCTATTCTATTACATCCACATATTTTGATTTGTTCAGCCATTCCCTTTGTATCTTCAGAATTTTATCCTTTGGAATTTCATATCCTTCTCAGGTTTGTTTCTTCTGAAGAATTTCAGCCCATAGGATCCTACTTATTCTTCCTATAAACCTTTTGAAATCTGTTTTCCCAAAGTCTGAGGTATATGTAAATCATAAGTTTTCTTGTTCCTCTATCACAAACTCTAGGAGAGGTGGTCTCTTGCCCCTAGCATTCCTAGACTAGCTGATATGCCTGAGCCAGTCTCTAGATAAGTCAAACTTACACAGATTTGAGTAGCTACCCCCACAGATTTGGTTCCCAACAGAGGGGTTGGCACATCCTTACAGTTCCTTCAAGGAACCACATGCAATGCAATTACTGACCAATTAAGGTAAAAAAAAAAAATCAGTGGGGAGAAAGAATGACAAAAAGAAGGCCCTAGAGAGAAGTCAGCACATCCATGTGGCCCTACCAGGAGAGAAGTAGCTGACCGAAAGAGAAGGGATTAGAAGGACTGCCCAACCTTACTCAGACCTGAAGGAAACATGTACATAGCTCTCAAAAGGAACAAGAATCAACACAATAGGGGGCCATGGAATGCACAAAGGTGCTACCTGAATTTCTCTCTTCATTTTACTTTGAATTGTGGACTGTACTTTCCTAAGGGAAAATGGAATTTTCTAGAAGGACTTCTAATGTGGCACTATAAATCTAGAAAAACTATGTAGGTCACTAAGGAAGGTAGAGCTCACCAAGAAGAGAGTTTCTTGACTTCCTAGCAATCCTGAATTCTTCCTGTATGGATGACCTCAATGCCAGGTGGCATCTGTCAACACTAAAGGTTTGAAGTAGAAGCTGACCAAAGGAGATAGTTACCTTAATGACTGAAAGGCTTGGATTTGAATCTTTTGTGTTTTCTGTTAGATAAAAAAAAAAATCAACCCTCTCCTATATTTAATACTTTGTTGGACCAAATACTTGCATAGAAGCTGAGGACCCTTTTAGGGAAATTTTAGTCAAATTCTGATGCTCCCAGAGAAAAAAAAAACCTGGGTGTGTAGGAGCATGATATAAAAATTATCGAAAAATATCAATGTGAACCTAAGTCCCTGGTTCTATGAGTCAGTTGAAATATAAGTTGCTATAAAATGTCAAAGCTGGAAAGCAATTTATTGATGATATTTAGTTCAACTTTTCATTTTACAGATAAGGAACTGGCAACTTGAAGTGGTGAAAGTACTTGCCCAAAGTCTTACCGAGCCAGGCCTTGAACTCAAGAATGCTTTGGACTCCTAAGCTACTGTTGTTGTTTTTTTTTTCAACCACAAAGATGGGACAGAAAAAAGGGATCAAGAGGTTAAAAGGAACCTTCTTTCCCTACCCTTTGCTTTTTATTTGGAGAAACTCCCAGAAATCAAGCTTGGGACAGACTGACATTGTAGAGTTACTGAATCCTAGAATGAAAGTTTGTTTCTGGAATGGGCCTTTCAGTAGCTCTTACAGTCAAATCAGGTCAAATGAAGGAGCATTTATTAAGCACCTATTATGTGCCAAGCACTGTTCTAAATTCTGTGTTAAGTAAAAGAAATACAAAAAAGGCAAACACAATCCCTGCCCACAAGGAACTTACATTCTAATTGTGGACCCCACTGCAAAGAACTTTGTTCAAACAAGATCTATACAGGATAAACTAGAAATAATCTTAGAGGGAAGGAACTAACATTAAGAGGGACCATAAAAAAGCCTTCTTGCAGAGGGTAGATTTTAGCTAAGATTGGAAGGAATCCAGGGAAGCTAGAAGGTAAAAGTAAGGAGAAAGAAAGAATTTCAGGCAGAGGGGGCAACCAGTGAAAAGGCCTGTATAGATAGCTCAAGCAGCAGAAAAGAAAGGCTTAAAAGGCTAATACAGGGACCCTATCCAAACTAACATACCCTTTTCTAGGAAACCTCTGTGTGATAAACAAAAATATGCTCTTTTTGTGGTGGCAAAGAACTGGAAATGGTGAGGGGATGCCCATCAATTGAGGAATGGCTGAACAAGTTGTGGTATATGATTTTGATGGAATGCTATCATTCTATAAGAAATTTTGAGCAGGCATTTCAGAAAAACCTGGACTTAGATGAACTGATGCTGAGTGACGTAAGCAGAACCAGGAGAACATTGTACACAGTAGCAGCAACATTGTGTGATGATCAGCTATGATAGACAATGATCTAAGACAATTTCAAAAGACTCATGATGGAAAATGTTATCTACATCCAGGGAAAGAATTATGGAGTCTGAATGCAGATCAAAGCATACTATTTCCTCCTTTTTGTTTTATTTCTCATGGTTTTCCCCTTTTGTTCTGATTCTCCTTCTTTCACAAAATGAGTGACGTGGAAATATGTTTAATATGATTGTAAAAAAAAGGAAACCTCTATGTATACACATACATGTGTTTACATATGTGTGTATATATCTTTATCTATGTATATCTATACATATAGATATCTACATGTGTCTATAGATATATATGGATATAGTTATATCTAGAAATATGCCTGCATACATATGTATATACATATAAACTTGTGCATACATATCTACATGCATGTACATATACACCTATACATGCACACATACACACACAAAAATGGATTATAGGACTTAAAGCTGAAAGGAACCTTAGTGTCCATCAAGTCCAACTCCTTTGATTTATAAAGGAGGAAACTGAGGTTCAGAGTGGTGTAGGTCACACATATAGTAAGTGGAAGCTTCCAGGACTCAAACTCAAACCTACTCCAGATCCAGCATTGTCTCTACCATAAAACAACACAATCAGAATCTATTAACTTTACTATGTATATTAATATACAGTTACTATACACAGTAGTATACAACTAACCTTACTGCAGTGTAGAGAATTCTAGAGCAAAAGCTATGTACAGTTAAGGGACAGTTGAGTATACACAAGAACAGTTCCATGTTATTCAATTAACCAGGCACTGGTTTAAAGCATCAAATAATTCCTTAATCAGTGCTGTCGGTCTTTGCAGTATGAAGGCTGTTCCACTAAAAAAACTTGAGTTTGTTGTCTTCTGTGCTAATCCACCTCAGGGGTGAACTTGGTCTCTCATAGGTCTTTTTTCAGTAATATTTTTTCCTAAGGGCAGCTAGGTAGTGGATAGAGCACTGGGCTTGGAATCAGGAAGACCTTGAGTTTAAATCTAGCCTCAGACACTTACTAGCTGTGTGACCATGGGCAAGTCTCTTAAACCCTCTTTGCCTCGGTTTCCTCATCTGTAAAATGAGCTGGAGGAAAAAAAAATGACAATCTATTCCAGTGTCTTTGCCAAATGGGGTCACAAAGAGTTGGATATGACTGGGGGGAAAATATGACTGAAATCTTTTCCTAATGGGACCCTGGGTTCCCCTAGTCCTCATACCCACCCCATAGTTGCAAGATTAGAATTTTTCATCATTTTAAGCATTTTTGATTTCATAGTGGGGAACTCCTTTCACCAACATAGATCACAAATTCTCTAAGACTTAATAGATGGTTAAATACATAGAATGTAAACTCTAAGAGGTCAGGAACTATTTTGTTTTTATCTTTGTAATCACTGTACAGTGACAGTAATTTTTTTTTGGAGGGGGCAAGGCAAGGCAATCGGGGTTAAGTGACTTGTCCAAGGTCACACGGCTAGTTAGTATCAAGTGTCTGAGGTCTGATTTGAACTCAGGTCCTCCTGGCTCTAGGGCCAGTGATCTATTCACTGTACCACCTACCTGCCCCTAGTGATAGTCATTTAATCACACATAGCTATCACTGTTGTCTTTGAGAGTTGCTGTAGCCAAAAAACTTACCCCACAGCTAACATGTTGATGATCCTGTCTGAATTAGCTAGGTTGGTAGTCAGATGACAGATGTATAGGCCTTCAGCAGGCCCCTATTCAAATGACCCCCATGTTAGTAGGAACTGGAAAAGTTTGCACTCCTTTGGTATCGCCTCTGAGAACTTATGGTCACCTCCATGCTATAATAAGGCAACAGAGTGGGACTTAAGTGAAGATAAAGCTGTGTTGCTGCCACCCACCTGACCACCAAATCAGCTAGAGTGTCAAATGGACTCTGCTCTCTAGGAAAATCTTTTTAACCATTATTGGGTCTCCCATCTGGATCAGCTCATTCTGGGTTTCATTCCCCCCTTTCCTTTCCAACTTCTCTCTTAAATCCACATGTCCCAGTTCTTTCCTAGCTCTCCTCCCAGACAGAATCACTAGATCACTTAATAACTTAGATCTACCCATTATGATGTCATATTCTTTTTATAGGAAGTCAGGTAGCTCAAACACACGTTAGTGGGTAAAGACAGCCTGATCTCTTTCTGGGAAGTCCCTGCAATTTGTTCTAACAACATTTAAAATTTTTAAGGCCCCTTCCTGGCTCTACTAGTAGCTAGCTATGTGACCTTGGGCAAATTATTTCCCTCAGCCTCAGTTCCTTCATATATAAAACAATGAGATTAGACTATATGATCTCAAAAGTCCTTTCCAGTTCTACATCCTGTGAAATTTTTGGAACATCTGCATAAAGAATATAGGATCACAGATTCAAAACTAGAAGGAACTTTAAGGTCATCTGGTCTTACCTTCTTATTTTACAAATGAGGAAAATGGATCCCTGGTCAAGTGATTTGCCCAAGATCACACATATAGTAAGTGGGAGAGTCAGGATTCAAACCCACATCCTAACCTTTTTTCCTTCAAACCATGATATAAGATATACAAAGTGATCTATAAACCCTACATCATTTTACAAGCACAAGGCATTATTATTACTTTGATATTTCAAAAAGAACTACAATTTCATCAGTGTGTTCATTCTTTCTCACTGATGCAGACTGACCTTCCTCTTACCCCCAAGTCTATTAGACTGTGTCATGAATCACTGTGGTTTGAAAAAAATAAACACTTGGTCACCAATGTCCTAATGATGGGCCACTATATCCATTGCTTCCTCTTTGATTCCTCTGCTTCTGACTATCCAGACTTTAGCGCCATGATACCTTAATGACCTTCTCACCCTGGATCGCATCTCCATATCTGTGGCACCTTTTCTCCTATTGATGAGTTCTTCCCAGAACCTCCATTTTGAAGAATGACCCCAGGTCAGTCAGCCAACTTTTATTTCTCTTCCAGTTCTTTCTCTGAGTCAGCAATTCTGTCTAGCTCTACTCAATCATTACAAAATTCCCAGAATGAGTACTCTACATTCACTGTCCCCTATTCTACTTTTTCATTACCCATTCCCTGTAATATGGCTTCTGCTCCTGCCTCTCTCCGATATAGTTCTCTCCAAGGTCACTGACCCTTTTTTTTCCTCACTTCACTCTGAATCAGTTCACACAAATCTTTCCTTATTTCCCCAAATGTTCTTTTCTTACTATACAATAAAAGTCCTTTATATTCACAAGCTAGAATTTATTCAGCCATTCCCCAATTGAGACACAAATTCTGTTAGCAATTCTTTACCACAACAAAAACTGCTTCTCTAAGTATTCTTAGGCATGTAAGTCCTTTCCCAAGGTTCCTGAACTTCTTGGAGTCCACACCTAATAGTACTATCACTGGGTCAAAGGGATGTACAGTTTAATGACCTTTGGGGTATATAGTTCCAAACTGATTTCCAGGATGGTTGAACCAATTCAAAGTTCCAGCAACAGCTGTACTAGTGTGTCTGCCAACTCCCCCAAATGTTCCAACAATTGTTATTTTCCTCTTTGCCAATCTGATGGGTAAAAAGGTGGATCCTGTGTTGTTTTGATCAGCATTTCTCTTATTATTAGTGACTTGTGACATTTTTTTATATGGTTACTGATAGGTTGCATTTCTTTATTTGAGAATTGTGTCTTCATAGACATTGACCACTTAGTGGGGAATTGCTCTTTTAATACATTTGTATTGGTTTAAAATATATATATATATAACTTGCAGACTGGACCTTTATCAGAAATATACCATGAGGTTTTTTTTTTCCAAAATCAATTATTTCTCTTCTGATTCTAACTACACTTAAGTTTCTTCTACAGAAGCATTTCAATTTTATATAATTAAAAATTGTTGGTTTTTTTTTTTGCAAACATCTCCTTTATTTAAGTAAGAATTCCGCTCCCTTGCCTTGTCTTGAAAAGTATCTTCTTCCTTTGTCCTCTAATCATTTTAAGATATGATCTCTTGTACCCATTTGGAATTTAGAGTGGTATACGGCATAAGGTTTATCTAAACCTAATTTCTACCAGACTAATTTTCCCAGCAAATTTTCTCAAATAGAAGTCCATATTCCAGTTGTCAGTGTCTCTGGTTTTTTTTTTTATCATATACTATATTTCCATGGTCAGTTTGTCTTAAGTATTGTTTTCTAAACTATTACACTGATGATCACTACCTCTTTAAAGCCTTCCCTAATTGCTCCGTTCCCAGGTGAAAGTGGTCTCCCAGTCCATATAATTCTCATAACACTTTGACTTCTACTTTGCACTTTTATCTCCCTTTCCTTTGAATTTGTAAACCTGTCCTTCCCTCTATTAAATTGTAAACTCCTTGTGAATAGGGTACAATACTTGGCCAATAATGGGTGCTCATTATATATCTACTGAATTAAAGACCTCAGGGTGAGCTCTTCATCACAAAAGGCACCAAAATGTGGAAACAGTGGTGGTGTTCTATTTGTTTGTTTTAGATACCTGTTGATCTATCATCTATCTATCTATCTATCTATCTATCTATCTATCTATCTATCTATC
>NW_027185809.1:29932754-29938289 GCF_028583685.1 Petaurus breviceps papuanus
ATCTATCTATCTATCTATCTATCTATCTATCTATCTATCTATCTATCTATCTATCTATCTATCTATCTATCTATCATCCATCCATCCATGCCCCCCAGATGTTTGTTGTTGCTATGTGCAAAAGCTAGATGCAAAAATGCCATGGAATGTTAACTTTCAAGCTTGACAACCTATTCAAATAGCATACACCAGAACTTTTAGAAAGTTCTCCTAACCAGAATCCTACATGGAATTCCATAATGTCAAGGAGAGAACATTTAATTGGATGGGGAATTATGGGAAGGGTAGTTAATGTAAACAGACTTTTCTAAGGTTTAGATGATTCCCATTCACATTCACTCTTACCTTGTTCATTCATATAAGAGGGATGTTTATGTTATCCTGAACACCAAATCTGTAAAAATGCTAAGTATTATTATCCAAAGGTATCAAATGTATTTGGCTTTCAACATACTGTGTCAGCAAGTTTCTTTCCCACATGTTTTGTTTTGGTCTAGGCTTGTGGTCATGCATGTAAGAAATATCTCCTCCACCCATGCAAATCTGTACCTTCTCTGAAATTTAAAGTCTTAGAGAGCTGCCTGAGGCCACTGAGAGGTTAAGTGACTTCCACTGTCATCTAACTAGCTTGTGTCAGAAACAACACTAGAACCTAGTGCTTTCCTGACTCATAGGCTCACACTGTCTCTAGCATGATATGAAGACTCTCTTCATGGATCTAGGGATGGCTTTTCACTTGCAATTTTCTTACCAGTTTAAAATTTTTTTGGTCAAATGTAGCCAATTGGAAATAAACTATAGATACATTATCTTATTTTAAAAGATACGAGATTCTTAGATATCATTTTAGAATACTGTTGAAGTAAAGGGAATGGAACAGAACTGGAATGATTTGAAATACACTGAATTGGGGGCAGCTAGGTAGCACAGTGAATAGAGCACTAGCCCTGGAGTCAGGAGGACCCAAGCTCTTTTTTTTTAATTAATTTTTTTTAAACTAATTTGTTTGTTTCCTTTTAGTTTACAGGATTCAATTCCACAATTCCTTGAGTTTCACATTTTGTCCCCCTCCTTCCCCTCCCCCCCCATGGCGTCATATAGTCAAGTATAGGATCTGTAAATACTTTCACATTATACATTAGTCAGGTTATAAAGACGGATTGTATCAGATGGAATGAAAAATGGTGAAGAGGACATAAAACCAAACAAGAAAAGGAAAAAGATCAGGTATTTTGCTTCCACCTGGATATAAACTCAGTTCTTTCTAGTTCTTTCTCTGGATGCACATACTTCTCTCCATCATGAGTCTTTTGGGATTGACTTATATCACTGCATTGCTGAGAGGAGTCCAATCTATCAAAGTTGGTCATCACATATACATTGTGTCTGTAATTGTGTACAAATTTCTCCTGGTTCTACTCTTCTCACTCAGCATCAGTTTGTATAAGCCTCTCCAGGTTAATATGAAGACCATCTGCTCCTCGTTTCTTATAGCACAATAGTATTCCATAACATGCATATACCACAACTTGTTCAGCCATTCCCCAATTGATGGGCACCCCTTTAATTTCCAATCCGTTGCCCCCACAAAAAGAGCTGCTGTGAACATTTTTGTACATATGGGTTTTTCTCCCACTTCTATGATCTCTTTGGGATATAACCCTAGGAGTGATATTGCTGGATCAAAGGGTATGAAAGTATTTATAGCTCTTTGGGCATAATTCCAGATTGCTCTCCAGAAAGGCTGGATCAGTTCACAACTCCACCAGCAATGCATTAGTGTTCCAATTTGCCCACATCCTCTCCAGCATTTGTCATTTTCCTGTTTTGTCATCTTAGCCAATCTGACTGGTGAGATGGGGTACCTCAGAGTTGTTTTGATTTGCATTTCTCTAATCAATAGTGAATTAGAGCATTTCTTCATGTGCTTATAGATACCTTTAATTTCTTCCTTTGAGAACTGCCTGTTCATATCCTTTGATCATTTATCAATTGGGGAATGACTTGTATTCTTATAAATTTGACTCAATTCTCTTTATATTATAGAAATGAGTCCTTTGTCAGAGACATAGGTTGTAAAGATTCTTTCCCAATTTCCCACCTCCCTCTTAATCTTGGTTACATTGGATTTGTTTGTACAGAAGCTTTTCAATTTCATGTAGTCAAAATTATCCATTTTACATTTTATAATGTTCTCTAAATCTTGTTTAGTCATAAAGTCTTTCCCTCTCCACAAGTCTGATAGGTAAACTATTCCTTGTTTTAGGAGACTGCTTACAACATCAACCTTTATACCTAGACATGCACCCATTTAGACTTGATTTTGGTATATGGTGTTAGATAATTGTCTATGCCCAGTTTCTGCCATACTATACAGTTTTTGTCAAATAGTGAGTTCTTATCCCAAAAACCAGGGTCTGGGAGTTTATCAAACAATAGATTACTATAGTCGTTGACTTCTGAATCTCATGTGCCTAATCTATTCCATTGATCCACTCCTCTATTCCTCAGCCAGTAACCAAGTAGTTTTGATGACTGCTGCTTTATAATACAGATTGAAATCTGGTATAGCTAGTCCACCTTCCCTAGCATTTCTTTTCATTAATTCCCTTGATATTCTGGGCCATTTATTCTTCCAAATGAATTTTTTCTAGCTCTATAAAGTAGTCTTTTGGTAAATTAATTGGTATGGCACTAAATATATAATTTGATTTAGGTAAAATTGTCATTTTTATTATATTAGCTCGACCCAGCCACGAGCAATTGATATTTTTCCAATTAGTTAGATCTGACTTTATTTGTGTGAAAAATGTTTTGTAGTTGTGGTCATATAGGTCGAGGACCAAAGTTCAAATCTGACCTCAGACACCTGACACTTAACTAGCTATGTGACCTTGGGCAAGTCATTTAACCCGATTGCCTTGCCTTCCCTCCTCCAAAATATAGTGAATTTGATTATATTCAAGAGCCCCTGGTTACCCCCAGAATCATAAAGAGGTCCTGGGATAGGACTTTACTGTTGTTGTTCAGTTGTGTGAGACTCTTGTGAACCCATAAAATCCTGGAGTGATTTGCCCTTCCCCTCTCCAGCTAATTTTACAGATGAAGAAATTGTAGCAAACAGGGTTAAGTGACTTACTCAGGGTCACACAGTTAAGTGCTTGAGGTCGAATTTGAACTCAGAGCCTCCTGACTCCAAGCCTGATACTCTCTCCACTGTGTCACCTAGCTGCTTATGGTCCTTATTATCACTGTTACTTAATCACAGATACCTGACAGACACCCTCAAATGCACTCTCAAGCTTTGATAAGGGCTTTTTGTCACATCCTGGACCCTCCTGAGCTCTTTCAAGTGTTGATTTTTGTCCTCTCTCCCACTCCCATCAGATTTCCACCAGGATTTGGGGGGGGGGGTATACAGACAAATGCTTGAAGCTTCTGACCAGAGCTCCTAGTTACTGCTGTTGCTCTGGGTAACACTGAACAACTGAATTCTGTTGGGGTTTTGAAGGGAGAAAGGAAATAGACAGACAACTGTCTGTCCCTGACACCATTCAAGGAAGGATCGGCAAGCAGGGCTTGCCATGAGTCTTTGCCATGAGTGTGTAGGGCACAGACAGATGCTCACAGATGTGCCAATCAGTTGATCCATAAGCATTTATTAAGTACTTACTAAATGCCAGGATAAGCAGTGGGTGTCTAAAGAGAGTGAAACAGTCCTTGTCCTCAAGAAACTTATTTATAAACTGGGGAGAATATAGATACATATATTAGAGCAATAAAAATATATGTCAAATCAATAGTATGCATACATAAGCAGATATATGTATACATATATACATCTATGTATGTATATGGGGGGGGGAGAGGGAGAAAGACAGAGAGAGCGAGCACAGGGGTAGGGGGGTGTATATGGAAAGGTGTTACTTGGGCTGAGTTTTGAAGGAAACCAAGGATTCCAAAAAGCTGAGATGAAGAATGGCAGCATTCTATACATGGCAGGCAGCCTATTCAAAGGAACAGAGATGGAACAATCTGTGTAAGGAACAGAAAGGAGATAAGTATAGCTAGACTGAAGAGTGCTTAGAAAGGAGTAATATGTAAGAACACTAGAATGGTCATGTTAAGATATTTTAGAGATACCCTATTTCCTAGAGCTAAAGCCCAGCAAGCATGCTGTGTCCTGAGTTTGGCATAACAATAATCCTTTGTGCCCAGGATGATATCACCCTCTGGCAAAGTATATTGCTTGGACCAGAACCAGGTGTTCATTGAGGGATTTAGCTCCCCTATTTCTCATAACCATCCATCACAGGTTCATAATCCCTGTTCCTTGTCATTGACAAGTACTGTACTCCTGTTCCTGTCACGCAGCTCTGGTTCTATACCTGGCAGGGTGATCACAACCCCCAAGACTTGAGACAACGACTGTTCCCACAGGACCCAACAACACCTGTATTATCCCAAAAAATGCCAACCATGAGACTGTCTCAAGATCTAAGAATGATTGTGTTGTGAGCCAATCCCTTTCATGTATATAAATGGCCCCAGCATCAACAGCATTAAGCCTCCCTTCTTAGAAGGGGGGTGCTTCCATATACATATGTCATTTTCCTCATTCTGAAATCAATTAAACTTCTCTTTGAGTCCTAACTCCCCTGTTTCTAGCCTGCTGTTTGTTTGGCTCTGGCCAGACACAGGTTAGAGGTTGGTTCTAGTCTGGTTGACAGTAAGAAAGGACCAGGTGATGAAGGGCTTTAAATGCCCGAAAGAGGAGATTATATTTGATCCGGGAGGTAATTAGGAACCATTGAAGTTCACTGAGTGGAGTTGGGGAAGGAGGTTGTATGTGGGAGAAAGGCATGATGAAGTCAGACATGCTTTGGGAAAATCACTTTGGGTGTCATGGAAGATGGAAAGGAATGGTAACAGGCTTGAGGCAGATATATCAAAAAGGAGGCTGTTATAAAAGTAGAAGAGAAGTGATAAGGCCTGTTTGCATAGAGAGATAGAACCCTATGCAAGAGATATTATGGAGATATATTTGGCAGTTAATTGGGTATATAGGATGAGTGACCTACACAAGAGATGTGGTGGGAACAGAGTTGGCAACTGATTGGATATGAAGTGAGTGAGACTGATGAGTGAAGGATGACACCAAGGCTGTGAACCAAGGAAATTTGGTGATGATGCCTTTAGCAGTAATAAAAAAAAAACATTCAGAAGAGGAAGTTTTTGGGGTGGTGGTGGTAGTAGTAATGAGTTAATAACCACAATTCCAGAAGATTGATGATGAATCATCTACCCACCTCCTGTGAGAGAGGTGATAAACCCAAGTTGCAGAATGAAATATACGTTTTTTCACATGATAAATGTAAGAATTTATTTTACTTGACTCTGTGAATTTGTTACAATAGCTCTGTGTGTGTGTGAGAGAGAGAGGGAGAGAAAGAGAAAGAGAGAGAGAGAGAGAGAGAGAGAGAGAGAGAGAGAGAGAGAGAGAGAGAGAGAGAGAGAGAGAGAGAGAGAGAGAGA
>NW_027185809.1:29938299-29938684 GCF_028583685.1 Petaurus breviceps papuanus
AGAGAGAGAGAGAGAGAGAGAGAGAGAGAGAGAGAGAGAGAGAGAGATTGAGATTATTTTGGGGGTGAAATAAAAGGATGTGTGGGTCCCTGAAGCATTTTTTAAAATTCACTAAAGGTAACAGAAGGCCAGAGAGAACAAGTAAGCAGGGCAGTTTTGGAAGTGACATGTTTATTTTTTACATATTTTAAAAGAAAAGCAAGTTGCATATAGCTAAAATTTGCAGTTTTGTATACATTCTTTTTTTCCTGTTCTACTATATTTATGGAATTGCTTATTTTATTTGATGTTTGTTTAGTTCAGAGTGAAAAAAAATCTTTTAAAGATGTTAAAAAAAAAAAAAGAAAAGGAGTTTGGTTTTGTTTTTTTTTTTTTTTTTGCTTTT
>NW_027185809.1:29938784-29977646 GCF_028583685.1 Petaurus breviceps papuanus
ACGGCTAGTTTTTTTGTTTGAGTATTAAATGTCTGAGGCCAGAACCGAACTCGGGTCCTCTTGACTCCAGGCCGGGGCTTTACTCACTGCGCCACTTAGCCGCCCCAAGGAGTTTTGTTTTGGATATGTTGAGTTTGATATCCCTACAACACATCCAGTTTGAAATATCCAGTGGGCAGATCATGATGAAAGAGTAGGTCAAAGGAAAAAGAATAGGGCTGGTTATTGAGATAGAGAATGTAGAGATACGGATATAGATATAGAAAATCATCTGCACAGAGATGATAATTGAACTCATGAGAGTTAATGGGGTCACCAAAAAAGCAGAGGGCAAAGAGGAAAGAGAAGGACTAAGACAAATGTTTCAAAGAAGTAAAAAAAGGATGTGAGAAGAGGTCATTAGATTTGACAGTTAAGTGGTCATTTATGAATTTGGAGAAAGCAGCTTCCACTGAGAAATGAAGTTGGAAGTCAGGGTTAGAAGGCTTAGAAGTGTATGAGAAGTAAGGGACTAAACAAAAATAAACTGGAGACACCTAATATAGATAGTTTTTTTCAAGGAGTTTGGCTAAAAACGAGAGGAAAAATAGGATGTTGGCAAAATCGTTATGGCGTATTGACTTACCATACCCTACCAAAAAAAATTTTTTTTTTAAGCAATTGGGGTTAAATAACTTGCTCAAGGTTCCACAGCCAGTTATTTCTGGGTGTGGTGCTAAGTGTCTGAGCCCGGATTCGATCCCCAGGTCATCCCAACACTGGGGCGGTGCTCTTACTCGCTGTGCTACCTGGCCGCCCCCGAAAAATTTTTTTTAATTAAAAAATGCAACAGAAACATTCTCCCATTAGAATAAATCCCAATAGAATAATTCTCCCATTGTTCTCTACAACTTTTATGGTTCTTAAGACTTCTGACTGTATGAGCTTGATGTCACGAGGCCTATAACCTATAGCATAGACTACAAAATGGGTAAGATGAGCAAAGATAGGTAGTGAAGTCTGGAGAGTGCTGGATTTAAAAGTCAGAGAGATCTGAGTTTCAATTCTGCCTCAGACATTTACAAGTAAAATGGGGATGATCCTGGGAACCTCTGATCAATTTGACTAGTCTGCCAGTCAACTCGATGTAATTACAAGCAAGAACTTTTGATGGATGGGCACCTGTCATGAAAGTAAATATATACTTGAATCCTGCTGAAAGGCCATAGGAACTCTATTGGTCCCCCGTAACTAGGGTTCTTTCTAAGCTGATGGACAAAGGAGAGTTGGGGGATATGGATTCTTTTTAAATAATAACTTTCTCTAGAGGCAGGTAGCACATTGAATAGAGCACTGACCCTGGAGTCAGGAGGACCTGAGTTCAAATCCAGCCTCAAACACTTAACCCTTATTAGCCATGTGACCTTGGGCAAGTCACTTAACCCCAATTGCCCTGACTTCCCCCCTCCAAAAAGCAAAAACAAAAAATAAATAAAAAATAACTTTCTCTCTTAGACTTCTAGAGTACAGCCAATGAGAGGGAGGGAAGTGACTTTTCCCTACCCATATCAAAAGCAGAAATGGATAACTAGTGGGGGAAGTTAGTGAGTTGCCTGTTTTCTCAGAGGACCTGAGAAGGTATCAATGGACCTTGAGTTTCTGACCACCTTCTCCCTGTCCTTCCTTTTCTGAGCCTGTCAGGGACTAGTCCTGAGAAAAAAAACTTTCCATGTAGAGTTTCGAAGAGAGTAAGAGTTTCTGACCTCAAAAGTCAGGCACTTAGCCTCCTAGAAGATTTACTCAACAGGAAGAGAATTCTCAACAGAGAATTACCCTGCTATGCCATGACAAGACATCTGCACCTTGTAAACCTTGCTATTGCCGTAAATTACTCAGACGGTAGAGGTCCAAGGAGAATGGGAAGTATTTATTCAGCAATCTCTCAAAGTATCTTTACCTTCCAGAGGGCAGTCTAATGAGCCAGTGAGTGCTTTATGTTTCTATATTTGTTCGTGGGTTCCTGTGAGTCCATTTTCCTTTATGCATTTTCTAGATAGAAGGGAGAGAGATAAAAGCTGTCTCATACTAGGTATCCATAGTGTACATTGAAGGCCTGTGCAGAAGCCAGACACCCTTTTACCCATTTAGGGGGAAACCTAGACATGAACCACATCTAAGTTTTATTTAGGAAAATTTTCCAGAGTAGAACCCTGGGCTAGGGGCATGAACCAAAGTAAGAAAATGACCCCCATTAGAGGGATTAACTCCCAGGATCAGAGCTGGGTTTGTGCAAGCTCGTTGTCCTTAGGAGGAAGAAGAGGCATTACTATCAACACATAATTATTGAATCATAACAAAATCTACATTCTTTCTGTGTGCTGGAATCTGCTTGTACTGAATGTTGTTTTAAATAAACAGATCATTGATTCGGCCTTAGATTTCTACAGAGGTTGCTGCAATGGTATTTGTTATAACAGGATTTAATCTGTACATGCTAAGGAAAATCCCAGGGGCTCTCTAGGTCCTGTGCTATCATTCCAGATGAAATCACTATTTCCATTTCCATTTCCTACACCTTCACCTCCCACATTCGTATAAACGAATGATTGTCATTCAATCAGACAGACCACATCAGAGGCACATTCTCAAATGGAGAGGAAGCCTTCACACTTCTCTACCATCATGCACTGTGACAGCCTCCTTCTGGCTTGGGGCAGCCATAGGGTAGTATAGTGCTGGGCCTCCCTCTCCTAGAAAGATTCCAAAGACAGCACAATAGAATTGCTGAAGGTGGTTAGGAAGAAAGGAAACTATTAAGCAAAAACGAAGCATCACATTTATAGTCCTAAGCCTGTAACAAGCTCAAAGACAAGAGGAAGAGACGTGACCAAGGACCTTGATTGCTAAATTCTTGAAAAAAGTGGGGATGACACAGAATTAGAGATTATAGATGTAGAGGACCTCAGGAGGGAGGGAAGAGAGGGGAAGGAAGAGAGGAAGAAAAGGAGGGAGAGGAGAGAAATGGAGGGAAGAGAGGTGTGAGGGAGAAAATAAGGAAAGAAAGAGAACTTTAGAGAGGCATAGAAAGGGATTCCGTAAGGGAGCATTTTTTTTGCTTGTTTGTTAATTTATTTGCTTTTTGTTTGTTTGTTATTCACTTGGTTCTAAACTTATTAAATGCTAAGGATCTTATTAAGATTTTGCATCTTACTTTAAATGCTTATCTGGGTATTGTGTTTTTGTTGACAGTTATTAGCAAAAAAAAGATTAATGGAATCTCATGATGCTACAATGGAATTTACTTATGCTTTTTCTTTTTATACCACAGTCATTTTGCAATACGGCTTCCCAACTCCCACTGAATCCTTTGTTCAAAAGAAAAAAGAAAAAGTTACACAAAACCAGGTGATGTAGTGTTTGACATTTTATATACCACATTCTGCACTTACAGTTCACTACTCTCCAGGGAAGAGTTTTTCATTATCTTTTCACTGGATTAAGATTGGTTGAATATAGTAAGAATTTGTCAGCTTTTTAGTGTTATTTTGTTTGGTCATAATGGGTGGATATAATTATTATAAAATAGTATTGTCACTAAGTTACATTCAGAATGACATAGATCATGGATACATTTAAAAGCAGAAAAGGGGGTGGCTAGGTGGCACAGTGAATAGAGCACTGGCCCTAGAGTCAGGAGGACTTGAGTTCAAATCCAGTCTCAGACACATAATACTTACTAGATATGTGACCTTGAGCAAGTCACTTAACCCCAATTGCTCTTCATTCCCCCCTCCAAAAAAAAAAAAGTGGAAAAGATTCAGGGAAGTTAATTCTGCTATGGTTCAAGCACAAGCTAGAGGTCAGCTAGTCCAGTCCTTTCATTTTCTATTATGTGGGCTATGCCTATATTACATTCAGAATCCAGCTTTTACAGAAGTTAAGTAACTCTCTAAGGTTAAGGGTCATACAGCAAATAGCTGGCTGGATTCAAACTCAAGTTGGACTTGAGGCCTAGTGCTCTATCTACTGTGCCACCACCTGCCTCATCCACTCACATGTAG
This sequence comes from Petaurus breviceps papuanus, assembly GCF_028583685.1. Lineage (NCBI taxonomy): Eukaryota > Metazoa > Chordata > Mammalia > Diprotodontia > Petauridae > Petaurus > Petaurus breviceps. Next base: position 29,942,825 of record NW_027185809.1, read on the forward strand.
TCTTTTAGGACACAAAGAAAGGCAAAGATATTTATGGTCTTCACCCTTAAGGAACTCACATTTGAAATGAGGTAGACAACATGCAAATATCTATTCAATATGCAAGTGTATGCAAATAACTACAAGATACAAAATATGTACAGTTATATAATGTAAATTGGAGGTAATCTCACAGAAAAGGTACTAGTAGTGGGGGCAGAAGGAGAAAGGGAACAAAACAAGGCCTTTTGTAGAAGGTAGGTCTTGAAGGAAAACAGGCTTTCAAAATAAGCTTTGTTATGACAAAGCCTTTGAGCATGAGTTGGAAGAAAACCAGGCTGCTTCGCTAGGGCTCTCGATTCCACAATATCAGGCCCCCAGCCATCCAGGGCAGGAAACTGCAGGGGAGAGCTGGTAGAGGCTTACCTACCACCAACACTGCATGGGCAGGGGTTCCTATCCCTCTTCAGTCTCCCTACCCCTTGGCTGTTAGTTAACTTTCTCATATTTCCTAGTCAATGCAAAAGGAAACAAAGTGTAGGGTTTACCAGGCACATTTGTGTAAAAAGTAAAACAAAGAGATTAATGAATTTCAGTAGAACAATTTGGCTATTAATCAAATATTCCCCACCTGCCTTTGCCAATCTTCTTGTAGCCCTTGAGGGTGTGCATGTGTAATGGGAATGCAGATTTAAAGATCTTCCCTGCCCCTAGGCTAAAGTGCCCCTGGAGCCTGGGGTGGGAGGCTTGTTTTTCAGTAGATACTTTTTGATTGGCCAGTGGGTCCAAAAGGTTGTTACATTCTCTGAGCCAGGAGAAGGCTATATAAGCCCTGATGTGTAGCTTTGTTTTGGGGACTCACTTTGAGAAGTGTTCTGTGATTTGATCTGAATTCTGGGAAGCCGTTGTCCTGAGCCCCCCAGCTTTGAAAAAACCCAGATGTTGAAACCCAGATGTTGACTGGGTATGGATGTAATGGTTGGACAGTTTGAAATCTGTCTACTAGATCTGTTTCTGTCTTGATAATTCTGTCTGTGTACTTTGAAGTTCGGGGTGCCGACCTTTTCCCCTGAACAAGGTAAACGATATATGTCTGACTGATTAAAGTAAGCTTGTTAACCCATTTTGAGTTGCTTTCCTTTGTCAAAGCAGATCCAAGAACCTGTGCTGGCAGCAAACCCTGAGGACGCTTGGGGTGCCTGCTGCTACAGCAGGATGAAGGTTGGGAATCCTTTTTCTAGGGCCTAGAAGATTTAGACTGGTTAGCCTGACCTTCCTGTAGCTAAGAGATTTAACTTTATGTGTAGGAAGGCTACATAAATGTGGGGCATCTTTTGGGTAGGCATCTGGGTGACACAGTAGATAGAGTCAAAGACCTGGAGTTAGGAAGACTCATCTTCCTGAGTTCAAATCTGGCCTCATACACTTCTTAGCTGTGTGACTTTGGGCAAGTCACTTAACCCTATTTGCCTCCGTTTGCTGATCTGTAAAATGAATTGGAGAAGGAAATGGCAAATCATTCTACTATCTTTGCCAAGAAAACCTACAAAAGGGGTCAGGAAGAGTTGGATGTGAGTAGTCTCCCCTCCCCACCCCAAATCTCCTTGGTGTTCTCTCCCTTATGCTTGCTCCTGAAACTGGTGCCCATCAACTGACATCACATGTCTGGCTCTCCAAAATAATGAAGTGATGATCACATGTGGCTGCTAAGGTTAGTCTGGAGGCTACCACTCTACTGTACCCATCATATAACACATCTCAATTACAGGAAGAAGAAATCCATTGCTCCTGAAGCTAGTTCAGCAACAGGGACTATATAGCACATTGCAGCTTGAGGACAGGGTGGTCCTTTGTGGAATCCTACCCAGCTACAGCTAGAGATGTAATTTTGTCCCAGGCTTTGATTATACGATGTATTACAGTTTTAAGGGGCAAAACATAATTTCATTCTATCACTGGCCTTGTAATCTCAGTGAGGTTCAGTGGAAAGAGAACTGGCTCTGTTGTCAGAGGATCTGAGTTCAAATTCCACCTCTTGATGTCTGACTGTTTGACTTTGAGTAAGTCACATAAGTTCCCTAGATAGTCCAATTTCTTCAAGTGTTAGACCCTGGTCATTTAACAAGTTAGAACTAAACAAATTTTAAAAACAGGGAAAAATGTTCCTGTAGTTCATCACTTCCCTTGAAGTTTCACTATCTCTACCCTCTTTCCTTTCCTTCCCTTCCTCCTTTCTTTCCCTCCTCCCTTCCTTCCTTCCTTCCTTCCTTCCTTCCTTCCTTCTTTCCTTCCTTCCTTCCTTCCTTTCTTCCTTCCTTCCTTCCTTTCTTCCTCCTACACTACTTCCTTCCTATGAACAATACTAGGCAGCTAGATGGTGCAGAGTAGATGGGGTGCCAGACCTAGAGTTAGGAAGATTCATTTTCCTGAGTTCAAATCTAGCCTAGTTGTGTGACCCTGGGCAAATTATTTAACTTTGTTTGCCTTGGTTTCCTCATCTGTAAAATGAGCTGGAAAAGGAAATGGCAAACCACTCCAGTGTCTTCTCCAAGAAAACCCCAGGGTCACCAAGAGTCAGACTAAAAATGACTAAACATGACTAAACAACAAAATTTTCATGACTAAAAATGACTAAACAACAAAAAGGGAGAAAGGGAAGAACCCAGGACATGAACCTCTAGGATTTTAGGATAAAGGAAAAATATCTTAGGAGAGGAAAAGCCAGATGCTTGGGGAAACACTGGGAGAGCCCACAACTTATGTTCCTTCTTGCATCCAATTAATCTGCCTACTGGGAAAATCTTTCTCTGGCTGTTCTTTACTTTGGCTAAAATGTTCTTTCTACAAAGTTTCATTCCTAAAGAGGACAACTGAAGTACTGTGCATTTGGGGGTACTATCTGCTACTAACTGAAACATGTTTTAAGGATATCAACTTTGGAAATCACTACCAGTTTAGGACAGGACAGGACAGTCTATAGGTTCAGTCCTAAGAGTGGTATCAATGCAATGCCAGCTGATACAGTGTTTTAAAGTCTGTAAATCGTTTTCTTATGACTTCAGGAAATATCAACCATAAAAATCCCTACCACTCCTTAAAGCTCAAGAAACCTTATTCTGATCTCAATGCTCCAAGTGTCATGTATTAGCTATAAAGGGTCTGCCTGGGACTGGGCACATTATAAAGTGTGGGAAGGCAAAGGGACATGACAGGTTCTTTGGTTTCCTTTTTCTTTCTCTCCTTGGCCATGAGAGAAAACCAGGGAAAACACTGCCTTCTCCCACTCAACAAACCTTTAATTTAATTGAACAACCATTTATCAAGAATCTCCTATGTGCTATGAATCCTATTTAAAATTTTATATTGATCATCATGGTGTGGAAGTGACTTTGGGTTTCTAAAACCTATGTCAGAAGGCTGAGATCTCTGGCAGGTTCTACTTACTTGGAAAAACTTTGAGTTAAATAAAGCTTGACTGAGAACCAGCATGCCTGAGTTTGGAAAGGCCAACCTATCACAAGAAGGTTGGTCAGCAGTGATGACTTTTTTTTTTGGACATGGTGACACATAAAATGGACAAAAACACAGAATGACCTGTAGCTGGTCCAAATCTTCCACTTCTAAAATGCTGGTGGGAGCATGACAGAAAAAGGATTAGAACATAAGAGCAGACAAATACGAAGAATTCAAAGGAACATGAGATCTGCATAAATTGATACAAAGCAAAGAAAAATACACACAGACTATCATAAAGTAAACAAAAAAAAAAGTTGAGTCACTAATAAAAATTTATTAATTGCCTACTATGTGCCAGGTTCTGTGCTAAGCTCTAGGGATACAAAGAAATGTTAAAAAAAAAAAAGTCTCTGCCATCAAGGAACTAATATGGCAACTATTAACAATGTTCAACTTGCATTGGGGGTAATGTTCTTAGAAAACAGTGAAAAAGCAAAAAACATGTATGTTGGTAAATCTAACCTATGGGAAATGGGAGTTTAGGTTCCTGAGACCACCAAAAATGATAATCTTTTATCACTGTTTTTGATCTTTTCCCTAACACTTACACTTACTTTCCTCCTTTTTGAGTCTATAATGTTTTTTTTTTTTTAACACCAAATGCATGCTGATAGTGGTAGCAGACACTCCAGCACAAGGTTTATCTAATACCTTTTATTTTCTCACTGAGCCACATCATTGACTTTGTATGCTTGGGCTTAGTGCCCAAAGGATTTGCACTACACTTTGAGGGTAGAATTGTAACACAGACCTTGAGTTTTAGAGGCAATGAAAATATGCAATGAATACAGGGGCAGCTAGCTCTTTACAACAGCATGGTGAACACAACCAGGGAAGTGTCTAGTCTGATACCAATCTCTACAAACTTGCACGCATTGTGCCTGTCATTTCTTTTCCTCAATTGCACATAGCCATGGTTAAATGCATAAATACTAAGGACTGACTATACATACAAGACACATGCAGGATAAATTGGAGGAAATCTCAGAAGGAAGGCACTAGAAGTGAAGAGGACTGGGAAAGGCTTCTTGTAGAAGATAAGATATGAGCTGAGACTTAAATAAAGCCAAGGAAGCCCAGAGTCAGAGATGAGGAGGTTCCAAGAATAGCGTTCCAAGCACAGGGGACAGCCACTAAAAATGCCTAGAGTTATATTTCTCAAATTTATAAGACTACAAGTCATTCCCCAATTGATAAATGGTCAGAGGATATGAACAGGCAGTTTTCAGATAAAGAAATCAAAGTTATCTGTAGTCATATGAAGAAATGCTCTGAATTACTTTTGATTAGAGAAATGCAAATTAAGACAACTCTGAGATACCACCTTACATCTATCAAATTAGCTAATATGACAAAAAAAGACAATAAGAGGATGTGGGAAAATTGGGACACGAATGTACTGCTTGGTGGAGTTGTGAACTGATCCAAACATTCTTGAGAACAATTTGGAACTATGCCCAAAGGGCTATAAAACTGTGCATACCCTTTGATCCAGCAATACCACTACTAGGTCTGTATCCCAAAGAGATCATTAAAAAGGGAAAAGAACCTACATGTACAAAAATATTTATGGCAGTCCTTTTTGTGGTGGCAAAGACTTGGAAATTGAGGGGATGACGATGAGTTTGGGAATGGCTAAACAAACTACGATGTATGAATGTAACAGAATATTATTGTGCAATAAGAAATGATGAACAGGAGTATTTCAGAAAAACCTGGAAAGACTTACATGAACTGATGCTGAGTGAAGCGAGGAGAACCAGAACACTGTACACAGTAAAAGCAATATACCATGTAATGATCAGCTGTGAATGACTTAGCTCTTCTCAGCAATACAATGATCCAAGGCAATAACAAAGGACTTATGATGAAAAATGCTATTCACATCCAGAGAAAGAACTGATGGTGTATGAATGTAGATCGAAGCACACTATTTTCACTTTATTTTTTTCCCTTTTGGTCTGTTTCCTCTTTCACAACTGTGACTAATATGGAAATATGTTCTACAAGATGGCACATATATCAAATTGCTTACCGTTTTAGGAAGAGGAAGGAGAGAAAAAAATTTGGAACTCAAAATTTTGTAAAAATGAATGTTAAAAATTGTCTTTAAATGTAATTGGAGAAAATACTATTTAAAAAGAAAAAGAAAAGAAAATGTTTAGAGTTAAAATGTAGTATTTGAGGAACAATAAGGAGGCCTGATATATAGAGCAGAATAATGCATAAGAAGCATAGAAAGATAGGAAAGACCCAGGCAGTGAAGGGCTTTAAAAACCAGATGGAGGATTTTACATTTAATCCTGGAGGTAAGAGAGAGTCAGTAGAGTTTATTGAGTAAGGGAGTAGGGGTTGACACAATCAGACCTGTACTTTAGAAAAAATATTTTGGCAACTAAGTGGAAGATGGGTTAGAGTGGGAAGAGACTTGAGGTAGAGAGAGGAACCAGAAGGCTATTACAATAGCCCAGGAGTAAAGCAAGAAGGGTTCTGTACCAAGGAGTTAGCAATAACAAAGGAGAAGAGGGGGCATATATGAGATACATTATAAAGGCAGAATTGACAGGACTTGGCAACATATAGGATACAGGGAGTGGTGAGAGAATGAAGAGTCAAGGATGACACCTAGTTTGTGAGCCTGGGTGATTGGGAGGGTGGTAGTGCTCTCAACAGTAACCGGGAAGTTCAGAAGGAGAGCTTTGGGGAAAATATGAGTTAAGTTTTGGACATCTGAGTCCGAGTTTAAGATATGCATGGAATATCCAGTTTGAGATGCCCAAGAGGCAGTTGGAGCTCTACTGTTGGAAGTCAGAAAGAGATGAGGGCTGGTTAAATAGGCTTGGGAATCATCTATATGGAGACTGATAAAAGAAATCATGGTACCTGAGGAAATCACCCAGCAAAATGGTACAGAGGGGGAAAAGAAGAGGATCTAGGACAGAGCTAAGGGGAACACGTATCTTTATTGGGAACGATCTAGATAAAGACCCAGCAGAGGAAACAAAGGCAAGTAGGAGGACAACCAGGATAATGTGACAAAAACCTAGAGAGAAGGACTTTAAGGAGAAAAGCTGCAGAGAGGGCAACAAGGACGAGGATTGAAAAAGTGCTATTCGATTTGGCAGCTAGTAAGTGTCTACGGTCAGATTTGATCTCAGGTCCTCCTAACTCCAGGAACCTGAGTTCAAATCCAGTCTCCCACTTCCTAGATGTATGACCCTGGGCAAGGCACTTAAGAGTTTGGTTTTTCTTTAAGGCCAGGGGAGCTCTCTGTGAATGGCCTCAATTTTCTGTTGAAATAAGAGGCAAGGTTCTTGGATGAGAAGTACCACAAGAGATTTGAAAAAGGATAAAGAGGTTCACAAAAGGTACTGTGGTGAGTGAAATAGTGAATTGATTTGCCAGTGTAAAAGGATTATCTTGTCCCAGTGATGATGAGTGAAGGCAGCAGATGGCAGGAATTATCAAAAGATGGGACTTGATAAGACATAATCAGCAATAAGATAATGGGACTCAAGTTGGCTAACTGTGTAGATTTGAACTAGTTCACCAAAGGGTTGAGATAAGGAAGGGAGGAGAGTGTGATCAATGCAGAGATGATAGCTTGGAAAAGAATTGAGGACTAGAAGAATCTTCAACAGATGAAGAATAGGTTTAGAGATTTTAAGGCAAATTGAAAGTTGGAATGATAAATTGTGATCAGATAAAGGAATTTCATAATTCATAAACATGAAAATGAAACACTTGTGGGTGATGGCAAGATCAAAGGCATGATCACCTTCTGTGTGTGGCTACAGTGGAGTAAAAGTTAATGGAAATGAGGAAACTGAGGAAATTTTCAGTTACTCAGTTTACTCCTTTGAAGAAATTATAAATACTAAATTTTTGAGAATTTGAGGGGATACAAATACTAACTTTGAAAAGCTCAACACCAAATCACCACAAACAAAATAACGAATTTTTCAGTCACAACAACTCCCAAAATCTTATTTGTTGGGGTATAATGCACTCTTGGTGAGGCTAAAGACTAGTCCAATCATTCTGAAGAACAATTTGAACTGTGCCCAAAGGGCTATAAAACTTTGTCTATCAGGTTTACACCCCAAGGAGATTTTTTTTTAAAAAGGGAAAATGACTCGTACATACAAAAATATTTATAGCTGGTCTTTCTGTGGTGACAAAGAGTTGGAAAGTGAGGGGATGCTCATAAACTGGGGAATAGCTGAACAACTTGTGGTATATGATTGTGATGGAGTACTATTGTGCTATAAGAAATAATGAAGGGGATAATTTCAGAAAACCTGGGAAGACTTACATGAACTGATGCAAAGTGAAGTGAGTAGAACCAAATAACAATCTATACACTGGTGTAAAGATAATCAACTGTGAAAGACTTGGTAACTGATCACAGCTACAAAGGATTCATCATATAAAATGCTATCACCTCCAGAGAGAGAATGGATAGTCTCAGAGTGTAGACTGAAGCATATTTTATTTCCTTTCTTTATTTTCTCTGCTTTTTGGGGGTAGGAAAGGGGAACATTGCTAATAAGGAAATATGTTTAGCATGACTTAATATGTATAATGAGCGTCATATTTCTTGCCTTCTCAGTGGTGGCAGGAGAAAGAAATTTGAACTGAAAATTTTTAAATTAAAAAAATAATAAATAAAATCAAGATAAAAAAATAGTATCCACATAAATGAAACAATACATCTCTAAACTACTGAAGTATTAAATACTATTTATTAATATGAGGTCCTCATCCTCCTGGAACTCACAAACTCATAGGTGATATGTGTATGATATATGCACAAGTATCTCTAATAACAAAGAAAAAACAAGTTAAAAATTAATTAGAAACCCAAAGTGTCATGGGAATGTGGTAGGAGATCCAAGAAAGGATAGATCATTTAGACTGGTGTTTGAAGATTTGGAAAAGTAAAGCTATGCAATTTGAAACCATACTCCCCAAATTCTTAAGTTGTGAACATCTTTTGGCTTAGCCATAAGATAAGCTTGTACTTTAAAAAGATCAAAGAAAGAGGAAAAATATATCAAATGCATAAAATTACTTATAGCAGAATTTTTTGTAGTACAAAATGGATACCCATCAACTGGAGAATGACTTTACAAATTAAGGTATGTAACAGAATATTACTGGGCTGTAACAAATGATGAGAGATTGATTTAGAGATACTTGAGGAGACCAGTATTAACTGATGCAGAACAAAATAAGCAGAACCAGTAAAATCAAGGATAACCAATTTTCAATACAATACAATTACAACACCGTAAAGAAAAATAGCTAGAAAGGACTTAAGAACTCTGATCAAGGTAAACACTTACAACTCCAGATGACTTATGATGATTCATTCTTCCCACCTCTTGTAAGGTAAGTGATAGAGGAGAGGTATAAAATGAGATAAACATTTCTCAACATGGTCAGCGAGCATATTTGTTTTGCTTGACTACACTTATTTGTTTCAAGGGAAGGCTTTAATTGCAGAGTTTTAGGGGTCTGGGGGAGTTGTTAGAGGCAACATGATGATAATGCCAAAAATAAAAAGAAGAAAAGGAAGAATTTGTCTATGAAAAACTTTTAATTAAAATACACAGAAAAGCTAGGAATGGTGGTACATGCCTATAATCCTTGCTCCAGGAAAGGCTGGGGTTAATGGATCACTTGAGTTCCAGAGTGCTGAGCTGTGGTAATGATGGGGTGCTTGGAATCTATGTCTGTAAAATCAATTTGTAAAACCAGTCTGTAAAATCACATTTCCCACTCCCCAGCCTCAGAGCATTAACCCTGTCCCTTTCCCCTGCCAGCACTCTGCCCAGCAACAACTCATGAACTGTTTATTCCTGCTTGGAACAATAACAAGCTACACCTATGAATCCTTCACTAAACCATCTATAAACATTTTAGCTTAGGCAAATGTTATCTCCCCTTAGAAAAGTGGGCAGCTGCACCCATGAATCCTTTAATGCCCTATCTATGGGTTAACTCTTTAGCCAATTATTCACATACTGAGTCTATGTTAGCCTTGGTTCCCAACATCCATCTTGTCAAACATGACACTGATGGGTGGCAGACTAGGCACTTCTCAGTCAGTCTTGACCGATAGCTGACTTAGTGACATTTCAGGCCTAAAACCACACCTCCAGGTAGCCCTCCCTTGGGCTATTTCCCAGTGAATTATGGGCAATACGCCTGCGCAGTTGACATTAAAAGTGCATGTACCTTTAAGCACTGACCACTCCTTAACTCCTCCCTAATCCCACCCTTACCTAGTTAGCATAATTGACATCTGATTTATTGTGTTGACTCCTTAAAACTATAGCTGTGACTTTTTTAAGTTTGAAGGTTCCCTAAGAACCCCTGCCTGCTGTAAAACTTAACAATAAACTTTTACAATCCTGACTCCAAGTTTGCTTGAGCCTACTGAATTCTTTCCAGACTGAATCACAGGGATTCTGGTCATTGATATTGATCAGAGTTCCTGTATAACCTATTGCCCTCCCCCCATCAGTAAGGCTAGAGCCAATTGAGTGTCTGCATTAATATGTTTTGCATGACTTCATATGTATAATAAGGTAGTGTATATTTTGCCTTCTCAATGAGTGGGGGAGGGGTGGAAGGAGAGAATTTGGAATTGAAAATTAAGGTTAAAGGGGAAGCTAGGTGGCACAGTAGATACAACACTGGCCCTAAAGTCAGGAGAACCTGAGTTCAAGTCTAGCCTCAGATACCAGCTGAGTGACCCTGGGCAAGTCACTTAATTCTGACTGCCTAAAAAAAAAAAGGGGGAGATAAAATTTTAAAGTAAAAAAAATTAAAAGAGTATCTACACTAAATTTGGCACCAATCTGGCAATTCCCAGGATCAAGGGCCAGGATCTTTAGGGTGTCTAAAGAGGCCCAAGTTGGAAACAAAGCAGGTCAAAGCTTCCATGCCAATCAGCAGTAGGACTGGGTCCATGAATGGCTGCTGTACTTCCAGCCTGGTTGAGATGGAGAAACCTAGTTCCCCCCCCCACCCCAAAAAAAGAAGAAAACAGAAAGAGTAGGGAAAGGGTCAGTGTTGTAACTATGGGTTGAAACACACATATACTTTTTTAAAAATTGTATATAATGGAGACTCATGATATTATATATTGTCCCCTTTTTCTTTTCTTTGGATAAAGAAATGTTCACTAATTTTTTTTGGTCAATTTCAAAATTATAAAAAATTTTTAAAAATTGAAGTATAGCTATGTAATACACAGATGTCACTAGTCAATGTTTCTCTTAACTGCTCATCTTTTCAACTTGATACAAAGGTTTGGGAAATCAAACATCTTCCCCAAAAATGCCCCAAAGAACACTTGGTATCCAGAGCCATCAGTGGGCTATGAAGTTCCTAGAAGGAAACAATTTCTACCCCAATTAAACCAAATAATAAAAGATAACTGCTGAATGCATGAGGGAACAATTGAGCACTTCCAGCATCTGAATCTACAGAAAGAAGGACCAAGTTTGACAATTTTCTTTAATTGTTGTGTGGGTATAATTTTTTTTTTTGCTTTTTGGAGGGGGGAAGGCTGGGAAATTGGGGTTAAGTGACTTGCCCAAGGTCACACAGCTAGTGTTAAGTGTTTGAGGCCATATTTGAACTCAGGTCCTCCTGACTCCGGGGCCAGTGCTCTATTCACTGCGCCACCTAGCCTCCTCTTGTGTAATTTTTTTATTTAATATTTTACTTTTTCCCAGTTACATGTTAAAATAATTTTTAACATTTGTTTTTAAAACTTTGAGTTCCAAATTCTCTCCCTTCCTCCCTCCCCCCCCCTTGTCCCCCACTGAAGAAGGCAAGCAATTTGATATAGGTTATACCTGTGTAGTCATACAAAACATATCCATAATAGTTGTGTTGTGAAACAAAACAGACCAAAAAAAGGCAAGAAAAACAAAGTAAAACAAAAAGTATACTTCAATTTGTATTCAGACACTATTCATTTTTTCTCTGGGATGGACACATTTTTCCTAAGTCCCTTCATAATTATCTTGGATCTCAGAATAGCCAAGTCATTCACAGCTGATCACTGTACAATACTGCTTTTACTTTGTACACAGAACATTTCACTTTGCATCAGCCCATGCAAGTCTTTCCAGGTTTTTCTGAAAGCATCCTGTTCATCATTTCTTACAGTACAATAATAGTATCCCATCATAATCACATACTACAACTTGTTCAGCCATTCTCCAATTGATGGGCATCCCCTAACGATTTTCTAACAGCATTCTTTTTTCTTTTCCTGTCCCTTCCCTGACTCCTTGCCTTTATGATTGATAGCTTTAGCAATCAGGTGACTGCCCTCAGAGTTATAACTATGAATTTTTCACCACAGTAAAAAACAACTGAAGTTAGAGGACAGTCTAACTATGGCTACATTTGCACTGTACAAGGACAGAGCCTATTCCCATGCTGTGCCCATTGAGGGGAAGGGAGAAGATAAGCTCCAGAAGAAGGATGCCATGGTAACTGGACCCTCAGGGCACCCAAGGACTGGGTGCTGACAATTCCTCCCAGGGGATTAAAGGATCTGAACAGGCAGTTTTCAGAGGAAGAAATCTAAGCTATCCATGACCATATAAAAATGCTCCAAGCAATTAATATTAGGAAAATGTAAATTAGAGCTACTCTAAGCTCCACTTCACACTCACCAGATTGGAAAGTTGACAAAAAAGAAAAAGTGACACATGTTGGAAGGGCTTTGAGAAAACAAGCACAGTAAACACCTCTGTTGGCAGAGGTTTGGATTGGTATAACCATTGGAGAAAGCAATCTGAAACTGTGCTAAAAAAAGTTGGTAATTATATATACCCTTTGATCCAGGGATAAGACTACATCTATACCCCAAAAGAGATCAAAAAAAGGAAGAAAAGGACCCATATGCAAAAATATTCATAATAGTTCTTTTTTAATGGCAAAGAAATGGAAACTAATCCATCAATTAAGTTATGAATAAGTATATTATGTTATATGAATGCAAAAGAATACTATTTTGCTATAAGAAATGATGAAGGGAACAATTTCAGAGAAGCCTGGGGACACTTGTCTGATCTGATGCAGAGTGAATTGAGCAGATACAAGAAAACAAGTTATACAATAGCAGAATTGTAAAGGCAAACAACATTGAAAGACTTAAGAATTCTGATCAATACAATAACCAATCACCCCTCCAGAGGACCCATGTTGAAACATGCTACTTATCTCCTGACAGAGCTAGGTAATAGACTCAGAGCATGGACTGAGACATTTTTTGGACACAGATAATGTGGGAATTAAGGCAACGAGGTGGCTCAACCCATAGAGTGCTGGGCTTGAAGTCAGAAAGACTCATCCCATTGAGCTCAAAACAGGCCTCAGACACTTATTAATTTAGCTGCATGACCCTGGGCAAGTCCCTTAACCCTATTTGCCTCGGTTTCCTCATCTGTAAAATGAGCTGGAGAAGGAAATGCCAAACCACTCCAATATCTCTGCCACGAAAACCCCAAATTGGGGTCATGAAGAGTTGAAGAGTCAAACACAACTAAAAAAAAAAAACCTGACTGAATAACAACAAACAACAACAAGCGAATTAGTTTTATTTAACCATGCACCATGCATACTTGTTACCAGAGTTTGTTTTTCTTTTCCTTTTCCCCGAGGATGAGCAGAAAGTGGGAAGGAGAGAAAACAGACTTGGGTTAATTAAAATAATTAATTTTTTTTTAAAGAATCCTACCTAGAAAGAAAATGTGCCGCAAGTGTTGGAACCCTGGGGCAAAATCCTGTTTCATCCCCAAGTTAATTAGGGCTCTGACTACCCTATTCATTCATCAAACAGGTCAGCCTTGACAAACACAAAAACCAACATCCCAGGCCTTTTAAGACAAGAGTTGGCTATGGACAAGTATTTAATAGCTGAAACTTAAGCATTACATGTAGTCCAGCCCAGAAAATCCATCAGTCAGCCACTCAACCAAACCAGCTGTTCTGTCAGAGAAGAAAACTTTCCCAGTTCTTATTCTGAAGAAGAGAGAGACAGATAAATCAGCAATAGTTTTGTCTCCAGCTTTCAGGCAAGCTCAGTCTAGCCCTGGGGTATGCTCCAGGCTTTGTGGAAGGGGAGGGAAACAAAACAGGATATACATCAGTGTGGGAATGTAGAACTAAACAGACAGAAAGCACCTAGCAGATAATGTACCCCTTTTATTAAAAAAAAAATTAATAGCCATCAACAAAGACAAATAAAGAAATTAAGGAGTAAATTATCCCATACACCCTAGTATTTAATAGGCTATATCCAAATGAAACAACACTGAAAAATGCATTTGTTTAGTGTCTTTTTTCAAACATTATCTAAAGTTTCATTCACAGCTTTTGCCTTTTTTCTCTTTTGCCATTTTAAAATTGTTCCTTGTATATATAAATTTAATCCATGTGTATATAATATGGTTCTGGCACTACTCTGATCTTGACTTATATTACTTCATGTAACATTTCTTCTCTCATCTCCATGCCTTTATTCTCTACCTGCCATTCCTGGAACGCATTCCATCCCTATCTTCACCTCCACAAATTCACTTGTTCTTTATTTCATATACACTTATTTCTGAACATGTGGTTTCTTTCTCCCTGCTCCATAGAATGAAAGCTCCTGAGGGCAGAAATGGGTTTTCTTTATATCCTTAACACATAGTAGGTGCTTAAAATTTTTTTGTTGACTTCCCAAAGAGATTGTACAAAGGGGAAACGAACCCATATATACAGAAATATTTACAGCAGCTCTTTTTGTGGTGGCCAAGAACTGGAAATTGAGGGGATGCCCCTCAACTGGGGAATGGCTGAACGAGTTGTGGTATACGAATGTAATGGAATACTATTGTGCTATAACAAATGAGGAGCAGGTGGACTTCAGAAAAACCTGGAAACTGATGCTGAGTGAGGGCAGGAGAACATTGTACACAGTTACTGCCACATTGTGCAATGAATAACTTTGATAGTCTTGGCTCTTCTCAGCAATAGAAGGTTCTAAGATAACTCCAAAAGGCTCATGATAGAAAATGCTATCCACATCCAGACAAAGAATTATGGTGTCTGATAAAAGCATACTATTTGCTATCTCTCTTTTTTTGTTTTGTTTTGTTTCTTCTTTCTCATGGTTCATTCCATTGGTTATAATTCTTCTTTGCAACATGACTAATGAGAAAATATGTTTAATGGGAATGTATATGTAGAGCCTTTATCAGATTGCATGCCATCTTGGGAAGGGGAACAGGAGGGAGGGAGAGAAATTTAGAACTTAAAAGCTTGTGGAACTAAATGTTGTAAACTAAAGATATAATAAATAAAATTAATTTTTTTAAGTTTGTTGATTAATTGATTCACTTTTCACCATTTCTTGAATGCATCACATTTTTATGGCACCATGGTATTCTATCCCATTACTATATTATAATATATTCAGCCAATCTCTTGTCACTGAAGATTATTTCCTATATGAGGTACCTATGTAAGGTACCTATGACTTTTTGTAAGACTGGATCTTTTTTTAATTTTTAGGATGTTTTTTAGAATAAAATCTTAGCAAAGGAATAGCTAGGTAAAAAGACATGATCAGTTTCATGATGCTTATTCTGTGTTACCAGGTTACTGTCCAAAATGTTTGTACCCATCTGCAATCCCACCAATAATGTACTAGTGTACCTGGTGACCTTCAGCTCCTTCAATGTTATAATTTCCTAATATTTTTCTGCCATTATAGTACCAACCTCCTCATCTGACCTCTGAAAGAACTTAGGCCCAAAGAGAATAAGTAATTTGTTCTTTCTATTCCACTACATTTGCTTGGTTTGCTTCCTAGCACTTAAGGACCACATGGGAATGGGCAGTTTATCACTTAACATCAGGAACATCTCTCATGGGTATACCTGGGTTAGAAAGGATCTCATTCTTGACCCAAAGACATTCTGAATAGAATAGAGTAATTTTAGGCCCAAGTTTATTAATACCAATGCTGCTCATACTTTAAAACATCTGTAAATTCATAGGTATGAGTACACCCTCTACCTAAAACATATTATGTCCTTCCATGCCTAAGTAGGTGATCTCCTATCTTACAATATCATTATAGTTTGTGCCATATTTTAATACTTATACTTCAAATATAGTCTATATACTGTTTGTGAAAATATAGGTAGGGTGCAGTTAGGTGGCACAGTGAATAGACCACCAGGTCAGGAGGACCTGAGTTCAAATCCAGCCTCAGATACTTGACACTTAACTAGCTGTTTGACCTTGGGCAGGTCACTTGACCCCAACTGCCTGGACTTCCCCCCCACCAAAAAAAAAAAAAATACAGGTAGAAGGGCCTACATGCGGCATCCACTAAGTATAGTAGATTTAAAGAGATTGAGCCTGGGTTTTAGTCCTGGCTTACCCATGTACTACAGCACCTAGGTGGTACAGTGGATAGAGCACTGGGCTTGAAATCATGAAGACTCATCTTCTTGAATTCAAATCTAGACTCAGAGATTTACTAGCTATGTGACCCTAGGCAAGTCACTTAACCCTGTTTGCCTCAGTTCCTCATCTATAAAATTAACTAGAGAAGGAAATAGCAAACTATTCCAGGATCTTAATCAAGAAAATTCCAAAATGGAGACAGCTAGTGGCTCAGGCTAGGGCCTGGAGCATAAAGATGACCTAAGTTCAAATCCAGCCTCAGACACTTCATGGCAGGTCATTTAACCTCTGATTACCTGACAAACGGTCTCACTGGATGCCCTGGAGAAGGAAATGGCCAACCACTCCAGTATCTTTGCCAAGAAAATCCCAAATGGGATCACAAAGGGTCAGATTCAACTGAACCAACTGAAGATCAACAGAAATCCATGCACTAGCTATGGGACATTGTTCGTACTGCCCGTCTCAGAGTGGTAGGAAAGGGGATAGCTGAGCACAACATGATTTGCCCCACACCTACACACCAGATAGTCTTGCCGTGGGAACCAGGCACCAAGTAGCTAACCTTCAGCCAAAGGTTATAAAGCCCCTAGCCTAAAGCCTCAAAGAGGCCTCACTGCAAAAAGAATAAAGATGAGCCAAGAGAGATAAAAGCACATGTGACTCAGTAAAAATTCATCTCTGGCTTCCACTGTGACTTAGCAAAGGCATCAAGAAATAGAGACCCACAGCATTCACTGTGGCTAATGAACAAAGAAGAATGGGATGTGGTTATAGCCAGGACAACTCCCCTCTGATCTGCCTCTGCTAGTAACCAGCTGTGTGAACCTCTACCACATCGCCTTCTGGGGTCTCAGTCTCCCCATCTGTAAACTACGCTTGGTTCAATTCGATTCAACAGTTTTTAAGTGTTACTGTATAAAAGGCAGCTAGGTGGCATAGTGGATACTAGTTTATCTATGTGACCCTGGGCAAGTCAATTAACCCTGTTTGCCTCAGCTTCCTCATCTGTAAAATGAGCTGAAGAAGGAAATAGCAAACCCCTCCAGTATCTTTGCCAAATGAGGTCATCAAGAGTCAGACATGACTCAACAACAACATGTGAAAGACAAGAGGTAATATGTCATAGTGGAGAGGAAGCCAACCTTGGAGTACACTACTCTCCACTCTAACACTGCCTGCCTTTTGAGTATGATCTTTTAACTTTTTTTTTTCTTTTTGGAGGGGAGGAAAGGCAGGGCAATTGAGGTTAAGTGACTTGCCCAAGGTCACACTAGTAAGTGTTAAGTGTCTAAAGCTGGATTTGAACTCAGGTCCTCCTGACTCCTGGGCTGGTGCTCTAACTTTTTTTTTTTTTAGGATAAAAATCCTAGCAAAGGATTTTTGTGGCCATTTGGTTAAGTCACTTAATCTCTTGGTGCCTTACTGACCAGATACCAATCGGCATCATTGGAAGAAACTTAGAACAGAAGTTTCCTACAATAATACAAGCATACATCCAGGATGACTTCTCCCCCCAAATAGGGAATCGATGAAAAGATTAAAAAAAATTTACGACCTAATAGGGGTTGGACCACATCATCCCTGAGGTTCCTAATAGCTCCTAACATTTAATGATTCAAATAAAATTTGGACTGCATTTTCCTTTTAGTTTAATTTTATTTTTTTATTATTTTTTTTAAAGCAATCGGGGTTAAGTAACTTGCTCAAGGTTACACAGCCAGTTATTTCTGGGTGTGGTGCTAAGTATCTGAGCCCGGATTTGAACCCCAGGTCATCCCGACACTGAAGCCAGTGCTCTTACTTGCTGAGCCACCTGGCCGCCCTTTCCTTTTAATTTTAAAGTACAATGAGGAATAAAAGAAATAATTTTCAAAGGGAAAATGCACAGAAGAAAAAAAGTGATTAGTGGGAGAAAACCAAATGTCTGTTATTTTGTTAGATATAATATATACAATTTAAAAAAACACTGTAAATACTTTGGAGTTAATGGTTTATATATGATCTTTAAAATTTTCATTCATTTTAACATTTGCTTCTGCTAATAGTAACAAATTTTTTAAAAATGAAAACAATCAGAAAAAACTGGGAAGGCTTGAATAAAATGGACAGAAAGTGAAATGATTAGAATGAGAAGACTGATTTATATAGCAATTATGTGATGATAATCAACTTTGAAAGACTTAGTAACCCCAATTAACACAAAAACCAACTATTCTTCCAAAGGACTCCTGAAACATGCTATCTAGATAAGAGAGCAAATGCACTTGACAGTGTGGATTAAAATAAATTTCCTCTTCCTTCCTTCTCTCCCTTACTTTCTTCTCTTCCCCCCCCCCCTTCTTTTCTTTCCTTTTTTGGGAGGGGCGAAGACTAGGCTGATTTGCTCATTTGTTTTGCATGACTGAACCTATTTATAATGTAATTTATAATGGGTTTTATTTTTCTGACCTTCTAAATGGGTGGGAGAGGGGAAATGGGGAGGGGAGATAATTTAGAACTGAAAATAAAATTGATTCAAAAAATAAAATGAAAATAAGATAGAATGTATTGAAGGGGAGTCTAATTTTTTTTTTTTTTTGGCTCAGGATGTCATCACTGGAATTTCAATGGTCTAAGATTAAGCCAAGGCAACTTTTTGATTCAAAAGACTCAAGGCATTATGGCCTTGGCACAGACCCCAGACAAAGTCACACTCCCAGGTATCAGGAAAGCTGTCAGATGGGATATTCCAACTCAACCAAAACCCTGGGGGCTCCAGAACTGACATCCTGATAAGCTTCAAAGAAGTCCACTCTCATCACCATACACACTGCAGGTGTGAAAAGAATGCTTATAGGGCTAAAGGGAAAACAGGGGGGCTGTGCTTTCCCAGAAAACAAATCCTGAATCTATCACCCCAAACCAGTCCTTGTACCACACAACATGCCCCAAATTCTCCCCTCCCACTCCTCAAAAGAGAAATAGAAGCACAAGAATAATAACAGCTGACATTTACCTAGCACCCTATGCTTAAAACAGGCTTAATACAGAATATCTCATCTGATCCTCACAACAGCCCTGTGAGAAAGGTAATGTACATATTAATATCTATTTTATAAACAGGGACACTGAAGCTTGGAGAAGCTGAATAAATAAATTTGTCCATGGTCACACAACTAGTAAATACTTATATAGTAAAGTAGAATTCAAATACAGGACAGTGCAGGAAAGAGCTGGATTTAGCCTCAGTGGACCTAGGTTCAAATCCCAGCTCTGCCATTTTCTTTGGGCCTGAAACATCCTCAGGATAAAATGAGAGGACTGGACTAGACAGCTCCTGTGATCTCCTCCATCTCTAAAATCTATAATGGCAAAGGTTGATCCTAGGGAAAGTTGAGAAAAGGCACCTTACTCCCATCCCTCTTTGCAGGGGTTCAGACTATGGGCATGGAATACTGAATATACTATCAGATATGATTAATATGTTGGTTAGTTTCCACTAAACTGCTTTTTTCTCTTGTTTAGCAACTTTTTGTTAGGGGCAGCTAGGTGGCCCAGTGAATAGAGCACCAGCCCTGGAGTCAGGAGGACCTGAGTCCAAATCCGGCCTCATATACTTAACACTTATGAGCTGTGTGACCTTGGGCAAGTCACTTAACCCCAATTGCCCTGCCTTCCCCCCTCCAAAAAGACAAAAAAAATTTTTTTGGTTAGAAGGGATGGTTTGCTAGGTAGAGATAAATGAAGGTAACATAAAAACAAGACATCAATTTTAGACATGTATGTGTCTGTACATATATATACACACATATATGTATACACATATAACAAAACCAATGACCTCTTGTATTTCATAATAAGGTTTAAAACATTATAGAATAATCTGAAACCTGTAATACTGTGCTATAAGATGACGAACAGGTTCATTTTTATAAAACATGGAAAGATTTGCATGAAATAATGCAGAGTGAAATGAGCAGAAACAAGAGAACATTGTATAGAGTAATAGCAATATTGTTCAGACTAATTGTGCATGACTAAGCTATTTTGAGTAATATGATTATTCAAATCAGCTACAAAAGACTTATGAAGGAAAATGCTATCCAGCTCCAGACATAGAACTGCTATATGGAAGTATGTATTGTATGGTTCCAACATATACATCTCTATCAAATGTTGGCTTTCTCTAATGCAGAGTTGGGAGGGAGGAAGGGAGGTAACTCAAGAAAAAAAAAAAAGAAGAATCTGAAACCAAAGTCATTGTTCTCTTAAACTAGTTCTATTTTTCCACTTAGCTGGCATTTTTTGTCTACCACAGAAAGAAGCCTCAAATTGAATTTCTGGTATATAGGGTGGGGTCCCAAGAATCCTATATCTTGCCACCTCCCCCAGAGAATACCAGAGATCCTAGAGAAGGAATAATAATTCATATTTGCTGGCACATTAGAATTTCCAAGTGTTTTCTTCCCAATAACCCTGTTATGGCTGGAAATAGTGTAAATATCACTTCTATTTTAGAGACGAAGAAACTGAGAGTCAGAAGTCTGTAGGTTAGAGCCGCCAACTAAAGGCAAGTTTTTTGACTCTAAAACCAACACTCCTTCCACGAGATTATGCTGCTGCTTTTTTTTTTTTGAAGGGGGGAAGGCAGAACAATTGGGGTCAAGTGATTTGCCCAAGGTCACAAAGCTCCTTAAGTGTCAAGTATCTGAAGCTTGATTTGAGTTCAGGTCCTCCTGACTCTGGGGCAGGTGCTCTATTCACTGTACCACCTAGCTGTCCCTATTACGCTGTTTCTTCAAAGAAGGTGCTATCACTCCCTGATTCTACCTCCCATGCTTCCTCCCTCCTCCAACCACCATGAGTACAGTGATCTTTTGTGCAATCCTGAAAGAAACAGGGTTTCTTCCTTCTTAAAGTTCATCTCTTCCAGAAAGCCATATTGGATAGCCCAAGCTTCACTTCAGTCCATCCTCCATATGGCTAGCAAAATGTTTTTCTTTTTTAAATTTATTTTATATTTAATTTATGGAATAAAACAAGCATTTCCATAAAATACCATAATAAAAAAGATGATTGTACATGAAGTTGCAAATCTATTATGTACAACTTGCTATTCCTTTTAAATATATAATAAAATTATTGTGTAAATTTTTTTTTAATTTTTAAAACTTTTTTCCTTCCCTCCCTACCCATTAGTTAAGCAAGCATTTGAAAGTGTCACAATACTACTCAATAAACTCCAGTGACTCTCAAATAAAATATAAACTCTTTTGTTTAGCCTTGAATACCCTTCATAATCTGGCCCCAAGCTGTGGGCTTCCAGCTTTATTCACTATTCTGTCTCCAAGATACTGTGATTCAGACAAATTGGCCACTTTTTTGTTCCTCACACGTGATTCTCTATTTTCTACCTCCTAGCCTTTGCAATGGCCATCTCCTTCACCTCCAATTCTGAGTCCTTCTCTTTCTTCAAGATGCAGATTAAATACCACCTTCTACTTGAAGTCCTTCATGATTTCCTCAATTGTGAGTATGCTCCCTCTAAAACTACATTGTATTTAACAACTTTGTATTTTTTTGTATTTATTTTCTCTCTTTCTATATACTTATAAATGTCCTTGTCTCCCTGTTAGAAAATAAGGTCCTTTCAAGCAGATATTGTTTGATTTATTATATTTGTTTTCCTTGTGCCTAGAGCTATGCCTGGCATAAAGTATAGTAAGCGGGACATTTCTCCAGTGGGAATTTGCAGATGAGAATAATGTATTCCAACAGCCAGAAAGGCGATTGAAGCAGGTGCTGTGAGCACTTAGAGTTTAGTCAAGCATAGAAGGCACCAAATTATCCACTGCATCCCTGGCCATGGCCTGACTTGTGTCTTGCCACTGGACTTCAATAACTCAAGAAGAAAGAGTGAGGCTCATGACTTTGCACAGCTCTGCCTCACTTAAATCCAATACACAAGCAAGTCAAGACAAGACATCATCCATGATGTCATTGGTCCTCTTCAAAAACAAAGGATCAACAATAATAGTATAGCAAGCATTAAACGAATGTTTATTGATTGATTGACTATTACACATGCTCTGTTACTGTGAACTCAAAACACTAGGGGGCTATTCAAATGCTACTGAATAACATACCTTATTGAAACATTGGACCATAGATTTAAAGCTGGAAAGGACTTTAGATGCCATCTGCTAGTTCAGTTCTCTCATTTGATGGATGGGGAAACATGACCAGAAATGTAAAGTAGTTTTCCCATGATTATACAAGTAGTAAGTGACAGAATTTGGGATTTGGACTTTTCTTCCTACTCACCACACTGACTCTCTCTTAACTGTATCCTTGTATAACTTTCCAGGTATGTCTTTTCTTTGCAAATAGATATGAATGCTCCTTTAGGAGATTAATAGTAATGGGAATCTGAAGACCTTCCCTGCTTTGAAAATAAACTCTGAAGGTAATCACATGGAGCCTGTGGTAGGAGGAGTTTGCTGAAGGGTGGAGCAGAGGCCACTGGAAGCTGGGAGTTAGAGCCAGCTAGAAGAGTGGGAGGAAAGCACACTTCTCAGGGAGACAGGTGAGTAAATATTGGTCCTATATTGTTTTGTGGGAAGGCTAAAGGATGCTGTGGATTCCTGTGCTGTTTTGGTTTATTAACTTCTTTGCTACTATTATGGAATTAGTTTACTGATTTGGTTTTCTGGTATCTGAATAAATGTTTTGCTTTTGTTTTCTATATGGAGAGTCTGTTATATTTTGTGATTGAGCACCATGCAAGTATATTTATAGTGATTGTGGGCACTGTGAATATTGCATTTGCACTACATTTGGCGACAAGGCTGGGATTGCAAGATATCAAACCTCTAGTTGGAGACAGAAAGCATTCAGAAGGAGAAGTGGCTATCCCAGGATAGGAGGATTTATCTTCTGCCTCCCTAGGAAGGGAGTGGTCTAAAAGTACAGGGCTCTGTGAAAACTGGGAACAGAGGTTACAGAAGGAAGAACCTAGAGATTTAGAAACAAAGAATACCAATAAAACAAATTCCCATTTCCGGGAGAGAAATCATGTCACAGCTCTGTATCCCTTCAAGCATCCAACACAACATTACATGAGTATTGCACAGAATATAAGCACTTTCAAGAGAAAACACTTGTTACTGGTATTTGTTCTTGGATACCTCACATATAGCCCAATGTCTGAAACACAATAGGCACTTTTAATTGTTGAGTAAGTGCAAATGGGAAGAATCATAAAAGAAAAGAATCTGTAACAAAACTGAAGGTTCTGCAAATATAATTACCAAGCTCGGCCCCAGGAAGAGGTAAGCAAAGGTACCTCCTTCTCTTCTTTGTAGAGATTTATGTAGAGGCTATGGCACGGAACACTGCATATACTGTCACATTCAGTTAAACTGTTTTCCCTGCCACCATTTTCTTTTTCTCTCTAATCTTTTTTTTGTTACAGGGATGATAGATAGGCAATAGAGTTGAGAAGAAGATATCTAGAAATTAAGGTACTGTATAATCAAAAGAAATGGGGCAGCTAGGTGGCACAATGGCTACAGCCCCAGGCCTGGAGTCAGGAAGACTGATCTTATGAGTTCAAATCTGGCCTCAGACACTTGCTAGATATGTGACCCTGGGCAAGTGACTTAACCTTGTTTGCCTAAGTTTCCTCATTTGTAAAATGAGCTGGAGAAGGAAATATCAAACCACTCCAGCATCTCTACCAAGAAAACCCCAAATGGGGGCACAAAGAGTCAGATGTGACTAAACAACAAGAATCAAGAGATATCAACATTTTTTAATGCAATAGGCTGAACTGACTTAATTGAAATAACAAATGAGTGAATAAATGTTGGTTCAGGACTGAGCCCTGAAGTGAACAGTTTTCTAAGAACAGGCAGTTCAGATATTATTTTGTAATTGTTCATATGTGCTGTTCATACATGTTTATCCTGGCTGCCTCATCAGAGTGTAAGAATTTTTAAGCCACGCCCTCTGTTTTGGGTCTTTTTGACATGTTGCCCAGTACAAAGTTCTGAAGGTAGTGAACTCTCAATAAATATTGTTAGCTATCTAACATTGGCCAGGAATCTTGGAAATCAACAACACTAAAGTAATTAATAATGCAATCAAATGCCAGTGCTTTAACTCTAACAAAGCACATAACCTATGCTATTGTCGGGAAAATCTGTAAAATTTTAAAAATCTTTAAAAAGCAGGTGTATTCCACTTTATGTTAACCAGATATATGAAAATCGGTATTTACAAAACAGACAAAAATAGTTTTATGCTCATCAGTTATAATTACAGCAGCATGAAAGGAGAAATGGCATTGGATTGGGAAATAGTAAACTCTCAGGGAATATAAGATGTGCTTTGAGTTACAAAAATTCAGTTTACACACAACTTTTCAGGAAGAATTCACTATGTTAACACCAGAGCCATTTATGTGTGTACCCAGGAATAATTTGCAATTGAAAAGGAATCTAGCTTGCAAGAGGAGGCTATAATTGACAACATTTGTGCCAGGTGGTGGCCACTGAATTCCTGAGGGCAAATTTGATGGTAGTGTTTACCTTGGAGAAGATCTTCTCAAATCTGACCTGATGCTTTTTATTTCCAAAGACACAGTTAATTATATAGTGAAATCAGGCTTCTGGCTCAGGGTGGAGGATGAGGGGTGGGAAGGGGAAAGGCAAAAGAATGTCTTTTCTTACTATAACCCCCTTTGCCTGACACATGGCATAACTGATGTTTGCTGACATTTTCTCCATCACTATCTTCAGACTTTTACTGAGGCGAGGGAGAGAATAAGCATCTATATTGTAGCTTATTATGTACCAGATGTAGTACTAAGAGCTTTTTACAAATATTTTCTCATTTGACCCTCACAACAAAACCTTGAGGTAGGTGCTATTATTATCTTCATTTTACAACTGAGGAGCTTAAGGCTGTGATCACAGAGGCTGTGGTTTGCCAAGGGTCACACAACTAACTACTAAGCGTTTGAGGCCAGAACTGAACTTAGGTCTTCCTGACTCCAGGCCCAGCCCAGCACACTGCCCTCCACATCGGCAGCTGCCTCTATGAGAAAAGAGCGAATTTTACAAAAATTTTACAAAGCATTATACATTCACTCTCTCATCTGCATCTCACTATAGCCCAGTGAAAGATGCAGTTTGGGACAGCTAGGTAGCTCAGTGAATAGAGCACTGGCTCTGGAGTCAGGAGGACCTGAGTTCAAATCCAACCTCAGACACTTAACACTTAATAACCGTGTGACCTTGAACAAGTCACTTAACCCCAATTGCCCTGCCTTCCCTCCAAAAAGCAAAAAAAAAAAAAGGATGCAGTTTTAAGCTATTAAAGCTTAATAGTTTATTACCCCCACCCTATAGATGAGGAAACTGAGGATCAAAGGGAGATTCTTAACATTTAACATTTAAAAATAAATTTTAAAAAATTAAAAGAACCCATAAAGGGAGATTAAGTAACTTGGCCTAGTCCAAAGAGCTACTAAATATCCTATGGGAATTCAAACCCAGGTAAGACAGATGCCAGGTTTAGCACTCTATTTGCTATGCCAAGGTGATTCTTGAAAGAAAGCAAAAAGGTATGGGCAGTAGGTGAGGGGTTGGCTAAGTATTACAGAATTGCAGAGTTTCAAGGGTCTGCCCTCTGCGACCAAACCAAACCAATCTAATCCCTTCTTCACGTGACAGGCTTTCAAATATTTGAACATAGGTGGCCCAGTGGATAGAATACAGGCCTTGGAGTCAGGAGGACTAAGTGCAAATACTTACTAGCTGTGTGACCCTGGGCAAGTCACTCAACCCTGACTACCCCCCTCAAATACTTGAACATAGATATAACGTTCTTCCCAAGTCTTCTCATTTCCTGTGCCTTGAATCTGCCTTCATATAACATGAACTCAATGCCATTCGCCATGCCAATTACCCTCTTCTACACACCTACACATCCTCTAGTACTCTAAGATGTTCTTCCTAAACTACTGTGCCCATAACACAATACTCTAGATGTAGTCTAGTGAAACACTTTATTTCTGGAAGCACTGCCTTTCAATGCAACCCAAGGTCATGTTAGTTTTGTTTGTTCGTTTGTTTTGGTTTTCAACTATGCATTCATATCAAGTATGCAATCCGCCCAGATCTTTTCTGGACAAAATGTTGTCTAACCATAACTCCCCTATCTTGTGAAGTTAATTTTTTAACGCAAGTACAGTTATCCCTTCCATATCTTGACTTTCCCCATCGAAGATTCAATATATCTCAGGACATCATAAGAAATTAAATGGGAATTGGGGGGGAGTTTTGTGGAAGGTGCAGACAACGCTTAAAGGTCAGCAGGTAACACAGAGCCTATGACCAAATACTTAGCCCAAATTTTACAAAATGGTACTGTAAACACTTCATAAAAGAAAAAGAAAAAATTCAGACTTCTTTTCTGCTATGAAGGGAGGGTGAAACTATTTTATGCATATTTTCTAAATCATGAGAGTGCCCTGCCCCTAACCTAACCACCCCTCCCCCCACAATGTGGAAGGGATATCGATGTAAGACTTTACATTTATCCCTATTGAAATGAACCTTATTTAATTCAACTCAATGATCTTTCTTTTCAAGAGGTTGTGTCATCCAGTGTGTTAGCTATTCCTCCCTGTTTACAATTATCTGTAAATTTTATAAGCATGTCTTCTATGTTTTAGTCCAAGCTATTAACAAAATTCTCTTTCCTCATCTGTAAAAAGGAGGAATTGGACTAGATGACCTCAAAGATTCCTTCTAGGCCTAGTATTTCATCCTGAACTACAGGCAGGGGTATACTGGAGTCAGCTCTTATGGCTCCTAATAACTATTTGTTATATTTTCAACATGAGCATTGACAATTCAGAAATCTGCAAATGCTACAAAACAGGGCTTGATTTATTGTTTTGCTGCTTGTCTAGACTTCATAAAGTGATGGAGAAAATTCTAAAAATGCAGATTAAACTTAAAAGTTGGTCACGTGCACATTTCATCCCGAGGCCTGGTTGTTAAATTTTTACCAGCACACTCTTGGCTACTGGATTTCAAAGGAGTGGGCTCCATGGCCTAGGCCAGTAAATGGGGAAAACTTCATGGAAAAGGTTTGACCTAAAGCTTGAAGGACTAGTAAACAAGTTGGGGAAGAAGTCCAGGTAAGCATAGAGCACTGAGGTGAACAGAAAGAATGTTTGTGACCAATGCAGAACAATGCTGAACAATGGGGGATATATTTTGACTGCAACACAAAGTCCCATACAATGGCAGGGAAATAGTCTGAGACACAGATGGAAAGTAGGGGTTACTTTGTGGAAAGTCTCAGATTCAATTCCTCAAATGTCTTAAAAGTCTGCAGGGTTTTTTAAGAGACAGAAGATACATAAAAAAGTGACAGTTAGTTGCTTGAGGCAGTGCCACCTGAGAAATATGACAATAAATGACCTAGGTGCTCATTGCAGAAAAGTAAAGACAACAGACACACTTTTGAATTATGATGTTTTCAGTAATGAGTAGCCAGTCAATTTTTTTCTTTTTAAACCAGGAAACTGCTGGTTAAATATAGTATATAGTGTATATATACACACACACATATATATATTTATTTATTTTGCTTTTTGGAGTGGGGAGGCAGGGCAATTGGGGTTAAATGACTTGCCCAAGGTCACACGGCTAGTAAGTGTTAAGTGTCTGAGGCCGAATTTGAACTTAGGTCCTCCTTACCCCAGGGTCGGTGCTCTATTCACTTTGCCACCTAGCTGCCCCAAGTATATAATATTTGATATGTAGTATACAGTATCATATATAGTATTTGAAGAATACTCAGTATTCTTCTAATCAAATCACTCCTATCCAATCAGATCAATCCTACAGTCCCTTACCCTTAAACTGTTGTGCAATTAAAAGGCCTCCATGAACTTCCAGAGTCACTTCAGGAAAACATCAAGTTGGAGAGTATTTTCATTTTGTTCCTTTGGCTATAAAGGCTTAAGCCTGATCAAGTTCGCCAAGTCTTATTGATTCTGCCTCCATAATATTTCTTGGAATTAGCCCCCTTCTCTCCATTCACATGGCCATCAGCCTAGTTGAAGCCCCTCATCTCCTTTCATCTCCTAGACCCAAGACTATGGCAATAACATCACAATTGGGTTTTCCCTTCTCCAATTTACTCCCTCACACAGCTGCCAAATGGATATTCCTAAAGTATGGGTCTAACCAAGGTGAAATAAAATCAGGCTGTTCCCTCTTGCTTTAAGGATCAAATACAGGCTCAATTTACTTTTCCAAGTTTATTATACACTACTCTCCTTAAACTGGCTTTGTTGCGGTTCCTTCCACCTGACAGGCAGCTAAGCCATCAAGGGACAGAGAACTGCATCTGGAGTCAGGAAGACCTAAATTCATTCAAGTCACTAACTCTGGGCAAGTCACTTAATCTGCACAATGGGAATAATAACAACACCTATCTCTCAGGGTTCTTGTAAGAATTAAAATGAGATAATATTTGTTTTGCAAACCTTAAAGAGCTGCAGAAATTCTAGATATTACTATTCCATATTTCATTTCCACATCTTTGCAGAAGTCAATGTTTGAAGCTGGAATTCACTGCCTAGTTTCTTCAAAGTTCAGATTGAAGGATACTTCCTTATATGAAATGTTTCCTAATACCCCCAAGACACCAGTGCCTCCCATCCCCCAAAAAAGTTGCCTTATATTTATTTTGCATATACAGTTATCCCTTCCATATCACGATTTTTCCCCATCACATTTCAATATAATATGGGTCAGTGTACAAAATTTAAATGGGAATTTTTTTGGAGTTTTGCGCAAGTCACAGACTTGCTCACGTACTCAAATGCAACCCAAAAAAGATCTGGAAACTCAGAAATGCATAAATATATGTATACTATTGTATAATATCAACATATTTTATCTTTTAATACCATAATAATTCAACTTTCTCCTCTGGTATAAAGGGAAGGCCAAAAAGTTTTTGAGGATTTTCCAGATCTCAGGAGTAGGCGCCTAATCCCTAACCCCTGAGATGTGGAAGGGATAACTGTAACTCATGTATAATTAGATGCATACACAAAGCCTCCTTGATAAAATGTAAGCTGCAAGAGGGCAGGGACGGTTCAAATTTTGTCTTTGTATTCCCATCATTTAACACACTGCCTGGCATAGAGATGCTGAATAAATGCTGATTGATGGATTTACACATTACTACTGACCATGCCAATGATCATGCCACTTTCCTGATCAAAAGCTTTCTATGGATTCCGATTGTCTCCAGGATAAAATACACACTCCTTAGTTTGCCATGGGGACACTCCCCACAATCTGGTTCTACTTTAAATTTCTAGTTTTTTTTCACATTGTTATTGTTCAGTCCCATCCAACTCTTCATGACCCCATACCAATGCTGTCTATGGGGTTTTCTTAGTAAACGATACTGGAGTCTTTTGCCATTTCCTTTTCCAGCTCATTTTACAAATGGGGAAACCAAGGCAAACAGATTAAGTAACTTGCCCAGGGCCACACAGCTAGCAAATGTCTGAGTCCAAATTTGAATTCAGATCTTCCTGATTCCAGACTCAGGGTTCTCTAGCCTTAAGAGTCACCTAGCTGCCTCCAAGGCAAACAGAGATTAAGTGACTTGCCCGAGAGTCACACAGTTAGCAAGTGTCTGAGGCCTGATTTGAACACAGATTTCCTGACTCTAGACCCAAGGCTCTATCAATTGAGCTAACTAGCTGCCCCTTATTTCACATTAACAGTCATCCAAATTGGGCTAAGAAGCTGACCTATATATATGCTTCTCTTCCTCCATTCATTCCTGCAGACCATCTTCCATTACTGAAATACACCACCTCCTCATGTCTACCTGTTGAACTCCTTCCAGTGGCATTATAGTACAGTAGAAAGAATATCGGATATAGAGTCAGAGAACCTGGGTTTTAATCTGTCACATATTAACAAATGGGACCTTTGGCAAACCAATTAAGCTCTTTGGGCCTCAATTTCCAGATCTATGGAAGAAGAAACTTGAATTAGATGGCCCCCAGGGTGCCCCTAAAACTCTACATTATGAGCCTATATTTTCTTTCAGGGCCCAGCTTCAGATGCTGCCTCTGCCCCAGTAGTGCCCAAGCCCCACCTCATCCACAGCTAAAAGCAATCACTGACTTCTTAAATTTTCTTGGAATATTGTTATGGTAATGTAATTTTGAATTTGAAGATCCCTTTGTGTTGGCAAAAGTAGATTAGTGTCCTTGGGGTGGAGAGATTTGTGTATGATACTTAGTAATTGATTGATGAACAAGTGACTGATTGAGTTAATCAAGACTTTGCCTCAAGAGTGGAAGACTTTGCTGAATAAGTGACTGATTGAGTTAATCAAGTGTGCCCCATGAATGGAAGACTTTGACTATTATATGATTGTTACTGATAAGTGACTGATTGAGTTAACTTAGTTGCCCCATGAGTGGAAGACTTTGACTACTGTACCTTGAGATTACTGATAAGTGACTGAGTTAACTTAGTTTCCCCATGAGTGGAAGACTTTGACTATTGTACTTTGAGACTACTGATAAGTGACTGATTGAGTTAACTTGCCCCATGAGTGGAAGACTTTTGACTATTGTACTTTGAGACAATGTTGTGAATATTATATTGTGATTTTCTGTGATAAGTTGTAATATTGTGAATGCTGTACCTGGATTTTCTGTGAAAGTTTTGCTTTGATTTGTTATGGAAAAAATAGAGTGATCACTATACTGTGTAATCAGAACCTTAAAAGCTATTCACAGTAGCATTCTTCTGGAAAGCTGCTTGTGCATGGCATTACAAATACATAGTCTATCTGTACCTCTCCTTTGCCCTCATCAGTTATCACATTCTACCTTCCATGATCCTAGTGTCACTGTGATATCTTCCTTATGAGATTGTGACTCTTGAGAGAAGAAACTGTATCATTTTCTTATTTGTACACTCCCCAACACATTGTGCATCCATTAGTTTTTTTGGTCTTGATCTGTGATTTCAATGGTATAGGAAGCTGTAGTAAGGAAACTACTTCCAGCCTATGCAGATAGGCAACTAGTATTACAAATTATAGTCATAGTTGCCTACAGGCATTGAAAAGTTAAGTGACTTGCCCAGGGTCACACAGCCAGTAAATATCAGGCAACACTTGAACCCAAGTTTTTCTACCTCCAAGACTTCCTCTCAAGCCTTGTACATACATACTAGGCACTTTATTTAGCTATTAATCTATTTATTTTCTGCTGTTCTTGCTAATTGTCTTCAATAAAAGCTTTTGCAGTGAGAAAGAGAAATGAAGTGGAGGAAGGGCTCTTTTCAAGAAGGAAGTGAGATTGATGGACCTTGCAAAGGTTTGTTATATGGAAGAATTCAGGATCCATGGGGGGTGGTTCAGCCTCTCTTTCAGGAAGCTAACAGTGATGTCAAAACAGAGGATTATGGTTTCAGGAGTGAGTTTGTCAGGAGGCCACCAGATGAATGGAAATGCAGATGTGGGGCAGAGAGAGTATAATGGAGCTTCCTCATTACAACCTTGGGGGGTGGGCGGGGAACCCAATGGAGACCTGTTGCATCTGGCTCAGAGGGCAGCATTTTAGAGTAATCTCTAAGCATTATTAAGCTCCATAATCAACCTCTAGGAACCCCTATGTGTGGCATGTTCCCACATCCCATAGTACAGGTAAGTGGTTTTAAAAAAAAAAATCTATATTCAATTTTTATTCACAGCTTTTACAGGCTCCCAACAGGCAAATGCTATAAAGTCCCATAAACTCAGCAGTAAGCTGGCTAATAAATCAGCATTTTATATAAGGTGGGAGAGGAAGTAAGGATTAAGTTTCTGGTCTTAAGGAACTACTGTGCAGATTCTAGTATAATGGAGAAGCAGAAAGCGGGTTGAGGGTGGGAAGCGAAGTGGAGGGCATGAATTATGAAGAACTACCAAGCAGAGTTAGGCTCTCCTGCAACTATTCAAGTTTGCTCACCAGCTGCTGGGTGGCTCCCAATTAGACCTACCAATTGCTCCTCTCTCTCTCTCCAGCCCTTAGCAATCAGCACCACCCCTTCCCTGCCATTCCTGGCCCCAAACCCCAGGATGGATATTTGGGGAGTTAGCTTCTCCTGCAAGCTCCCCTAAGATGCAAAGTAATACAAGCTTCTTCTAACCATCTACAGAAAAGGCACTAGCCTAGGCCAATGGCATGCTGGTAAATCTTTACAACCAGCTGCCTGGGTGGGGGGGGGAAATGTGTTCACGGGTCCCACAGGTGGTAAGCATCAAAGGCAGGTGATATAGCCAGGTCCTCTGCTTCCATTTTCTTTCTTTCTTTTTTGTTTTTTTGGAGGGGGGAAAGCAGGGCAATTGGGGTTAGGTGACTTGCCCAAGGTCACATGGCTAGTAAGTGTGTGTGGGGGGGGTTACTACACTTAATCAAATCCCAGTTAGAGGTAAAAAAAAAAAATCTGGTCCACTTAGGTCAGACTCTCAAACTGTACAGAACATGACCTTTGGGGTCAGCAAGGTATTTTACACCTACTATTAAGCACAATGCCCAGGCACAGTAAATATAGTCTTTATCTACTGAACCAAATACCGTGAAAGTTAGGCAAGATATAAAGGAGTAGATAAATTTTGGTGAGGGAAGAACATTCCAGAAAAGGTCATCCTGTGGCCAAAGGCAAGAATTATGGTCTAGGTTGTTCCTGATAATAAAAATAACTGTCATTTAAACAAGACTAAGATATTAAATTCTCAACAATTCCAGGAGGTGAGTGCCCAGGGCATTATTATGTCCATTTTAGAAATGAAGACACAGGTGGAGGGGTCTAAGTCATTTATCCATGGTCACACAACTAGTAAGAATCAAAGACAAATTTCAAACCCATCTTCCTGACTCCTGATCCATTCCCCCCTTTCCACACTCTTCTTGCAATCACTGGAAAGAAGAGTGTTGATGGTCACAGAGGGGTTTTTCTCTGTCCAAAGTTATCTGCAACTTATATGGAAATGTAGCCTGGCTTTCCAGGACTTCCCAGGTGTGACCAGAAGAATGCCCAGCATGATCACAACAGAGGAAGCTCATTTAAGTCAGTTAACAGCTGTTACTCACCAATAGAAGCCTGAACTAGTTGCCAGAGGTGGGTGGGGAGGATTCCAAAGAGACAGAAATCAGTCCTCTCAACTGAGGGATGCAGGCTTAAGAGCACTTGTAAAGCAACATGCAAATAAGTGTCAATTAACATACAACTCCCAGTAAGCACAATCACACAAGAAAGATGTCCCTGCCTTCCATGCCTCTCCTTCACCCCACTTTTTTTTTTTTGCTTTAAAATATTCGACTGTAGTTATACTGTATATCTCTAATATGCATGCATATATAAATACATATGTATGTGTACACACACATACACTGCTTATACTATAAGATTTAATTGAGGAAAACTTCCAGCTATGGATCTCTCAATTCCTATCTGTTAGGATTCTCAAGTTTATCAAAGAAGTGAGCCAGGCCAAGGTCCAAGTCTCTTCCTGGAACAGTAGCAGTTAGTACTTATGACGCTCAGAGAGGGCCTCTGGGTAAATGGTGCTACCTTCATGACACATCCCTCCTCCTCCTCCTCCTCCTCCTCCTTCTATTCATACACAATGTCTTGGGTTTGTTTTTTCCTCTTTTGCCTAGAACACAATAAAGAAATCAGGCCCCAACTACAGAGCCACGAAGGCCAGAGCTCAAGGTCTAACAGGCAGTCATTGATTTCTAACACTGCTCTCAGAAACACAGCCACACCCCGTATGTCCCCAGTCAGGCAATGTGCCAGTCAACAAGCAATTATTAAGTACTTACCAAATGCCAAGCACTGTGCTAAAATGCTAGGGATACAAATAAAGACTAAAAACAAAAACAGTGCTTGCCCTCAAGAAGACTATATTCAAACACGGGAAACAGCATCG
Source organism: Petaurus breviceps papuanus (assembly GCF_028583685.1). Lineage (NCBI taxonomy): Eukaryota > Metazoa > Chordata > Mammalia > Diprotodontia > Petauridae > Petaurus > Petaurus breviceps. The sequence continues at coordinate 29,976,845 of NW_027185809.1, forward strand.
AAATAACTATACATATGATAAGAAATGGGAAATAACTATATATAAGCAGAGGGAAAGTAAATGGGGAGGCACTTGTTTTTGGAGGTGGGGGTAGACAGAGAAATACCTCCTAGAGAAGGTGGGCCTGGCCTCAGCTTCGGAATCCCTTTTGGACCTTCCCTTTTCACAAGTTTTTCAAAGGGAACTTATAAGAGCATATTTCCCTGAACTTTTTTTTTCTTGATAAGAAGTCCTAGTCCTGAACAGGTAGGCAAGGCAGTAAAGTGCTTCAATCTCTCCTCCTGCCTTCCCTTCTCAGGTATTTGGCACGTAGTCGAGGAAGAGGGAAGTTGGGGGCCAGAGAGACAAATAAACAAATCACCTGCAGAAGTTAAGGGACGAACTGGAACTCGGCAACACAACGAAGGCTGAATTCTTTCTTGCATTTGCAATGCAAATCTCCGTTTTTTCTCCCGCGGCCCCCCTCCCATGCCCCTCCCGCCCCAGCCACAGCTTTTCTCCAGTGTATCAACATCCCCTCCAACAAAGCCAGAGTCTGCGATCCCACAGTAATTACACGCCGCCATCATGAAGCTGCTTCAACATTTCGCCCTTGAGACAACCGATCCCCACGTCTCTGCATTTAGTGACCTCCCTTCCAGAAGCGATCATTCATGCACGCCCCAGTCTCCCAGTTCCCGGCTGACTCTGCACGACTGGGCAGAGGTGGACTCCACTCGGCTTGCTTTGCCGGGTCCGAAATCTCTCAGCTGTTATTTTTAAAAGGATACTTTACAAGGATCCCCCCCCCCCCCCCCCCCCC
>NW_027185809.1:29977746-30028189 GCF_028583685.1 Petaurus breviceps papuanus
GTAGGGGCAGTGAACTCCCCCCCCCCCCCCCCCCCCCCCCCCCCGCCACACACACACACACACACACACACACACACACACAATCCCTTAGCGCACTTCTACAGCCCCAAGAGTTTCCTAAAAACGATGTTATGCCAGAATCCATCAAAAGGAAGAAATTGTGAGTTTTATATATAAACACTCACATATGTATGGTAGGCGTGCTGGCAGTTTTATGGATAAACTGCAAAAGCAACAGTCCTTAGCAATTAGTCTGCTAAAGAACTGTAGGAATGGGGTGGCGGGGGAGTAGAGGGTGGGGGTGCGGGTGGGAGTCGAGGAGAAGTGATAATGAATTTATTCAAACATTTTCAGGTTTGGGTGTGAAGGGAGTTTTTCAGGAGGCTAGATGGTGTGTTTATTCAAACTGAAGTTTGATTGATCTTAGAGCGAAGTGCATTACAGGGGGTGGGGGATGAAAAGGAGTTCTTATAACTGTCTTCCTAAAACTACAGAAGATGTCCATAGGGGAGTGGGGGTGGGGAGAGTGTTATGGGAGGTAAACAAAAGTCTAGTTCTTTGGAAACTACCAAACTTTTCTTTCTTTCAGTGAAACTAGGGGAAACGGGCTGCGGAACTGTGCTGGCTGTTCCCCCAGAAACTGATCGCCTAGGACGCAGACGCTTTGCCTACAGGAGGGCTCCGGAGCAAAGCGGGTGGAGGAAGGGAACGAGCGGGAGCCAGGAGGGTGGTGGGCAAGCGGGTCACTTCTAAGGCTGGGGCCGCAGCCCGCCGCCCGGGGCCAAAGCAGTCAGTCAGCTGTGCCTGTCACTTGGGGCGCCGTAGGTGCAGCAGAAGCAGCAGAGGCTGGGGGAAGGGGAGCTCTCCGAGCACCCCGCAAAAGTGCAGCCGCCAATTGTTTTCCTTCCTCTTCCCTAACACCCGGCCCCATCAACTCTAGTCCGACCAGGCAAACGCAGCCGAGCGTCCTAAAGCTCACCCCGCTCTCGTGCGCTGCCGGAAAGCCGAAAGCATAAATCCTCCCAGAAAGGAGAGAAGAATCCCCTTCCAGGGACGGGAGGGGGGGAGGGTGAAGAAGCCCTGTGGGGCTTGAGTGGGTGGGGGGTCCTTCCCCTTCTGGGCTACTCACCTTGGTGGCTGAAAATCTCCGTCTGGGCTACTGCAAAGGGTGTGAAGGAGGGGAGGCGAACAATTCACCAACACAAACTTTGTTTCTTTTCTCTGGGACTCGGGCGAAGTCGTCACTTCCTAGTGGTGCGAGGGGAGACTCTCAGTCTGGATCCCTTTAACCCAACAACTCCTGCAGCTTCTCGTCCTGCCGCCGCCCCCTGCAGCGGCAGCTGCTGCTCGTGCTCCCGTTCCAGGCGAAACTGCAGATGTGAGAGAGCAGCTCGTCTCCCTCACTCGAGCCCCTGGAGCGCCCAGACACCCTCACAGCTGCAGATTTGTATTTTCTCACCACAGCCTTACGGTTGTCCCCCGGTCCCAAATAGCATCTCTCTGGACCTTACGTGCTCAGTGCTGTTCTGCGGGTAGAAGGAGGAAGTGAAAGCCGCCTCGGTACAGCTTTGCAACGACAGGGCCTCCCAGGGAAAGGCTTGTTCTGGGGATATTTTCATGCCTTCTAAGTGTTGCTACAGCTTCCATGCTCGTGCAGCTCCATTCTCGGTTGCTTTGCAGTTTGGAGCTGCCTTCTGAGTTTGGGAGGGCGCTTCTCGGGGTTTCTGGAACTATGGATTTATTCTGGAGCTCGAAGTAAGTGACCTAGAAGAAATGAAGTCCCTGGAAACACTGAAACGTCACACACACACACACACACACACACACACACACACACACACACACACACACAGCACAAGTGATAAAGAAATGGAGGAAGAAGAGACATAAAAAAAGAAAAACACCATAGGTCTTAGCCAAATCCTTAAGCCGGGTCAGTCAGGTCAGTCAGTGGTGTACTGGCTGTTTTACTAAATATACCTAGCTTCGGTTGTGTTAAAATAACTTTCTTTTCGCTTCTCAGAGTCCTCTGCCTATCCTCAAATCCCCTCAAATAGGCTTGTAAATTATGACTTTGTACCAAACCCTTTCACTGGGTTATTTTCGTATTCTAGTATAAACGTTAAGGCTGCAAAATTATTTCTGTTGCAAAATTCCTTCTGTCTCTGTCTTTCCATAAAACCTGGAATTTGCAGGAAAAAAATCCTTCATTGGGCCTGAAACTTTCCACATTTGGAGGTAGATTAAAGGTAACTATATGGTAAGAGGAGTAGGGAAGGGGGACAGGGTCTTTGAGAGTACTTTTACTTCTATCATAATTCTGAAATTGGGCAAGTGAAGCAAGATAACTTTTCTAAGTGTACAAACTACCCTCCAGAGCATTTTGGTCTCATACATAGCTACAAAATGGTGAATTTACAATCCTCTGTGAGGCAGGAGTTCCTTACTTGATTAGAGGGAGAAAAGTTTACTTTGACTTTAATGAGAAAGTTGCATACATTTGAAAATGCTGGACGGAGTAGAACACTGGCTTCCTTGTACATTGCTCTGGAAAAGGGGCAATTTTAAAAAGGTGGTTCTACTATATCAAAAATTTTTTTTTGCAATATTTATTTTTTTCTGCAATACTATGTCAAAATAGTCCCAGCCACAGAATCCCCTATTCCTGAGTTAAAATCTCTTAATTAAGCTCAATTATTTAGCCCTTCCCTTTCCATATGAAAACAAATGTATAATTGACATAATAATAGCATTTAAATAGTGGTTTGAGAAGCACTTTACAAATATTTCATTTTACTCTAGCAACAACCCTGGGTGGTAGATGCCCCATTTTATGGCTAAGGAAACGGATATTGAAGTTAGGTGAGTTTGCTCGGTGTCACACAGCTAGTTACATGTCTGAGGCAGGATTATTTGAACCTGTCTTCCTGACCCCGGTCCCATCCCTCTATCCACTGTGATACCTAGTTGCCTCTAAAATTGACTGACAAAATATGATTTCATAGTTCTATATTCCAGTGGATTCCTGAGGTGTAGTTGGAGCTAGGGAGGAGCAAGTATTTATTAAATACCTATTTTATGCTAGGCACTGTACTTACGATTTTTACAAATATCTTATCCTCACAGCAACTCTGGGAGATGAGAAATATTAGCTCCATTTTTCAGTTGAGAAAACTGAAGCAGAGATCAAGCGATTTGTCGGGGGTCATATAGCTTGTATGTATCTGGGATTGGTCTACCTGACTCCAGGCCCACTTCTTCCTTACCGTAAATGCTGGAGTCAAGAAAGACTGAGTTTGAATCCTGTCTTACCACATTTACTTCCACGAACAAGTAATTTCTTTCAAAGCTTAGTTCTGTCATCTGTAAAATGAGTATAGAAATGCAGATTTCATATGATTGTGAAGATTCAATGAGATTGTGTTTATAACAATCTTTGTAAGATACATTTGAGTTATTTTTAAATGATCATTTCAGCAAGAATTTATTAAGGATCACCACATACAAGGTGATATTCAGGGTCTTTAGGATACAAAGGCAGAGAGAGAGAGAGAGAGAGAGAGAGAGAAGAAAAAGATATACAGATCCCTGAAGGATTTGTAATCTAGTGGGTAATCCCTTCACCAAGGCAGATCACTCCTCTTGTCTCTTTCTATTTGATTCTTTTCCATGACCTTCCTCACATCTCATTAGACTGGAAACCTTTCTCTAGTTCTTATAATCCAGTGTGTCCCAAAAATCTTAGTGCAGTTTCAAGCTAGTAAAGTTTAATCACTTAAAACTGCACTAAGACTTTAGTGATACCCTGTATTTTGTGGCTGCTGATGTGATACTCTGCCATTCCCTCAGTCTCATTACTGGCCCACCTCCTTTTCTACTCATAGGTGTCCTTGATGTATGACTTCCAAATAACTTCTCATATTCACATCATCACTGGCAATAAATACACAGCAACCTATTAGTCACCTACCATATGTCTTTTCACTGCTTGTGTCACTTGCAATTTTTATTCTTCTGAGATATTCCATGATTCAAAAATGTGGCGTTGCCAGAAGAATATTGGCATTAAAAATATTGATTTTCTGATACAATAGGGAGTAAAGCAGAAACGGATGAAAAAGATACACTATGATTACAGTAATGAAAATGAAAGAATACTAAAAAGAGGGCAAACTGAGTAACTAGGATGACCGACCTTGTTTCTAGAGGATGAAGTATAACTCCTTCTTCTTGGAAGAGAGGTAGAGGCTATTGGTGCAGACTCCAGTTTACATTTGTCATTGCCCATGACTATGCTGGTGTAGTGAGTTCCCACTGAGAAAACTCCTTCTACCAATGCAAATTCTGCCATGTTTCTACAGTTTCTAGTCTTAGTAAGTTATCTGAGAGCCCTAAGATATTAGGTTAAATAACTTGCCCAGGGTCAATCAGCCAGACAGAGCTGTCAGAAGTCAAGCTTAATTGAAAACACATTTTCCTGACTTCAAGTCTGGCTGTCTATTTACTATAAATCCAGTGCAAGTCACTGTATTGGTTATTTTTTGTTTGTTTTCCCTTGAAGGGAGGTTACAGTGTTAAAGGAGGAAATAGGGGGAGAGAAGTATATCCAGAAATAATTCTGATATAAAAACAAAAGTAACAACTTAAAAAAATATACATATATATGTGTATACCTATATGTGTGTATATAGATGGATAGTATGTATAGTGAGAGAACAGGTTAGATTCATTGAAATTGTGTGTGTGTGTAGATGTATAGTGAGAGAACAGGTTGGATTCATTGAAAACACTGCTCAATTTCCAATATGTGACCCAGTTCACACCTTCCTTCTATTCAACTGTGTCCTCAGATTATAGCCCATCCAAAGTGCCTAACTAAAATATACATTCTGGGGAAAAAATTATACAAAATAAAATATTTGTTCTAATGTACTGAAGAGAATACCCATCTAACTGCTTCTCATGGTCTAAACTTTAGACTAGCAGAGTCCAAAAATGGAGCATAGCCCCAAGAGATATGTGATCAGCCAATCAGAGACTGGGAAGATGGGTTGAATACTACCCTGTCTGTCATAGCCAATTGTGAGACTTACTTGCCTCCAATACAGTCACACCTATCTTTGATCCATTATTTCCCCTGACATTCCCCCACATCCTCTCCACTTTTCTTCTGGCAGTTCTCCTCTCAAAGCAGTTATAACATAACCTCAACTGGACACCTCCAGCAGCAGTTGCTAAAGTAGATATGGGAATATTCTCCTCCCCTCTACATAACCTGCCCCCTGCTCCCCAGATTATTTCCTGATTACAACTGGCATCCTTCTGAGACAAGGGCAGTTAGTAAGTCTTCTACATATGCCTCACTTTTTTTTTGTTTTGGTTGGACAGTGAGTCATGTATATGTATAAAATTTATAAATATAAATAAATATACATATAAGGAGGTATGTACTCAAATACTTTCTTCAAGGGTATGAGAGCAAAAAAGTTTGTAAATAGCTAGTCTACACAATGTGTGGCTTGGTGACAATACTTGATTCTGTATGTAGTAATTCTGTATGTGTATATGTATATGTGTGTGTTACACACACATACTCAGAATTTAAGGGATTGAAGTTCACTACTCTCTGAGAACCATAGAAAGTTTGGCACTTCCCCATGGCTCCCTCTTGTGTTGAGGGGCGTGTATTACTCATTTACCCCAAACCCTCACCTCCACAATGAGCATAAGGATCCCCTTTGCTTGGTTCTTTCGGTGAATTCAATCAGATTGGGACAGTAATGATACCTAGAAGTTAAATTAACATTTTGAAGGGCAACATGGCAACAATTAGGAGGAGTCATGAATTTCGCTCTTTGGCCTAGTGATTCCATTGCTAGGATTTTATCCTTAGACTATTGCAGAAGGATAAAAGGAACCTATGTTTAAAATAGTCATAGTTATTTTATTTATAATAGCAAGTGAATAAGTTCTCTTACCTTGGTAGTGTACTTTCCAGGGATGTACACCTTGATAATGAGGTTGATGCATGCACTGCCAGAGCTAGCTCAGTGTTTGGGAGGCTCCCAAGCAAAGTATTAGAGAGAAGAGGTGTTGGACTCACCACCAAACTGAAGGTCTACAGAGCCGTGGTGCTGACCATATTGTTGTATGTCTGTGAAACCTGGACAGTCTACCAGAGCCATGTCAGGTAACTGAATCACTTCCATTTGAATTATCTTAGGAAGATTTTGAAGATCACCTGGAAGAATAAGGTACCAGACACTAAGGTCCTTTCTCAAAATAAACTGCCAAGCATTCCAACTCTGCTTTATAGAGCGCAACTCCAATAAGGTCACCACGTTGTTCGAATGCAAAACATATGCTTGCCAAAAAGACTGTTTTATGAAGAACTCATACAGGGCAAGTGCTCACATGGCGGTCAGAAGAAGTGATCCAAGGACACTTGCAAGGACTCTCTTAGGAACTTTGGAATTGATTGTGTGACATGGGAGACAATGGCACAGGACCACTCAGCATGACATGCCCAATCAGAGAAGGTGCTGTGCTCTATGAGCAAAGCAGAATTGAAGCTGCTCAAAGGAAACACAGGTTGCACACATACAGAGTATCCACCCCAGATATTCACAACTACTATTTTTGCCCAGCCTGTGGTAGAGCATTCTGAGTTTGTATTAGTCTGATCAGCCACAGTCAAACACACTGAAACTTGATTCTAGCATAGTGATGTCATTTTGATCCTCTTCAAGAGCAAAAGACAACAACCAACCAAGCAAGTAACTAGAAGCAACATTTATGTTCAGCAATTAGAGAATGGTTAAGTTATTATGCACTGATATAATTAAATATTATGGAGTTATAAAAGTAATAAATATGAGGAACACAGGAAAACATGGGAGAACAATATAAAATTATACAGATGGAGACCAGTAGAACCAGAACCATGTACACGCTGTATGCAACTATTTATTTAAAAACTAAGACAAAACCAAGGGAGAGGCAAGTAGACTTGGAATGGGATACAGAGAAAGTGAATTTTGGGGGGTCAGTCTGTTGACTTAATTGGTTTTATTTTTTAATGCTGAGGACTTTGTGTAAAATTATATTCCTTTGTTATGTGTGTATGTATATTTGACTATTAGTATTTATTGATATTAGTCATAATATGGGCGCCTAGGTGGCACAATGGATAGAGCAGTGGATCTGGAGTCAGGAAGAGTCACCTTCCTGAGTTCAAATCTGACCTCAGACATTTACTAGCTATGTGACACTGAGCAAGTCACTTAAACTCTGCTTCTATTTCCTCATTTGTAAAAATGAACTAGAGAAGGAAATGGTAAACTACTCCAGTGTCTTTGCCAAGAAAACTCCAAAGGAGTTGACTTGAAGAGTAAGACATGACAAAAAATGACTGAACAACAACAAATATATGTATGTGTATGTATATTTACATATATACATATATTTGACTGTTAGTATTTATTGATGGTGGTTATTATCATAATGACCTGCACAAAATCCTACTCCAATGCCTCAGGACACTTTGGAGGTTTTAAAAGTCTATGCCAACAGAGAACAACTCTAAGGCTTTAAGAACAGTCCTATGTCTCTTTCTGAAGACCAGCCTAAGTAGAAGAGAGGCTTATCAATAGCAAGCTGACCATTTGGTGACAAATTCTTTGGCTATGGCAAGCCATCATGGGTCAATTTCCATCCATGTGCATGAATCCCAGAGCAATATACCTACCACTACTCTACTGAGCTCCTGTCCTGCAACACAAACTACCTATTAGACATTTCCAAATGGATGTCCTCTAGAAATCACAAATTCAAGACATAGAAAGAATTCAGTATCTTCTCCTTCTCTCAGACTCATCCCTCTTCCTAAATTCCTATTTATTTTGGGCCTTCCACTCAACCATGTCTGCACCCTACAAATCCTTGACTCTTTATTTCCCCTCACTCTTCATATTCAATCAGTTGCTGAAGTTTGTTGATTCTATAATACACTCGGCATCTGTCCCTTTCTAACCTGACTCCTCTCTTTGGATTTCAGGTTCTCCAACATGGAACATTGGAACGTGGTCTGTCTATATGTGAATGGGTCCAGAGCTGAGAGGGCATCTTTAGGGGAGAGGGAGAGGGCACAGCCCCTGAGGCCTTTGAGCAAGTAAGTAGTTATATTGTAACTTAGAAATAAAAGGCTAGGATGGTTTCTAGGTTATCTTGGAAAGGGAAAGAAAAGAGTTGGTTTTATTATGCTTGGAGAAAAAAGAAACAGTTTCAGAGAACATTTTGTCATCTGTTGCAATGCTGCTGATAAGTATTTACAAAAAGATTACCAGGAAGATAATCACAGTTTATGTGCCAACGTCTGCTGCAGAGGATGAAGAGGTACAAAAACTCTACAAAGAACTTAATATAAATTCCAAATTAAATCAACAAATGCAAATTTAACTTTGGTATTCAATGACTTCAGTGCAAAGGTAGGACTAGGGGATAGGGGACTGGTGGAAAATATGATTCAAGAGTATGAAAGAAAGAAAGAGTATACCAAAACTTACCACCTATGAATCATGGATTCACTTCCTCAAGAGAAGAGTTAAGAGGTACTTGACATGGCACATACCATATAAAAACAAAAAATGAAATTGATTATATTTTACAGATAGTCAATGACTTGCTATCAATGTAGGAGTAATTTCTCAATCAGGCACCTTATACAGTTTAACTGTATATATACTGTATATAACTGCTATGTTAGAGCAAAGATCATAATTAATACAAAACTAGAAGAATAAAAATGAGAAAAATATTAAAATACCTCCATTCTGATCTACTCAGAGAAACTATGGATACCAAAAAATGAGAAATGGAGGAAGGGAAATTGACACAAATTATAATTTAATAACTATAAATGAATTGCCATAATGAGGAAACCAAAGGTACTAGAAAGTGCTGTAGCCATCAAAACTTGATCTCTTTGACAAGAAGAAAGATAATGGCAGCCAAGGGCAACACCAGTTTAGAATATAAACTCATAAAATATTACATTGAGGGGATGGAAGTTTAACAATTGTGTTGCTTCATTGAGAGAGGGAGAGAGGAGGGAGAGGGGGAGACAGAGACAGAGACAGAAAAGAAAGAAAAGCAGTGGACAACAAAATAAGTTTAAAGACAACATTGCAGGAGACTGGGCATCTTAGAATGACATGGGAAGAAAGAAAACAGATTGTCAATGGAAAACATCTGTAAAGATTTCTATAACAAATTTTTTTCTCATCAATGAAAGTGGAACAATTATATGTAGACTCTAACTCTCACCTTTCCAGATATATTTATGTTCATTCATTCAACACATTCATTCATTTAAGCACCTACTATGTACCAGGCACTAAAACCAAAAAGGCCCTTGCTTTTAAGAAGCTTGCAATCTATGGGGAAGAAAGGGCACGTATATGTAGAAAATGATTTCAAGAGGCAAGGCACTATCAACCAGGAATCAAGATGGGTTTCCTGTAAGAAGCAACACTTAAATTAAGCTTTGAAAAATCTCAAGATTCTGAGAGGAAGAAATGAACTCCATGTGTGGTCTTTTGTATTTCAGGTACATCGAGTTGGTTGGAGCATAGAGTATGAGAGAGAGAATAATGTGAAATTAGCCTGGTGTCAGACCATGAAGGACTTTGAAAAGTCAGAATTTGTATTTTATCCTTGTAGTAGAAGGAAACCACTGGAGTTTCTTAAGAAGGAGAGTGACATAATAGGACTCATGCTTTAGGAATATCTCCTTAACAGATGAGGGAAGACTGAGAACAAGGAGACTGATTATGAGGCTGTAGCCTGGATCTGTGAGGGTTGTTAGTATAAGATGGAAAAAACTCACCTACTGGGTGGCAGAAAGCCAGGGGATACTTGTACCCCCTTCTCTGGCCTCTACCTTTGAAATGTAAGCATTGCCAATGTTCTCCAGCCACCTTTTTTTTTTTCCTCTCTCACTAGGTTTGACCTACTCTCTAATTACTCACTGCTTTTCACTTCACCCTTTCAGAGAGTTTCCTTTGATTACATATGGAGGGGGAGAATAAAGGGGAAGGCATTATGATTCAAAGCAGCAGCCTGGCTCCTCCTCCCTCCAAGACAGCAATTGCAATTAACTCACTTTTAGCTAGGGGAAAGACTAGATTCAGTTTATACTCTGCTTTGACATTAAGTAGAAAATATTTTTAAAAATTAATAATATTATCTCTCTTCTAGCTCAGGAGCCCCCAGTTGAGACAAAATTTTGGTGATTCATGTAGATCATTTGTTCTCTCTCATTTGATCTCTTTTTGCATTATGAATCTCACTGTCTCTTTTTACACCTATCAACAAATAATGAAATATCTAGATCAGAAGCAGCTAAGGTTGATCAAATTTTATCTAGTTGACATTCAAATAATTAAAAAGAAAGTATAAATATAGAGAGATAATATATAATGTATAAAGTTAGAAATGCAGACTCACTTCCCCTGGGAGAAGGGGAGGAGGAGGGAGAGAGACAGAGACAGAGACAGAGAAAAGGGGGGTGAGTGAGATGGAGGGAAATATCACCATTACCCTTCTCAGCAGCCTCAAGTGAGTCTCACAGTCTCACTCAGCTCCAAGTGACATCCCTATGGTTTGGTGCCATTAGTCCTGATAGTGGCAGCAGCTAAAATAGCAGCAACTCTCCCTTCCTCCCTCGCTTGCTCTCTCTCCTCACAAAACAAAATCAAAACTGAATTCCTGTACTATGATGGAGTTACGCAGTCCAAATCTTCATGTACTTGCATGCTTCTCAAAGTCTATGAGATTTTCACTCTCCTAAACAAGGGGAAAACATCTTGTCTCTTTAAGACCTACAGTTCTTCTATCCAGAGATTGTCAGACCAAATAATTATTTTCTAGCCAACAGAACCTCATCTTTCCATCATGTATTTCTCCTTGAAAAAAAGAGGAACCAAGGGCTGTAAGACTATTGAAAAAGAGGCGGCCAGGTGACGCAGTGAAACAGAGCACTGGCCCTGGAGTTAGCAGGACCTGAGTTCAAATCTGGCCTCAGACAATACTATCCTTGTGACCTTGGGCAAGTCACAACACCAATTGCCCTGCCTTACCCCCTCCGAAAAGCAAAAAAAAGAAAAGAAAAAGAAGTGAAGGCCTGAACTAGGGTACTGACCACTTAAGTGGGGAGAAAAGGACAAATATTAGATATATCAGATACATAGAATTGACACAACTTAAAAACTGATTGGGTGTAAGGGAGCAAGGGCGAGGCAAGAATTGAGGATAGCTCTGAGGTTGTGAACCTGGAGGACTGGAAGGATGCTCTCAATAGAAACAGGGAAATTAGGAAGAAAAGAGGGATGCAGGAAAGGTACTGAAGAAAATAAAGATAGGAAGAGCAATTAGGATAGACAAAGCACATAGCGAACATACTTTTGAATGCTCTAAAAAGGGGGAAATATGAAAGCTATGGGGGGTGGGGAAATTTTGGACTTCATTATTATTACCCCTCCTCAGATGGTAACTGATTGATCTACCTACTTTCCCAGCTCCACAAAAATTGTATGAAATTAGTCTACACATACCTTGAGAACATATTTGATAAAGGCATAATAAGGGAACAGGCAAAGCTCTTACAAATTATGTTCTATAATAGAATTTATCTTTTATATATAGTCACATAGTTAACTAAAAAGTGTAGAGAGTCCAATATCCCTCTATGCTGATGTTGATTATTATTATTTTTTTTAAAGCAATCAGGGTTAAGTAACTTGCTCAAGGTTATACGGCCAGGTGTTTCTGGGTGGGTGCTAAGTGTCTGAGCCTGGGATTCGATCCCCAGGTCATCCCGACTCTGGAGCCAGTGCTCTTACTCACTGTGCTACCTGGCTGCCCCGCTGATGTTGATTATTAAAAAGCATTTGCTTCAGGAGAACAAAAAACTTTTTTGACTGCTCATCCAACAAAATGTTTTGACAAGTATATGTCAAATTTACACAAAATCCTTTAAAAAGTAAAAACAAAAATAACTGTTTAACTACCCTCTGATTATTATCCAGTGTGGCATAAAACAAGACAATAAATGTTTGACCAAAGTGTTTGCCAGCATTATTGAAGAATGTCAGATGGAAGAGGGATTCCCTATAGATGATGAAGTCTTTTAGATGTTCCTGTTTATAGATAATATTGTACCGATTGCACTGAAACCTTGACCATCTCCTAAATGAGACCAGTCATCACTCAAAACAATTTGGGCCAGGCACCTACACAGGAAAAACCAAATGAATAAAAAATGCCTTCTGTCCAGGTTCAGATATGGAAGTGAATAAATAACCCAAAGAGTTCAATCACCAGTACAAATATCTTAGACATTGCAAATGGAAAAGGAAGAGAACAAGCATTTATTAAGTATCTACTAGGTATCAGGAATGATGTTAAGCACTTTACTAGTATTATATTATTTGATTCTCACAACAGCCCTGTAAGATAGGTGCTATCATTGTCCCCATTTTACAGCTGAGGAAACTGAAGCAGACAAAGGTTAAAGTGACTTGTCCAGAGTCACACAGCTGGTCAATGTCTGAGGCAGGATTTGAACTCAGGTCTTTTTCAGCATTACAGGTCCAGAATTCTATCCTCTGTGCCTCTTAGCTGCCAGAATAAAGAGTAGGACCAAAATTAAATTAATAAGAGGAGAGGAGGGGAATACTGCCTTTGGGAATTTGTTTAATTCTTTTACTGACCTGAAACTTCTCCCTGAAACAAAGCCTATCCCTTTTAAATGCAACATTTTTTTTCTGAAGTTGTATGGATTCAAATTATAGAAAATCGTAATCTTCGATGAATTAAAGTTGAAGGTCACTGAAAAGATAATGAGCAGGCACATAAAAGGCATGAACAGATTTGGTATTGTTCAGTGTCCAACTCTTCATGACCCCATTTGGGGTTTTCTTGGCAAAGATATTGGAGCAGTTTGCCATTTCCTTCTCCAGTTCATTTACAGATGAGGAACCTGAGGCAAATGGGATTAAGTGACTTGTCCAGGGTCACACATCTAGTGTGACCTAATTCTCAGGTCAATTTGAACTCAGGTCTTCCTGACTCTAGGCCAGGCACTCTACCGCACCACCTAGCTGCCCACAAACAGGATACATTAATACATTAAAAACAAGTAAGTTCATATGCTAAGAATTCTAAAGGATATCATGAGAAAGGTAGCACAAGGAAAAAAAGGATTTGCTGGATCAATAGCAAGAGAGATTCCATTGGTTATAGAGTCCAAAACTAATATTTCAATTATTATAGATAACGAAAATAGATTTCTGCAGAGATATTGGGGAATCTGTTCCATTTCATATCTGCCTGCTATCCTTCTTCTACTTTCACTTATATATGCTATTGGAATGGTATGACTGGCTCTTATGACAATTTTTCTGCATAATCATTTGCTCATACTCAATCTCCTTCTTGCTCTCTTTTTTTCTCTCTGTCACATATTACAGTAATGTAATAATTCTAATTTCTCCAGAGTCAATAAGCATTATTACATGTACAATGTGCCATGTAGAATGAATATTGTATTCTGAAGCTAATGAAGTGACTTTCAATAATTTTGTTTCCCCAAACTTTTAGTTGGGAGGAAGAGGGTTGTCCCTATTAGTATTTTCAAATAGAGAAAAAAAAATTCTACAACATAAAAGCTAACATTCTGCTTATGGCAACCAGTGACATCATTAGGAAGAATAGTAAGAAATCTCCCAAACACTATCATTTGGTAGTCCATTGTTTTTGGAGATAAAATCAAAATGTTTCAATATTTTATGAAAGAATCATCACAACATGCCAAAACTAGTTAGTATTTTGGGATGCCCAGGAGTATCAATAGAATGTTAAAGAGAGAAAAGAACTGTCACTTGCCTTTAGTCCACTTGCCTGTATGTGTTGCCTTCTCTATACATAGGGTAGCGTTTGATGAAGTGACCAGGCATTCAGATGCAAGTTTTCTCAACCTTCCATATAGCAATAGCTTAGGAAACAGTGATGTCCTCATTGTGAGGACCAATGAGCTAGTTACATACTCAGAACACACCCCATCTAGGACTTTACCAGGGAAATGGAATGTAAGACAGATTGCTAGGATCATGCTGAGTCCTGTTGCTGTGGTCCAGGATGTTGGTGGAATTGAGGAGGCCCCAGTTAACCCCTCACACTCCTATAACCTCATGAACAAGGTAGCTGACAACAAAGAAGCAGTGAATCTGGGCAGTCGGCTTAACTTTACTCCTAGATAGATTGATCTGGGACCAAACTGTGGATCCTCTGGGCAAGAAAAATATAAAAGCAGTTTTTAGAACTTTGGCAGGGCACCTCTAGAGACTTCAGAGAACCTCCTTAATTATTGGCTTTTATCTGTAGCCTCCTGAGCTGCTTTTAATATCTTAGGAATTGCTTTTACCTGAGGGAACTGGAATGTTTTTAGTAAGAGTACAATTTGTTTGCAGCCTCAGAGTCTGAGTGTCCACATGTGAGACTAGATATTTGTCCTGCCCAAGTCCCTTGTTAATTTTAATCAATGAGACATAGCTTAAGGATAGAAGGGCCACCCCTCATCCTGAAAATCAGAAGCTCCTGTCAATTTTTTGTAGTAGGAGGATCCCTTGTTTTTAACACGCAAAGACATACTTAGTTTGAAATTATACTTCTGCAATATGTACGATTTTGGACAAGTCACTTAACCTTTTTATCTTCAGTTTCCTTTTCTGTAAAATGAGGTGGATGAGCCTGAAAGTGCTTTTTGATTCTATCTCTGTGGTCCTATTATTTCACTGAATCTCAGTTTCCTTATGAGTAAAATGAATGGATTTTTAAAATTAATTAATTTTTAATTTTCAACATTCGCTTCCACAAGATTTTGAGTTTCAAATTTTCTCCCACTTCCCCTCTCCCCTCCTCAAGACGGCGTGCAATCTGATGTAGGCTCTACATGTACGCTTTCATATTAAACACATTTTCACATCAGTCATGTTATAAAGAAGAATTAGAACCAAATGGGAGGAACCATGAGAAATAAGAAACAAAAAAAAAAGAGAGCAAAGAGTGTTTCGATCCACTTTCAGACTCCATAGTTCTTTTTCTGGATGTGGATATTATTTTCCATCCTGAGTCTTTTGGAGTTGTCTTAGATCCTTGGAAATGACTGGATTGATAAGATGGGCACCCAAGGTCACTTCTAGCTCTAAATCCTTTTAGTCCGTAAATTTCTGACAGGGAGTAGCAGCATCATAAAGTGTTAAAGAATGATGAACTGGAAGCCAGGAGGGGCAAGGATTAAAATCCCAATACCTGGGTATGTTATTTAGTCCTAGTTTCTTTATCTGCAACATGAAAACAATACTTGCAGTACCTGCCTCACAGAGTTGGCATAAGGATCAAGTGAGATCGTGCAGTTGAAGCACTTTGCAAAGTTTAAAGTGCTTTATAAAAGTATTTATATATACTCAATATACTCCAATATATAGTTGTTATCTCCTTTAATTTAAGTGGTTGGAGGACATGGACAATAACGGAGCTTCTTGGAGCATTATTGGCATGGAATATCACCCAGCAGAGACTATCATTGATGACAGCCTACCCAAAGAAGCAATTTGGTATAATGGAAAGTGTAGTTTACAGGCCTGGAAATCAGGAAGACCTGATTGCCTTAGACACTAGCTCTGTGATCTTGAACAAGTCACTTAATCTCTGATTCCTCAATTGTAAAGTGGGTACAATAATAGCATCCACATCCCAAGCTTGTGATCATCAAACAAGATAATATATGTCAAGGATTTTGTTGATTTTAAAGAGCTTTAGTAACAGATAAGTGTTAGCTATTATTATGGGGCAGTTATGTGGCACAGTGGATAGAGCATTCAAATTGAGCCTCAGACACTTCCTAGCTGTGTGACCCTGAGTAAGTCACTTAACCCTGTTTTACTCAGTTTCCTCAACTATAAAATGACCTTGAGAAGGAAATGGCAAACCACTCCAGTATCTGTGCCAAGAAAATCCAAAAGGGGGTCACAAAGAGTCAGACACAACTGAAAACGATTAAACTTAAAGCTATTATTATTATGATCACAAGAGTGCTGTGAAAATGGCAGCTATTATCTACACGTGTGTTTATCCTTCTGAGGTGCACATGTTCCTGGCACTTGCTTAACCACATTATAGCACATCCCTAGGGCCCCACTTCACATCAGAGGCTGATGGAGCAGAACAAGGACCTGGCAGGATGAATTTCAACACTGGCCTTCTAATCTAATGGGGAAAGGAAGGACAAGCTGGAAGGAACATTTTTAAAAAGATGAATGATGTCACTGTGCTAGATGACCCTTCCAACTTTACATCTAAGATCCCACTATCCCAAGTTTGCCAGGATGACTCATCTCCATTAATGGAAGTTACCAATTTTCCAGAGGGAGCCCACTATCCTAATTTTCATAATTCTCATTCACATGCCCAATTTCCCTACCATCATCAACATTCAACATCAAGTTTTTCATTTTGTGAGTAGTTGATTTTGAAAAGTCTGTTCCCTATAGGTTTCTTTTGATGATAATAATAATGGCTCTCATTTATTTTAATAATATATATAGCACTTTTAAATTTACAGATCACTTTACATGTTATCTTTTTTAATCCTCTCAACATCTCTAAGACAAAATTTTATTTTCCCCTCTTTACTCAACTGAGGTTGAGAAAGGTTAAGTGACTTGGCCAAAGTCGCACAGCTAATAAGTATCAGAGGCTGAATTTGAACTCATTTCTTCCCAATTCCAAGTCTGGCACTCTATCCATTCTTAGACCACCTAACTGCCTCAATAATCATCTCTTTTGCTGCTCCCCAGGTATAGAGAATGATGAGATAATGCTAGTGTCTGCTTTCCAAACACTGCATTCTCCCTTATAGGATCAAAGTATTTATTAAAAAACATGAAACAGTTTAGTGATAGAGAAAGGGAGGGAGAAGACTACTAATCCTAACAGTTTTAAAGTGCTCCCTGCAGCCTTCTCTTTGAGGCTTTTACCTTGCTGTCTTTCTACCCCCCTTCTCTTCAGTCGCTCATGACCTGGACTCCTCCAACAGATAATTGCCTTTTTCTCTGCTCTATTTTTCCATGTGTGCAGCAGCAGCAGCTGTCGTTGCTACGCCGTCATCTTTGTTGCCATGACTTGAGGGGCTTTTGGATGTGCTAGTACAAGTATCTATAATTTTAACAATAACTAGGCTGCTCAGTACATACATTCCTCATTAGGTCATTCACTTTGAGACCTAAATTGAGTCAAATATCTTTGTAACAAAGATCTTCTCTGAGAACTGGTTTTACATACTGTAATAGTAATGGCATTTAAAGATTCCCCTGTATTGGCTTGGTTTTTGGTTTGATTGTGTTAAAACCCAGAGCTTGTTAATCCCACCTGTGGGATGGACTTGTTGATGTGAAAAGAGAGGGCTGAACTGGGAGGAGCTGGTGATGTAGATTTGGAGAGACACAAGAGAGAGGCAGAAGAACTTTTTGGAAGCAGCACCTTTGGAGGCAGAGAGAGACTGAGAGGATTGCTGAGGGCCACTTTGAATTGCCCTGGACTTTTGAGACCTGCCCCCAGAGCTGCCAAGGACTGAGGAGACATGGCTGTTTTGCTGGTACTTTGTCTGTCTGTTTTGATGTTGTTTTGCCAGATTTGTGCACTGGTGAAAGACAGTCCTCTTGTTGCAGAAGTCTTGGAACCTTTCTGTTGGTTCAGAGCTCCTGAGACTGTCCTGCAGACAGAGAGTGAATACTGTCCACTGGTGAAGGACAGTGCTGTTGTTGCAGAATTCTTGGAACCTTGCTGTTGGTTCCGAAGCCCTGAAGAAGGATTTTCTTGTTGTATGTTCACAGAAATCCTGGGAGAGGGTTTTGCTAATGTTTTCAGGGGTCCTAGGACTGTTCTGCAGACAGAGAATGAATTAATGAAGAGACTGGCAATGTATCTTGTGGCCTTGCTAAGCTTTGTCTCCCCAGGAACAAAGATTGCTGAGAACTTGCCTCATGTCAAGATGAAGAAAAGACCTCCATTTGGGTATTAAGTGCTGTGCTTAAACTTGTAACTCTGGGGTAGATTCAATTGTGATCCAGGGGTGGGGAACTTTTGACCTTTTTGTGTTCTATGATTGAACAAATGAATGTACTTTACTTATGATTGGAAACTAATCTCCATTTGAGAAGAGGGGCTTTGTGATGGACTAAATGAAGGTACAGCCTAGGGGTGGAGTAGTATTTAGAACAGGGACTTTGTAATTGATTGAATGAATGTAAGGTCCTGGGGTGGGGTAGTACTTGGAGATTATTTAATCACACTTAGTAAATGCTGTATTTTGAATGATGTCATGTTTTGATCTTCTCTGTTCTTAATTTGTCACTGAATAAAATGGAGAGCACCTATGCTGGTATTTTGAACCTTGGGAAGCTGCCTTTGCTTGGCATTACATTACACATACCCAAATAACTTATCGTTTACATTATTACTAATGTTATGCATCCTCTATAAAGTCCTACTCTGATGCTCTGTTGGGGGATGGAAGATATAGAGATTTCTCAAAGGCTATGTTAATAGAGAATATGCTCTGAAAGATGTTCTCAGGCTGTGAAAGTTTTAAGTATGGGCCCACTTGACTTATTGTGTTTGCTACCTAAGAACCAGTCTATGCTCAGATAGACTCATCATCAGAGGATACCAGGTGATGAATTTTAATTCAGATACAGAACTGTTAAAGACTATCTAATTGAGGTGTAAAGAGGTTGAAATATGAATGATCAGAAGGATAGCTCAATCTATGAGATACTAAATGTTACTGTAATTATTAGGGTAGACTTAAGAGTTTCCATAGTATTTTATAGATAGATGGAGATATATTTACAGTATTGTATATATTTGTTATGTATGTTGTCTCTCCCATTAAATTGTAATCTCCTTGAGGGCAGGGACTGTCTTTTGCCTCTGTTTATATTCCCAGCACTTAGCACAGTGCCTAGTACATAGTAGGCACTTAATAAATCTCTATTGATTGAATGACTGGCTAAGTGAACTGGTCAGTATAATAAGAGAAAATGTAGTGAGTTACTCTGAAAGGAGCCAAGTAATTCTTATGATCCCATGGGCCCAAAGTTGAAGGGACCCAAGCAACCCCAAAGGAAGTCGTCATCTTTTTCTTACTGTGCTGTAGACATAATGTTTATAAGAGAGAAGGGGAAAAAAGGGCTTCCAGGTTTGCAAAACCATGAGGAATAGGAGCTGTCAGTGACAGAGGTAACTTTGGAGGGAAGAACTAATGAGTTCCTGTGCCAAACTAGTAGCTTCAGGAACAACTGTGGGATTATAGGATGAAATGGTGGTATGACATCTGTGATACTTGTAAGCAGTGTGCATTGGCTCATGAGCTCCTTTCCTTGAAACTACAGAAAGGCACTGTGTCACTTTATTAATTATCTAACTAAATATTTCTATACATATAGGTTTCTTCCCTTGTTTGATTTCTTTGGGGTTATAGGCCCAGTAGTCAAAGGGTATGCAGTTTATTAACTTTCTTGACATAATCTAAATTGTTTTCTAGAATGGCTGGACTAATTCACAACTCCATGAAAGCACACCATGTACCAGTTTTCCCAAAGCCTCTGCAGCTTTTGTCATTTTCCTCTTTTGTCATCTTTGCCAGTCTGATATGTATGAAGTAGAACTTCAAAATTGCTATTATTTGCATTTATCCAATAATTAGTGATTTAAAAGCATTTTTTCATGAGTTTGCTGATAGGTTGGATTTCTTCCTTTGAAAACTGCCTGTCCATACCCTTTGGCCATTTATCTATAGGGGAATAACTCTAGTTCTTATAAATTTAAATCAATTCCTTATGTATTTCAGAAATGAGACTTTTATCAGAGAAACTTGTTTCAAAGATCTTTTCCCATTTGACTGTTTCCCTTCTAATTTTTACAACATTATGTTTATTTATACAAAAACTTTAAATTTTATATAATTAAAATTGTTCATTTTATCTTATGTGATCCTCTCTGTTATTTATTTAATCTTGAACTTTATTCACCTCTGTAGATCTGAAAGATCTTCCTTGCTCCTCTTCTTTGTTTATGATATGACTTTTTATATGTAAGTCAAACCTTTTATACATTTGGAACTTATTTTGGCATATGGTGTGAGATGTTCTTCTAAACCTAATTTCTGCCAAACTACTGTCCAGTTTTCCCAGAAGTTTTCTCAAATAGTGAGTTCTTCCCTCAATAATAGGGATCTTTGAGTTTATCAAATACTTTGCTACTGTGTTTCTTTACTTCTCTCCCTTGTGTACTTAATCAACCTCTTCTTTTTAACCAGTACCAAATCATTGCAATAATTACTACTTTGTAGTATTGTTTGAGGTTTGGCACTAATACACTCCTATCCTTCCCACTTTTTTTTGTTTCTCTGTATGGATTTTGTTATTATTCCTACCTCCACAAATATTCCTTTGGGAGTTTGATACAGCATTGAATAGGTACATTAACTTAGGTAGTACTGTCATTTTTTGTTATATTGGCTTGACCTTCTGTAATATAATACCAAGCAAAGGCAACTTCCCAAGGTTCAGAATACCAGCATAGGTGCTCTCCATTTTATTCAGTGACAAACCAAGAACAGAGAAGATCAAAACATGACATCATTCCAAATACAGCATTTACTAAATGTGATTAAATAATCTCCAAGGACTACCCCACCCCAGGACCTTACATTCATTCAATCAATTACAAAGTCTCTGTTCTAAATACTTCTCCACCCCTAGGCTATACCTTAATTAAATCCACCACAAAGCCCCTCTTCTCAAATGGAGATTAGTTTCCAAACATAAGGTCAAAAGTTCCCCACCCCTGGATCACAATTGAATCTACCCCAGAGTTACATCAAGTTTAAACACAGCACTTAATACCCAAATGGAGGTCTTTTCTTCATCTTGACAGGAGGCAAGTTCTCAGCAATCTTAGTTCCTGGGGAGACAAGTCTTAGCAAGGCCATAAGATACATTGCCAATCCCTTCATGAATTCATCCTCTGTCTGTAGAACAGTCCTAGAACCCCTGAACACATTAGCAAAGCCCTCTCCCAGGATTTCTGTAAACATACAACCAGAAAATCCTTCTTCAGGGCTTCTGAACCAACAGAAAGGTTCCCAGACCCCTGCAACAACAGCACTGTCCTTCACCAGTGGACAGTATTCAATCTCTGTCTGCAGGACAGTCTCAGGGCTTCTTAACCAAAAGCCAGGTTCCAGGACTTCTTCAACAACAGGACTGTCTTTCACCAGTGGACAAATCTGGCAAAACAACATCAAAACAGACAGACAAAGTACCAGCAAAACAGCCATGTCTCCTCAGTCCTTGGCAGCTCAGGGGGCAGGTCTCAAAAGTCCAGGGCAATTCAAAGCGGCCACCAGCAATTCTCTTAGTCTCTCTCTCTCCACGAGGTGCTGCTTCCAAAAAGAAAGTTTCTTCTGCCTCTCACTTGTCTCTCCAAATCTACGTCACCAGCTCCTCCCAGTTCAGGACTTTCTTTTCACATCAACAAGTCCATCCCACAGGTGGGATTAACAAGCTCTGGGTTTTAATACAATCAATTTGAAAACCAAGCCCAATACAGGGGAATCTCCACATTCCATTACTATCACATCTTCCCACGAGTAATTAATGTTTCTCTAATTATTTAGGTTGCTCTTTATTTCTACAAAGAGTTTGTTATATTAAATTCAGACAGTCTGTGGTTGAACCTTTGAAGTTACACTTCACAAAATTTTAAGACTTCTGTAGATATTTTGAATAGAATTTTTCTTGCTAACTCTTCTTCTTGGGTTTTGTTGGTTACATATAAGAGTACTAATGATTTATATGGATTTATCTTACATCCTACAACTTTGTTGAAGTTATTAATTATTTCAATTAAATTTTTTAATTGACTCACTAGTGTTCTACTCACTAGGGTTTTCTAAATATACTGTCAAAAAGTGATATTTTTGTTTTTTCTTTGCCTGTGCTTAATCCATCAATTTCTTTTTCTAGCATTTCTAGCACTGTGTGAAATAATAATGTGAATAGTGGACATCCTTTTTTAAATCTCTGATATTATTGGAAAGGTTTCTAACTTTGTTCCCTTACCTACACTATTAGCTCTTGGATTTATATTAGCACTATTTCCTACACTAGGGGAAAGTCCATTTGATCCTATGATCTCTAAAATTTTTAATGAAAATGAGTTTTCAGTTTTGTCAAAAAACTTTTTTTAGCATCTATACAATCACACAATTTTTATTATTTATGTTATTTACATGACTTAATATATTAATAGCCTTCCTTATGTTGAAATAACTCTGCACCCCTGGTATAAGGCCAACTTGGTCATAATGTATAATCTTTCCAATATATTATTATAGCTGACTTGCTAATTTTTATTTAAAATTTTTGCATCAATATTGATTAGGGAAATTAGTCTGTAGTTGTTTTGTTTTGTATTTCCCTCTGCTTTGTCTCTACTTAGTTCAGGCTTATTCAGATGATGTTTATACCAAGAAAGGTTGGAATTGATTGTATTGGAATATTGGAAAGTATTTAAATTAATTATTATTTGAATATTTTATAAATTCACTTTTGAATATGATCCCAGAGGCTTTTCCCCACCTTTGGGAGTTCATTTATGACTTGTTCAATTTATTTTTGTAATATTGGGTTATTTAAATAGCCTATTTCTTATTTTTTTAATCTAGTTATTTTATATTTTGTAAGAATTTCTGTTTCCTCTAAGTTATCAGTTTTGTTAGCATGTAATTATGCAAAATTATTACTATTGATTTCCTTTATTTCCTCTTCAATTGTTGTAAGTGCTCCTTTTTCATTTTTTTATATGAATAATTTTGATCTCTCTCTTTTTAAAATTGGGTTAGATAACTTTATTTTATTAGTTTTTAAAAAATAGTTCCCAGTTTTATTTGTCAATTCAATGGCCTTTTATTTCAATTTTATTAATTTACTTTATAATTTCTATTTTGTTATTTAGTTGGGATTTTTTTATTTGTTGTTCATTTTAAATTTTTATTTGCATGCCAAGTTCACTTTTTTTTCTTTTGATAATGAAAGCATTAAAAGACATAAATTTTCCCCTGGGAAGTCCTTTTACTACATCTCAGAGTTTTGGTATGTTGTCTCATTATTGTCATTTTCTTTTATTTTGTTCTTTGACCAACCAAACCTTTGTAATTATGTTATTTAGTCTTCAATTACTTTTAAATTCTTTTTTTAAAAAGGATTTTTGTTGGATATAATTTTTATTTCATTATGATAAGTAAAAGATGTGTTTAGCATTCCTGTCTTTCTACATTTTTGTGTGACATTTTTCTCTGCAATACATGGTCAATTTATATAGGTGCCATATATAACTTTGTAGTATGTAAATTCCTTTCTATGCTCATTTGAAAACCACCAGAAATTAGTCATATCTAATTTTTCTAAAGTTCTCTTTAGCTCCTTAACTTCTTTCTGGTTTACCTTTTAGTTAGATTTATCAAGGTCTGAAGAGGGTCTACTAAAGTCCTGCATCATTACAGTTTTGCTATTTATTTCCCCCTCCAATTTAATTAATTTTTCCATAAGTATCCTGATCCTATGTTATTAGATACGTGTATTAAGTTTCAGTATCAATTCATTATCTCTGGTGTCTTTTAGCACAATGTAATTTCCCTGCTTATCTCTTTTTAACTTTTCCATAGTTACTATAGTATTATTTGAGATCATGATTGCCACCCCTGGTTTTTTGAGCTATAGTATAATTTTTTCTAGCCCTTCATTTTAATTCACAAAAATAATCTGAAAAAAGTATTCAAACTTTAATATATAACACATAATTTAATCCTAAAGAATTGGTGTGTCAAAGAATAAATCATAGAAACAATAGAAAATTTCCCAAATAAAATGACAACTGTGAGAAAACATACCAGAACTTTTGAGATGCACCTAAAACCAGTCCTTGGGGGAAAATTTTCATCAGTTGAAGAGAAGAAGAACAGATCAATGAATTGGGTATACAACAACAGAAAAATCCAAAAAATCAAAGCAAAATAATACCATTTAAACAGAAAAATGGAAATTCCAAAAATTGACGATATATAAAATTGAAAAAAATGAATTTATAGATAAAAGTAGGATCTAGTTTTTTAAAAGTAATAACTTAAGTAACAAAATAAAAGTAGAAAAAAACCAAATTACTGATATCAAAAATAAAAAGGAGAATATATAATAAAGAAGGAAGGAGGGGAGAAAGCAAGCATTTATTTTTTTTAAAGCAATTGGGGTTAAGTAACTTGCTCAAGGTTATACGGCCAGTTATTTCTGGGTGTGGTGCTGAGTATCTGAGCCTGGATTTTATCCAGGTCATCCTGACACTGGAGCCAGTGCTCTTACTCGCTGAGCCACCTGGCCGTCCCTAAGCAATTGGGGTTAAGTAACTTGCTCAAGGTTACATGGCCAGGTGTTTCTGGGTGGGTGCTAAGTGTCTGAGCCCAGGATTTGATATCCAGGTCATCCCGACACTGGAGTCGGTGCTCTTACTCACTGTGCTACCTGGCCGCCCCAGAAAGCAAGCATTTCTTAAGTGACTGATATGTATCAAGCACCACACTAAGCAAGTTACAAATATTATCTCATTTCATAGTCACAATACTCTAAGGTAGGTACTATTATTATCTCCATTTTATAGTTGAGAAAACTGAGGTAGAAAAAAGATTAAGTGACTTGCCCAAAGTCACAAAACTAGTAGATTTGAAATCAGGTCTTCATTACTCTAAGCACAGTACTCTCTATCCACTGCACCACCTAGCTAGAAGAAATTTTTAAAAAGTTATTAGAACCTATTTCACCCAATTACATGAAAACAAAACTGATGATTTAAATGAAATGGATGGATATATTTAAAATGACATAGCATCCAAATAAATGGAACAAGAAAGAATTTAAATAACCCAATACCAGAAAAAATAATTAGAATAAGCCACAAATGGCCTTTCTAAGGAAAAAACAAAACAGGACCAGATGGATTTACAAGTGAATTCTAACAAACTTTCAGAAAATAATTAATTCCAATATTACATAAGTTATTTAAAAAAAATAGAAAAAGAAGGCATCTTACCAAAGTAGTTCTCTAAGACAAATATGGTTCTAATACCTAAACCAGGAGTTAAAGAAAACTATAGACCAATATTTCTAATGAATATCTGTGCAAAAATATTGAGTGAAATATTATCTAAAAGGCTATAGCAAAATATTAAAAAGATTGTACACTATAACAAGGTTGGATTTATACCAGGAATGCAAGGTGGATTCAATATTAGGAAAACTACAAACACAATAGATCACATGAATAGCAAGAATAATTTTTTTTTAAATTGCACAGCTATATCAATAGCTTTTCATAAAATACAGTACTATTTTATACTTTAAAAAAAGTCATTACAAGTCAAGAATAAATGGATCATACCCTAAGTCTTGGCTCATTTCTCTTCACTGCCACATTTATAAATATTAGGGGAGTCTGAAGTCTCTTCAATCATGCTACACAAATTGCTACCTTCTATCTGATTCCCACAAAAATTTATTGAAGTTAAATTCTCTGGAGGCAGAATTAACCATACGGTGTGGTTTTCACAATCTTTCTCACAATTCTTTCACAATCTTCTTGCTACTTCTAGAAGCTGGTTCTAGGGCATCTCCCTGCCCCCTTAATAGGCCTAGGAAATTCGAATCCAATATAAGTTGTACATGTGTAGTTATGCAAAGCATTTCCATAGTATATTTCCCTCCATCTTATCCTGCCCCCCACTTACTGTATTATCTACTTTGACCTTGTTCCTTTTCAAAAGTGTTTGCTTCTAACTACTTTCTCCCCCAATCTGTTCTCCCTTCTGTCATCCCCTCTTCATACCCTTCCCTCCTACTTTCCTGTAGGGTAAGATACCCAGTTAAGTGAATATGTTATTCCCTCCTTAAACCAAATTCAATGAGAGTAAGGTTGACCCATTCCCTTTCACCTTCCTGCTCTTCCCCTCCATTGTAACAGTTTTCTCTTGCCTCTTTTATGAGATAATTTACCCTATTCTATCTCTCCCTTTCTCTTTCTCCCATTATATTCCTCTCTCACCTCTTAATTTTATTTTTTAGATATCATCCCTTCCTATTCAACTAATCCTGTGCCCTCTGTCTATGTGTACATGTACAGACATATACACACACTCACACAGGTAGTGATACACACATATACCCTCCTATATGTGTATATACACACACACACACATATATATATTCCCTTCAAATATCCTCATACTGAGAAAAGACTCATGAGTTACAATTATTGTTTTTCCATGTAGGGATGTAAATAGTTCAACTTTAATAAGTTCCTTATTATTTCTTTTCCCTATTTACCTTCTCATGATTCTCTTGCTTCTTGTATTTGAAAGTCAAATTTTCTTTTTTCTTTTTTTTTTAAAGCAATCGGGGTTAAGTAACTTGCTCAAGGTTACACGGCCAGTTATTTCTGGGTGTGGTGCTGAGTATCTGAGCCCAGATTTGATCCAGGTCATCCTGACATTGGAGCCGGTTCTCTTACTCGCTGAGCCACCTGGCCGGTCCTAAGCAATTGGGGTTAAGTAACTTGCTCAAGATTACACGGCCAGGTGTTTCTGGGTGGGTGCTAAGTATCTGACCCCAGGATTCGATCTCCAGGTCTTTTCAACACAGGAGCCAGTGCTCTTACTTGCTGTGCTACCTGGCCACCCCTGAAAGTCAAATTTTCTTTTCAGCTCCGGTTTTTTCATCAAGAGT
The DNA here is from genome assembly GCF_028583685.1 of Petaurus breviceps papuanus. NCBI lineage: Eukaryota > Metazoa > Chordata > Mammalia > Diprotodontia > Petauridae > Petaurus > Petaurus breviceps. The sequence goes on from NW_027185809.1 coordinate 30,004,698, forward strand.
ACTTGAAAGTTGGGGCAGAGCCAAGATGGTGGTGTAGAAGCAGGAAAACTCCCTGCGCTCCCCCCATAACCATCTCAAATACCTATAAAAAAATTACTCTAAACAAACTTTAGGGCTACAGAATCCACAAAGTGACAGAGAGTAACAAACCTCCCACTGAAGATAGCCTGGCAGGCCAGCAGGAAGGGTCCATCACAGTCCAGCTCTGCATAAGCCCTCAGTTTTAGTCCCAGGGAAGCCCAACCAGCCATGGCTAGAGAAACATTGGGAAAGTAGATCAACAGCAGCTGTGGCAGTTTCCAGAATTATCAACCCATAGATGCTAAAGACAAAGTGAGAGGTCAGTGTGGACTCTGTGGGAACAGGGGGTCCAGGAGTGTGGTCTGGCCTCTGCCCCCCATAGGGAGAAACGGCTGAGGCATGGTGGCCGCCACCGCATGGCTGTTTCAGAGCTCCTGGCCTGCAGATTTTAGGGGGACCAAGTTACCATTCTTAGGGGTGTTTGCTCTTGCTTTAACCTCTTTGGATCTGGATTTCTGTCTAGGGTGGAGGTCCTGGGGTGTGCCACCAGCTTGCCAGTGCATGTGGAGGCTTCAGAGAGGGCAGCCAACTAATAGCTCTGGCAGCTGAGAAAACCCTAGCAATTTGGGACAAAGCTCCCCTCTCTGGAAGCAGAGTTCTACTGTGGCAAAAAAGCTGAAAAGTCAAGTAATTGAGTGGCAACATGAGCAAGCAAAGGAAGCAAAGCAACCACAGTAATCCGACTTTGGACTCCTTTTTTGGGGGACAAAGAGGATCAAAGCATGGGATGGCAGGAAGACAATGAAGTCAGAACTCCTTCCCCAAAAGTGTCCAAGAAAAATATGAATTGGTTACAGGCCATAGAGGAGCTTAAGAAGGATTTTGAAAACCAAATAAGAGAAGTGGAGGAAAAACTGGGAAGAGAAATTATAATGATGCAAGAAAATCATGAAAAGAGAGTCAACAACCTGACTGAAGAAAATAACACCTTAAAAAACAGACTAACTCAAATGGCAAAAGAGGCTCAAAAAGCCAATTGAGGAGAAGAATGCCTTAAAAAGCCAAATCTGCCTGATGGAAAAAGAATCTCAAAAGCTCACTGAAGAGAATAATTTCTTCAGAATTCAGGAGCAAGTGGAAGCTAGTGACTTTATGAGAAATCAAGATACTATTAAACAGATACAAACAAATGAAAAAAAATAGAAGGCAATGTGAAATATCTCATTGGAAAAACCACTGACCTGGAAAATAGATCCAGAAGAGATAATTTTAAAATTATTAGACTACCTGAAAGCTATGATCAAAAAAAGAACCTAGAAATCATCCTTCAAGAAATTCTCATGGAAAATTGACCTAATGTTTTACAACCAGAGAGCAAAATAGAGGTTGAAAGAATCCACCAATCATCTATTAAAAAGATCCCCAAAAGAAAACTCCTAGGAATATTATAGCCAGGTTCTGGAATTCCCAGATCAAGATGAAAATATTACAAGCACCAGTAAGGAACAATTTGAATATTGTAGAAACACAAACAGGATAACACAGGATCTGGCAGCTGAAGGATTGAAGGGCTTGGAATATGATATTCCGGAGGTCAAAGGAGCTGGGATTAAAACCAAGAGTCACCTACCCAGCAAAACTGAGTATCATGTTTCAGGGGGAAATATGGTCATTCAGTGGAATAGAGGACTTTCAAGCATTCTTGATGAAAAAACCAGGATTGAATAGAAAATCTGACATTCAGATACAAGAAATAAGAGAAGCATGAGAAGGTAAACAGGGAAAAGAAATCATAAGGAATTTATCAAAGTTGAATTATTTACATTCCTACATGGAAAAACAATCATTGTAACTTATGAAACTTTTCTCGGTATAAGAATAATTGAAGGGAATAGAAATGTGTGTGTGTGTGTATACATACATATATATGTCTATATAGGAGGGTATATGGGCATATGAAAACATATGTGAATGTGTGTATATATGTGTACAGGTAGGGCACAGTACCAGTTTAATGGGAAAGGATGATACTTAAAAGATGAAATTAAGAGGTGAGAGAGGAATATAAATAGAGGAGATGGGGAGAGACAGAATGGGATAAACTATCTCATATAGAAGAGGTAAGGGAAAATGGTTACAATGGAGGGGAAGAATAGGAAGTCAAAAGGGAATGGGTCAACCTTATTCTCATTGAATTTGGCTTAGGGAGGGAATGACATACACACTAAGTATGGTATCTCACCCTACAGGAGAGTAGGGGGGAAGGGGATGAGAGGTGGGATGAGGAGGGCAGGCTGGGGGAGAGGGAAGTTGGAAACAACCACTTTTGAAAAGGGACAAGATCAAAGTAGAGAATAGAACAAGTGGGAGGTGAGATAGGAGGGAGGGAAATATACTCAGTCTTTTACAATATATCTACTGTGGAAATATTTTGCATAGCTACACATGTACAACCTATAGCGAATTGCTTATCTTCCCAGTAGGGTGGATGACAAGGGAGGAATGGAATGAATCTGGAATTCAAAGTTTTAAAATCAAATGTTTAATATATATGCTATTATCAATATTATTTTACATGTAAATGGGAAATAAGATATACAGGCACTGGGGCATAGAGATCCACCATGCCCTACTGGAAAGTTGGAGGGGTATGGGAGAAGATATGGGAGAGAGCAGACTATAGAAGGGGATATCCAGTGAGATCGCTATTTTGGGGTGGTGGGTAGGGGAAAAATGGGGAGAAAATTTGTAACTCAAAATCTTGCGTAAATGAATGATGTAAACTAGAAGTTAATTAAGCATTTGATAAAAAAAAAAAAAGAAATTCTCAAGGAAAATTGGCCTGATATTTTAGAACTAGAGGGCAAAACGGAGGTTGAAAGAATTCAATGAATCTTGAAAAAGATCCCCAAAAGAAAACTCCTAGGAATATTATAGTCAGGCTCCAGAGTTCCCAGTTCAAGGAGAAAATATTATAAGCAGCCAAGAAGAAATAATTTGAATAATATGGAAATACAATCAGGATAACACAGGACCTGGCAGCTTCTACATTGAGGGATAGAAGGGCTTGGAATATGATGTTCCAGAGGTCAAAGGAACTGGGATTAAAACCAAGAATCACCCACCCAGAAAAACTGAGTAATATGTTTTCAGGAGAAAATATGGTCATTCAATGAAATAGAGGACTTCCAAGCATTCTTGATGAAAAAACCAGAGTTGAATAGAAAATTTGACATTCAGATACAAGAAGCAAGAGAAGCATGAGAAGGTAAACAGGGAAAAAAAATCATAAGAAACTTATCAAAGTTGAATTATTTACATTCCTACATGGAAAAATGATAATTGTACCTTATGAAACTTTTCTCATTATGAGAATAGTTGAAGGGAATATAAATGTACATATGTATGTATACATATATAGATATATCTATATAGGATGGTATATGGGTGTATGAATACATATATGATTGTATATATGTGTACAGGTATACATAGACAGAGCACACGACCAATTGAATAGGAAGGGATGATACTTAAAAGGTGAAATTGAGAGGTGAGAGAAATATAATGATAGATAGGGAGAGACAGAATGGGGTAAACTATCTCATATAAAAAAGGTAAGGGAAAACTGTTGCAATGGAGGGGAAGAATAGGAAGGCAAAAGGAAATGGGTCAACCTTACTGTCATTGAATTTGGCTTAGGGAGGGAATGGCATACACACTAAATAGGGTATGTCACCCTACAGGAGAGTAGGGGGGAAGAGGATGAGAGGGGGCTGATAGAGGGGAGGGTAGGTTGGGGGGAGGAAAGTTAAAAGCACACACTTTTGAAAAGGGACAGGGTCAAAGTAGAGAATAAAACAAGTGGGATGTGGGATAGGATGGAGGGATATATAGTAAGTCTTTCACAATATATCTACTATGGAAATGTTTTGCATAGCTACACATGCACAACCTATATTGAATTGCCTATCTTCCCAGCAAGGGTGGGTAATGAGGGAGGAAGGAAAAGAATCTGGAGTTCAAAGTTTTAAAATCAAATGTTTAAAATATATATGTATATATATTTTACATGCAACTGGGAAATAAGATATATAGGCATTGGGGTATAGAGATTCATCTTGTTCTACTGGAAAGTTGGAGGGAGTATGGGGGAGTATATAGGAGAGCAGATTGGGGGAGGGGATATTCAGTGGGATCACTGTTCTGGGGTGGTGGGTAGGGGAGAGATAGGGAGAAAATTTGTAACTCAAAATCTCGTGGAAATGAATGATGTAAACTAAAAATAAACATAAAATTTAATTAAAAAAAAGAAAAGAGGGGGCAGCCAGGTGGAGCAGTGAGTAAAGAGTGCCTGCCCCAGCATCAGGAGACCTGGGATCAGTTCCGGCCTCAGATACTCGGCACCTACACAAAAATAACTGGCCGTGTAACCTTGAGCAAGTTACTTAACCCCAATTGCTTAAAAAAAAAAATAAGAAAAAGAATTCTTGAAAGTCCTCTATTTCATTGAATGATCATATATATATATATATATATATATATATATAATGCTTCCCTGAAGCATTATACTCAGTTTTTCTGGGTGATTCTTGGTTTTAATCCTAGCTCCTTTGACCTCCAGAATATCATATTCCAAGCCCTTTGTTCCCTTGGTGTGGAAGCTGCTAGACCTTGTGTTATCCTGATTTTGTTTTCCCAATACTCAAATTGTTTTTTCCTGACAGCCTGTAATATTTTCTCCTTGACCTGGGAAATCTGGAATTTGGCTATGATATTCCTAGCAGTTTTCTTTTTGGGATCTTTTTCAAGAGGATATTGGTGAATTCTTTCAATTTCTGTTTTGTCTTCTGGTTCTAGAATATCAGGGCAATTTTCCTTGAGAATTTCTTGAAGGATGATTTCTAGGCTCCTTTTTTGATCATGGCTTTCAGGTAGTCCAATAATTTTATAATTATCTCTTCTGGATCTATTTTCCAGGTCAGTGATTTTTCCAATGAGATATTTTACATTGTCTTCTATTTTTTTTCATTTGTTTGGATCTGTTTTATAGTATCTTGATTTCTCATAAAGTCATTAGCTTCCATTTGCTCCAATCTAATTTTGAAAGTATTCTCTTCAGTGAATTTTTTAAATTCCTTTTCTACCTGGGCAATTTGGCTTTTTAAGGCATTCTTCTCTTCATTGACTTTTTGGACCTCTTTTGCCATTTGAGTTAGTCTATTTTTTTAAGGTGTTATTTTCTACTGTTGAATAGCTTTTCATGATTTTCTTGCATCATTCTCATTTCTCTTCTCAATTTTTCCTTCACTTCTCTTCCTTGATTTTCAAAATACTTCTTGAGCTTCTCTATGTCCTGTAACCAATTAATATTTTTCTTGGAAGCTTTTGATGCAGGAGGTTTGACTCTGTTGTCTTCTGGTTCCATGTTTTGATACTTTTTGTCCCCACAAAAGGATTCTATGGTCTGATTGTGCTTCCTCTGCTTGCTCATCTTGCCAGACAATTATTTGACTTTTGAGCTCTTTGCTACAATAGAACTCTGCTTCCAGAGTGGAGAGAGCTTTGTCCCATATTGCTATGGTTTTCACAAATGTTGTCAGAGGTCTGAAGAAGGTGCCCTCTCTAAAGCTACCACAAGCTCTGGCATACTTGCATTTGTCATCCCAGGACCACCACTCAATAATGCAACGTAGATCTAAGCAGGTCAAAGCAAGAGCTATTACCCTTTGAATGGTCACTTTGTCTTCCTACAATCTGCTGGCCAGGAGCTCTGGAGGCCACCATGCAGTAGCACCTCCAGCCACCATGCCACTGCATACCTCTCACCCCAGGAGCAGGGGCCAGACCATGCTCTTCTGTAATCCAGTTCCAACAGGGTTCCCCACTGACCTTTTACTTTCTCTTTCACATTTATGGATTGAAAAGTCTGGAACCGGGGAGGCCAGGTAGCACAGCGAGTAAGAGCACCGGCTCCAGTGTTGAGAAGACCTGGAGATCGAATCCCAGGCTCAGACACTTAGCACCCACCCAGAAACACCTGGCCGTGTAACCTTGAGCAAGTTACTTAACCCCAATTGCTTAGGGGCGGCCAGGTGGCTAAGCGAGTAAGAGCACTGGCTCCAGTGTCGGGATGACCTGGATCAAATCTGGGCTCAGATACTCAGCACCACACTGTAATGGGAATGCAAACTTGGAAGATCTTCCCTGCCCCTAGGCTAAAGTGCACCTGAAGCCTGGGGTGGGAGGCTGGTTTTTCAGTAGATACTTCTTGATTGGCCAGTGAGTCAATAAGGTTGTTACATTCTCTGAGCCAGGAGAAGGGTATATAAACCCTGATTTGAGGCTTTGTTTGGGGCTCACTTTAAGAAGTGTTCTGTGATTTGATATGGATTCTGGGAAGCCGTTGTCCTGAGCCCCCCGGCTTTGAAAAAACCCAGATGTTGAAACCCAGATATTGACTGGGTATGGATGTAATGGTTGGACAGTTTGGAAATCTGTCTACTTGATCTGTTTCTGTCTTGATAATTCTGCCTGTATACTTTGAAGTTCGGGGTGCTGACCTTTTTCCCCTGAACAAGGTAAACGATATATGTCTGACTGATTAAAGTAAGCTTGTTAACCCATTTTGAGTTGCTTTCCTTTATCAAAGCAGATCCAGGAACCTGTGCTGGCGGCAAACCCTGAGGACGCTTGGGGTGCTTGCTGCTACACACACCCAGAAATAATAATAACTGGCCGTGTAACCTTGAGCAAGTTACTTAACCCCGATTGCTTTAAAAAAAAAAAAAAAAGAAAAGAAAAGTCTGGAACCTACGCCACTTGTCAGGGCTTTCCTGGGTCTGAACCCACAAGGTTCATGTGGGAGTTTGCTCGGCTCCCAGCACAATGTGATAGACCCTTACTGTCGGCCTGCCAGGCTGCCTTCACCTGGAGATTTATTTCTCTCTGTCATTTGTGGGTTCTGTAGCTCTAAAATTTGTTTAGTCATATTTTACAAGTATCGAAGGTGGTTGGTGCGGGAGTTTAAGTAAGTTCCTGCTTTTACTCCACCATCTTGGCTCCGCCCCCAAGCCTAGGGAATTTGAAGATCTTCCCTGCTCCTTAATGGGCCTCACTTGGAACCCAACAAGAGAAGCTTGCTTAGAGGAGGCTTGTTTTTCAGGAAGGCCCACCTTCTGTTACTTTGTAATTAGGCAGTGGGTCACAAAGGTTGTGATGTTCTCTGACCCTGGAGGAGGCTATGTATACTTCCTGAAGTGAGGTTTTGCTTTGGGGCTCACTTATGGGAGGAGTTGTGTGATGTGGCCAGATGAGACTCTTGGCAGTCATTGAGCGCCCCAGCTTTGAAAACCCAGATGTTGGTGCTTCTTTCTCTGTATGTATGTAATGGTCAGACAGCTAGAAGCCCTGTCTATTTGTCTGTTGAATTGTATTATTTGTCTGCTTGTAATTTCTGTTTGTATTTTCTGAAGTTTGGGGTGCTAACTTTTTCCCCTGAACTAAGTGAATGATATCTATGTTTGATTAAAGTAAGGTCATTAACCTTCTTTTGAATTGCTTTCCTCTAGAAAAGCAGATCAAAGAACCTGTGCTAGCAGCCATCCTGGGTATGCTAGGGTGCTTGCTGCTACACAGCCTTGACACAGAATGTGGAAGGCATGTCTACCATTTTGATTTGTAGGTTGGAGGACTATTGTAATACCATGACAATAGCTGACATGGATATAGTATTATTAATACAAGTAACCTCTTGGTGGGTAAGGACTGTTTCCCTCTAATATTTGTATCCCCAGTACCTAGAACATAGTAAACAATTAACAAAGTTTACAGATTGGTTCAAGATTGCAAAGCACTTTACGTTATTTCATCTGAGCCTTCCAACAACTCTAAGAGGTCATTTCTGCAGCCAGTTCTGCTATAATATGTATTCTGAAAATGCAAAATTGTTCCACTGTGATTGATATAATTAGGTAACATTTTGTATGTAACTTGAATTTTGAGTTTGCTTCTGCAAGAATGAAGAAAACTGCAGCATTTACAATTACTTCCTCACAAGCTCCAACCTTTCTGATGTCAACGTCCACAAGTAAACTTCATATCTTTATCAAAGCAAAGTTCTATGTTTATATATTATATCTTCTGGTGCAGGAAGAGCTGAGAGTAGAGAAGGGCTAGTCTCTATCACCCCCACCCCTTCCACCATAGCTTCCACCAGGAAGCTGAGTTTTCATCTGACCCAATTTGTTCTTGCAGCCCAGACCCAAGCCAAGCCGCAGCCCCAGGTCACTGATACAAACACTATTGTAGTATTTATGTATTTCTTAACCATTTAATATGTATAAAACTGTGTAATGGTAATGGTCATTTGAAGATCTTCCTTGGCCTTTAATAAGACTAAGGGAATTTGAAGACCTTCCCTACTTTGAAGATATACCCTGCCCACAATAGGTTGAATGTAATTGCCTGTGGTGGGAGGAGTTTGCTGAAGGGTGGAGCAGAGCCCACAGGAAGTTGAAAGTCAGAGGAATTAGAGACTGGAGGGAGGAGAGGACGCACCCAAGGGAGACAGTTAGGCTTGTGAGTATATGTTGGTTTGGGGGAAGGTTAAAGGATTCTGTGGGTCTCTGTATTATTATGGCTTATTAACTTCTCTGCTACTATGATAGAATTGGCTTACTGGTTTTGGAATTCATTTTTCTGGGGTCTGAATAAATGTTTTGCTTCTGTCTTCTATATGGAGAGTCTATTATATTTCATAATTGAGCAGTATGCCAGCATATTTACAGTGACCATTGGCGCTGTGAATATTGCATCGGTGCTACAAACTGTGCTATCATTTTTAATAGTTTCCTATCTTCTTTTTTATATCACCGACAAAGTTTTCAAGCATTGTTCCCCTAACACCATTTTCCCTACTAGTTCCATGATTATTTTTGTTCAATTTTCATAGAGTTGTGTCTCATTATAACAGAACTACCTGTACAAAATTCTTGCTCCTATTTTACAGATGAAGAAATTTGAGACTTTGAAAAGTTAAGTGACTTTACCATGTCACTCAGAAAATGTGTCAGAGAAGATCCTAACCCAGTTCTTCATGACTTCAAATTCAACACTAGAACCACTACACTATGTTGCTTTTCAATATAATCAGTGGAACCTCTTTAGATATGTCATAGTGTAATAGAAAGAGCATTAAGTTTAGGAATCAGTAGAAGTAGATTTTAGTATTGGCTTTGCCATTAACTGTGTTACCTTGATTGAGTCATTTAATGTCTATGCTCTTCAGTTTTTTTTGTCTTTTTTTTTTAGGTCACACAAGTGATTGTTTATTAGAATCCTTCCAGTCTAGGCTTTTTTTCCCCCCTTCTTTTCCATTGTATTGTTTTGCCTCTCTGGAAAGGTACGAGAATGGGGTGGGGTATATAGGCTGAGACTCAACCCCCAGAACACCCCAGGACTCCATGGCTCATCCTCTGCCTCTTGGGTAAGGTCACGGATCAGGAGGGAAGGCTCCTCAGGATGGGGCTGCTTTCCTCTAGCTCCCAGAGTCTTTGTGGCTGGCACCTGTGATTAGGGGCCATAAGGAATATCAGGCCCCCACTTCATATTCACTGGGGTTTTTTTTCCTTCAGGGCAGGCCAGGGAATAGAATTCCCTGGGACTTAGTGTAGCAATTGAGGGCAAATTCAGGGGAGGGGACAAAGGAATAACTTTAGAGGGGATACCTCTTACAAGGCTCCAGATCTGAAAGGCTAAGACCCTCTCCCTAAGACACATACACACATAAGGGGGCCAGTGACACAGCAGTGGGCTTGTGAGCATAGGGGAGAACCCTGGAGCTTCAACAACCAGGGCTAGGGGGTAAGGCCTGTGCCTGTTGACTCCCAGGGACCATGGGAAATTTTTGGCTTTGCTAAGATTCCATGTTGAATCGTTGCCACAGAAGCATGTATTTAGAGATGGAAGGAACCTTCAAAGCTATATATTCTTATCTTACAGTTTAGGAAACTGAGGCCCAGAGATAAGTGATTTTCCCAACTTTTCCATGCTTACACATAAATGAGAGAGTCAATATTTAAACCAAGTACCTCTTTTCCATACATGATGCTGCCTCCCTTTAAAAATTTTTTTGCTGGAGATAAATGGGCCATTCCACTGCCTTTCTCTTCCTCAACAAATTTATGTTGAAATCAAGCTCACACTGTGTCTGTAGTTTCTCAAACAGTTGAGTTGGTGGTGAGGGGCAGAGCAAGGATGGGGGTAAAAGGTCACAGCAAATGGGAGATAGATTTTGCCTGCACCAACTGTGGTGAGAGCAGGGATGGGCAGAAATTGAACCCTAGAAGTGACCTTGATTCTCATTCTGAGTCCCAGTTTGGTGATGAGTTCCCTGTAGGGCATTCCCTAACTGAATGGTTCCCTCCTGGCCAGGTCTCATTCTTACAAAGGATGGGGCAGGGTCAGTAGAGCCTGCATAGGAACCCTGGGTTTGATTACAGTTCTGAACAACAAGGGTCAAACTGTGCCCTGGTCTCCCTTATCTTTCTCGAACCTCTAACTGCCACGGGCAGTTACAGGTCCAAAGGAGAGGTCATCTGGTCAGAAAGGGAACACAGGGCTGACCAAGGAGGAGATGAGTGGGAGATGCAGTCCTGGGCTTCAGTAACTGAGTGTGATAACTCTCCCTGGGGGTGGAATGTGGATGGCTTAGTCTGGAGTTCTATCCTGGGATAAGGAGGAGAGATTCATCTGTGTGTATCTTTGTATGTCTGTGTCTCTGTGTGCAGCTGTCTCTACTTCTGTCCAGTGTCTGTTTCACTGTATGCCTGTATGTGTCTTTCAATCTAGGTATATGTCTCTCTTTCTCAGAAAAGAGACTCAGTATGTGTCCATGTCTGTCCCTATGTGCGTGTGTATGTGCCCCTATGGTCAGCCTGCCATCTGAGTCAGGAAGTAAGAGGTCTCTGGGTAGGTGGAGGGCTCCTCAAAAAGGTGTCTGGCAGGCTCAGACAAGTGCTACCTTCACTTGTGGATGTAGTAGCAGGTGATGAAGATGACCCAGAACAACAACTCCACCTGCCACCTTCATAGCAATGCCCAGCTTCCCAGTGCATAGTATGGTATAGATCTACTCACAGTCCTCACCTCCTGAGGCCGACATATTCATGCTGACCTCATCCTGGCTCCATCTGTTGTAGTGGACAGTGCTCTCCTGGGGTTCCATTATTCCAAGGTGGGAGTGAGAGACCTTAGGATGGCAGGTTTCAGGGTCTGTGGGTCTGCTGCTCTGGTAGATGAAGTCCCCGAATGGAATCTTGTGTTCTTCTCAGTCTTAGGAGAGGGTGTTGGGTATAGAGGTGCTGACCCCATTCTCACCTGCAGCTCCCCACCTGTCCGCCAGCTCCTTGGTTCTGGGCCAAGATGTGTCTTGGATGAAGAGTCCTTCTGTCTCTGGCCTTTGGAAGAAGTTGGTCAGTCTTCAGTTTTCTAATCTGTAAAGTGGAAGTTGGACTACATGATGTCCAAGATTCCTTCTAGTTCTAAAAATTCCTTGATTTGTGATGATTAAAATTTTTTGATTGATATGGTCTCTGGGCAATTTAAACATTTTATTAACAAGGCCAGCAAATTTATTTAAAAAAGTATGATCATTTGCCTGTGTCTCTTAGACCAAAGACCCCTAATGGTGATGGGCCCACAGTTTATACGCCCTTGGAAGAGCAGGTGTTTCTGAGGGGTAGCAATCAACACTGTTTAACAATTAGGAAGAAAATAGATATGACAATGAAAGACTGGGTTATATTACAATAAGGGTCTTGGGGGTATGTGACTAGGACCACCCAAATCTTGATCAAAGAGACATATTTTCCATATAACCTATCTGAAAAAAGGGAGAATCAACACTTCCTCAGACCTGTCTGAGCAAACAAAATGAACAGGAATACACCCATTAGCCTAAACTTAGAATTTCTTTTACTATGATTAGATCTTGACCTGGGTAAATCTTTAAGAGTGATTTCCCATACTGGTTGATTTCTGCATAAGGAAGCAGAAGAGAGGGAAACCTTGGTCCTAATACAATAGTTATTAAATACAAAAGAGAAATACACATTTCTCACAGATTCATGTCTGATTCTATATCTCCTTTCGAAAAGGCAGACGTCTTGCTAAACTGGATGTGACATTTAGCAAATGGAGTAGGGAAGCAACCCTCTGAGATAGAAGGATCTTGGCTGGTCCAACTAATTAATCTCCTTCATAATGCCTCAGACAGGTAGTCTTGGTTTCTTCCTGAAGATGTCTAGGAGGGATGAGCCAACTACTGTTGGAAAGAAACTATTGTATTTTGAGGCAGCTCTGGTTAGGAAGCTCTTCCTTATATAAGGCTGAAACCAGCTGCCCTATAGCTTCCACTCATTGGTTCCAGTACTGCTTCCTGGGAGCAAGCAAAATATGTGAGTTGTTATGCAGTCTCTAAGTCTCATCTCCTCTAGGTTACACATTCTAGTGCCTCAAATAGATTTTCATATGACATGGTTTTCTCCTCTGGATATACTTTGTCTTGCCAATGTTTCTCCTAAAATGTGCTGCCCCCAATTGAACATAGTATCCCAGGTATTGCCTGATCTCGCTGAAGTGGAATGGAAAGATGAACTTGATTTCGAAGAGGAACCTATCACTAAATTGTTCATTTGTACCAGAAGTAAACTTGAATACATAATCTACTGTGAACATTCTTACCTAAGAGACAGGATTATGAACTGGACTTGGATGTCTTATGATCCTCCAAATCACACTTTGAGAGCTTCTCCTTTCCTTCTTAGCCTTTATTTCACTGTCTCCCCAAGTCCCCTAATAACTTTTTGGGCTGCTTGATTCTTTATACGTCTTAGGTGAGACAGAAAGCACCATGGTATGATAGAGGACCACCAGGTCATACAATCTGACATGAGTATCCTGGAGTTAGGTGGGGAGAGCAGATTGTTAAATTTTCAGTGCAAACATTTATACCTCCGAAATCAGCACATAAGATAAATAAAAGCTTAGTTTATTATTTTGTTGAATTATAGACTTGAAAAATTGGTGGAGAAAATGTTAGTAATGCAGATTAAACTTAAAAGTATGTAATTCATATATCTTTCTCCCCCCAGAGAGCCTGTTGTTAAACATTTACCTGCACACCACTGGCCCTGTGTCTACACCCTCCAGACTCCTAACACTATCATCTGCCCTCATAATACATTGTAAGGACATTTGGACATTGTCACTTAGTTTGATAGCCTCCTTTATAATTTTATAGAAAAGAAAACTAAGGCAAAGAGAATTGAAGTGACTTACCCAAGAATATATAGCTAGTAAATAGTAGAGATGGAATTTGAATAGAATTCTCTCTGATTCTTATACTTTCCTTCAAGTCTCTGTGGTTTCAGTATAGATGCTTTCTCTATCTCTGCAGATTTCAAGCCCTTGATAATTTAGTAGACAATGCTGCAGTCAATCTTAGTCAAATTTATCCTTCAGATTGTTCAGTCATTTTCAGTTGTTTCTGACTCTTGGTGACCCCATTTGGGGTTTTCTTGGCAAAGATGCTGGAGTGGTTTGCCCATTTCCTTTTGCAGTTTATTTTACAGATGAGAAAACTGAGGCAAACAGGGTGAAGTGACTTGCCCAGGGTCACACAGCTAGTACGTATTTGAGGTCAGATTTGATCTCAGGTCTTGCTGACTCCAGGTCCAGAGCTCAGTTCACTCAGTCAACCAGCTCCTCAATTTATCCTTAGACAATAAATAATCAAGTCTATTATAGGGCCCATAGTCTCTAAGGCTTATAAAGCTATTCCAAGGGTTGGAGAAGTGATGAGGTTCTTCCAGTCCTTCCCCAACATTTAGCAGCAAATGCTCTCTAAATGAATAGTTATGTTATAAACATTACTTCTGCACTACTAAAAGGAAGAATCAAAATAGAATCCAATGAGTGCACATACACACGCACGCACGCACACACGCACACACACATATTTAAGGTGGGGGTTGATAGGAGTATCTGAATTATAGCCAGCTGGATATCTAATGAAGAGTGAATATAGGGAATGTAAATGTTGTCAAGGACCTCTTAGTTACTTCCGGAAGAAGGGTACACTCTTCTCTAGACCTATAGAGTTTCGTTTCTCCATTAGCCTTCTATAACCTAACATTAGTATCTATGAGATAATTAGAAGACAACACAACTTAAGTCTAGATAGTTCCTGCTTATATAGAAAAAACAGTAACAACACTCTATTGTTGACATCACTTCCTATTCCTGAAGTTTTAGGAGTGCTAATTGTCTAGGGCACACATATCTGACTCTCAGACATTCTTTTCTAAAGTTAATTGGTTAGGGCATAGGAGCCTAGCTCATGGACAGTCTTTTCTGCAATCATCACTGGTTTGGCTTTGTTTGTTTTTTTGAGACTGGGTCTCCATATCTTGGTGTACATAGGTGGGCAGTGGCTAGAGTGGTGGGCCTGAGTCAAGAAGATTCACCTTCATGAGGTCAAATCTGGCCTCAGACACTTACTAGCTGAGTAATCCTGGGAAAGTCACTTAACCTTGTTTGTCTCAATTTCCTCATCTGGAAAATGAGCTGGAGAAGGAAATAGCAAACCACTCCAGTATCTTTGCCAAGAAAACCCCAAATAGGGTCACAAAGAGTCAGACATGACTGAAAAATGACTGAACAGCAACTCCCTTCTTGCCTAGACTGAATGTGCTGAAAGATAAGGCCACTTAGAGGCTTATGATAGATCTCACTGCTGATCATCACTGAAGGTTTAGCACCGAAATTTTGACCTGCTCTACTTCCTAACTCAGCTAATACACCCCTCCTTAGCCAGCCTAATGACCTCCTGATTCTGGGAGCTCACCATTTTGGTTTCAAACATAGTACAGACACTCAATAGTCTTTAGTTTTACTGCAGCTCAGAACTTGGGAGGTCAAGTGATCAATCAGCCCAGGTCTCCCCAGTAGTAGGGAAACACAGGTGTGTGCCACTAGGTCCAACTTGAGGAAGTCTGGTCTTGGCACATGTTCAAGACCTGTGATCTATGATGAGTTAATTCTCATGATTAACCTAAAGTTAATATATTGTCATTGACACTGGATTATCTCAGGTTGGGTAATCAGTCAGTCATCTAGAATTTATTAAGCACATACTATGTACTAGGCACTGTACCAAGCACTGAAGATACAAAGAAAGACAGTCCCTGCCATCAAGAAGCTCACACTCTAATGGAGGAAACAACATGCAGATGACTGTATACAAACAAGACATATACAGGATAAACTGGAGATAGTCAATGGAAGGAAGGCATTAGCATCAAGGGGAGATTGGGAAAGGCTTCTTGGAAAGGTGGGATGTTAGCAGAGAAGCCAGGAGGAGGAGATGAGGAGGGAGATAGTTCTAGGCATAGAGGAGAGCAAATGAAAATGACTAATCAGGAGATGATATGTCTAGTATGAGGGCCAGCCAATAGTCCATTATCACTTATACATGGTGGAAGAAGGGAGCTATGAGGTGTAAAAAGACTACAGAGTAGGAGGGGGCTGGGCTATGGAAGGCATTAAAAGCCAGAGTATTTTATATTTGATCATAGATTCAATAGGAGCCTTTATAATTGTTTGAATGGGGGTTTGGTGGGTTCAGACTTGTGGTTTGAGAAGATCACTGAAAGTGTCCCTCAGATGGATAGCAGAATGGATTAGAAATCATAAGCCTACAATATGCTGTTTACAAGAAACACATCTGAAACAGAGGGATACACACAGGGTAAAGGTAAAAGGCTGGAGTAAAATATATCATGTCACAGCTAAAGTAAAAAAAGCAGGGGTAGCAATCCTTATCTCAGATAAAGCAAAAGCAAAAATGTATCTAATTAAATGAGATAAGGAAGGAAACTATATCCTGTTAAAAGGCACCATCAAGAATGAAGCAATATCATTACTTAACATATGTGCACCAAGTGGTATAGCATTCAAATTCCTAGAGAAGTAGGTAAAGGAATTAGAGGAAGAAATAGATAGCAAAACTATACTAGTGGGAGACCTTAATCTCCCCCTCTCTGAACTTGATAAATCCAACCTCAAAATAAACAAGAAAGAAGTTAAGGAGGTGAACAGAATTTTAGAGAGGATGTAAGTATGATAGATCTCTGGAGAAAACTGAATGTGGATAAAAAGGAATATACTTTCTTCTCAGTGGTTCATGGCACATACTCAAAAGCTGACCATGTTCTAGGGCATAAAGACCTCACAATTCTATGCAGTAAGACAGAAATATTAAATGCATCCTTCTCAGATCATGATGCAATAAAAATTATATGCGATAAAGGGCCATGGAAAGACAGACTAAAAACTAATTGGAAATTAAACAATTTAATCCTAAAGAATGAGTGGGTCAAACAAGAAATTATAGAAACAATTAGTAATTTCATTCAAGAGTGATAATAATGAGACAACATACCAAAATTTGTGGGATGCATTAAAGGCAGTTCTTAGAGGAAGTTTTATATCCCTGAGTGCATACATGATTAAATTTAAAAAAAGGGAGGTCAATGAATTGGGCATGCGACTGAAAAACCTAGAAAAAGAACAAATTCAAAATCCCCAATTAAATACTAAATTAGAAATATTGAAAACCAAAGGAGGGATTAATAAAATTGAAATTAAGAAAACTATTGAATTTATAAATAAAACTAAGAGCTGGTTTTATGAAAAAAACCAATAAAATTGATAGACCCTTAGTCAATATGATAAAAAAAAGAAAGAAGAAAACCAAATTATGAGTATCAAAAATGAAAAGGGTGAATCTACTTCCAATGAAGAGGAAATCAAAACAGTAATTAGGTATTATTTTTCCCAATTGTATGCACATAAATTTGACAATCTTAGGGAAATGGATGAATATTTACAAAAATACAAGTTGCCCAGATTAACTGAAGAGGAAGTAAATTACTTAAATAACCCCACCTTGGAAAAAGAAATTGAACAAGCCATCAGTCAACTCCTTAGGAAAAAATCCCCAGGGCTAGATGGATTTACTAGTGAATTCTATCAAACATTTAAAGAACAATTGGTTCTAATACTCTACAAACTATTTGAGAAAATTAGCAAAGAAGGAGTCCTATCAAATTCTTTTTATGACACAAATATGGTACTGATATCTAAATCAGGAAGAGATAAAACAGAGAAAGAAAATTATAGGCCAATCTCCCTCATGAATATAGATGCAAAAATTCTAAATAAAATACTAGCAAAAAGACTACAGCAACTTATCTCAAGAATAATACACTTTGATCAGGTAGGATTTATTCCAGGAATGCAAGGATGATTTGTTAGGAAAACCATCAGTATAATTGATCATATCAACAATAAAACTAGCAGAAACCACACGATCATTTCAATAGATGCAGAAAAGGCTTTTGACAAAATACAACATCCATTCCTATTAAAAACACTAGAAAGTATAGGAATAATATTTAAAGCCATCAGCAAGTATTATATGTAATGGGGAGAAGCTAGAAGCATTTCCCATAAGATCAGGGGTGAAACAAGGGTGTCCACTATCACCCCTCTTATTCAATCTGGTACTAGAAATGTTAGCAGTAGCAATTAGAGAAGAAAAAGAAATCAAAGGAATCAAATTAGGCAAAGAGAACAAGCTATCACTCTTCGCAGATGATATGATGGTATGCTTAGAGAATCCTAGAGAATCAAGTAAAAAACTACTTGAGACAATAAATAAATTTGGCAAAGTTGCAGGATATAAAATAAACCCACATAAATCCTTGGCATTCCTATATATTTCCAATGAAATTCAGCAGCAAAAGATAGAAAGAGAAATCCCATTTAAAGTTACTGTAGACATTATAAAATATTTGGGAATCTACCTGCCAAAACAAACCCAGGACCTATATGACCACAACTCCAAAACACTTTTCACACAAATAAAGTCAGATCTAACTAATTGGAAAAATATCAATTTCTTGTGCCTGGGTGGAGCTAATATAATAAAAATGACAATTTTACCTAAATTAAATTGTATATTTAGTGCCATACCAATTAATTTACCAAAAAAAACTACTTTATAGAGCTAGAAAAAATAGTGACAAAATTCATTTGGAAGAATAAATGGTCCAGAATATCAAGGGAATTAATTAAAAGAAATGCTAGGGAAGGTGGACTAGCTATACCAGATTTCAATCTGTATTATAAAGCAGCAGTCATCAAAACTACTTGGTACTGGCTGAGGAATAGAGGAGTAGATCAATGGAATAGATTAGGCACACGAGATTCAAAAGTCAACGACTATAGTAATCTATTGTTTGATAAACCCCAAGACCCTAGTTTTTGGGATAAGAATTCACTATTTGACAAAAACTGCTGGGAAAATTGGAATTTTTTATAGTACGGCAGAAACTGGGCATAGACCATTATCTAACACCATATACCAAAATCAAGTCTAAATGGTTGCATGATCTAGTTATAAAGGTTGATACTGTAAACAATCTCAGTAAACAAGGAATAGTTTACTTGTCAGATTTGTGGAGAGGGAAAGACTTTATGACTAAATAAGAATTAGAGAATATTATAAAATATAAAATGGATAATTTTGACTACATGAAATTGAAAAGCTTCTGTACAAACAAAGCCAATGTAACCAAGATTAAGAGGGAGGTGGGAAATTGGGAAAGAATTTTTACAACCTATATCTCTGACAAAGGACTCATTTCTAAAATATACAGAGAATTGAGTCAAATCTATAAGAATACAAGTCATTCCCCAATTGATAAATGGTCAAAGGATATGAACAGGCAATTTTCAGAGACAGAAATTTAAGATATGTATGAGCACATGAAGAAATGCTCTAAATCACTATTGATTAGAGAAATGCAAATCAAAACAACTCTGAAGTACCACATCTCACCAGTCAGATTGGCTAAGATGACAAAACAGGAAAATGACAAATGCTGGAGAGGATGTGGGCAAATTGGAACACTAATGTATTGCTGGTAGAGTTGTGAACTGATCCAGCCTTTCTGGAGAGCAGTCTGGAATTGTGCCCAAAGGGCTATAAATAATTTCATATCCTTTGACCCAGCAATACCACTCCTAGGGTTATATCCCAAAGAGATAATAGAAGTAGGAAGAAGACCCATATGTACAAAAGTGTTTGTAGCAGCTCTTTTTGTGGTGGTAAAGAATTGGAAATTAAGGGGGTGCCCATCAATTGGGGAATGGCTGACCAAGTTGTGGTATATGCATGTTATGGAATACTATTGTGCTATAAGAAATGAGGAGCAGATGGACTTCATATTTACCTGGAGAGGCTTATACAAACTGATGCTGAGTGAGAAGAGTAGAACCAGGAGAAATTTGTACACAATTACAGACACAACGTATGTGTGATGACCAACTTTGA
Source organism: Petaurus breviceps papuanus (assembly GCF_028583685.1). Taxonomy (NCBI): domain Eukaryota; kingdom Metazoa; phylum Chordata; class Mammalia; order Diprotodontia; family Petauridae; genus Petaurus; species Petaurus breviceps. Next base: position 30,024,181 of record NW_027185809.1, read on the forward strand.
TAGACTGGACTCTTCTCAGCAATGCAGTGATATAAGTCAATCCCAAAAGTCTCATGATGGAGAGAAATGTGTACATCCAGAGAAAAAACTAGAATGAACTGAGTTTATATCCAGATTGAAGCAAACTACCTGATCTTTTTCCTTTTCTTGTTTGGTTTTATGTCCTCTTTACTATTTTTCATTCCATCTGATACAATCCGTCTTTATAACCTGACTAATGTATAATGTGAAAGTATTTACAGATCCTATACTTGACTGTATGCCGCTAAGATGGGAAGGGGAGGGAGGGGGAAAAATGTGAAACTCAAGGAATTGTGGAATTTAATCTTGTAAACTAAAAGTAAACAAACAAATTAATTTAAAAAAAAGACAGAGAAAAAAGACTTGGAAAAAAAGAAAGTGTCCCTCAGGGTTCTGTCCTCAGGCATCCTCCTCTCTCTACACTATTTCATTTGTTGATCTCATCAGCTCCCACAAATTTAATTATCATCTCTCTATGTGCATGATTCTTACATCTACCTATCCTGTTCCACCCTCACCTTCAGTCTCACATCTTTAACTGCCTTTCAAACCTCTCAAACTGGATGTCCAGTAGACATCTATAACTTAATATAGCCCAAACAGGACTCACTATATTTCCCTCTAAACCATTCCCCCCTCCTACCTTACCTATTACTGTAGAGTTATTACACCATCCTCCCAAACCCTCAGGTTCCCAACTTACAAGTTATCCTGGATTCCTGCAATACTTCACCTTCCCTCCTCTGACACTGCCACCTCTCTAGTGCAGGCCCTGATCGCCTCACACTTTGTTGCCATAAGCCTACTTGTGGGTCTGCCTGCTTCAAGTCTCTTTCCTAGTCCAGTAGTTCAGCTGCTAAAGTGATTTTCCTAAAATGCAGGTCTAATCATGTCACCCCCCTACTCAAAAATCTGCAATGGCTTCCTGTTGCCTCCTGGAGCAAATACAAAATGCTCTGTTTGACATTCAAAATCCTTCATAACCTAGTCCCCATGACTCTGACCTCCTGGTTATTCCATGAACAAGATGCTACATCTCTTGGCTCCAGGCATTTTCACTGGTTGTCTCCCATGCCTGGAATGCTCTCTCTCCTCCACTCCAACTACTGACCTCCTTGTCTCCCTTTAATTCCCAATTAAAACTTTATCTTCTATAGGAAGCCTTCCCTAAAACCTTTTAATTACAGTGCCTTCCCTCTTTTAATAATTTCCCATTTGTCCTGTAGATATTTGTTTGCATGTTGTCTCCCCAATTAGATTGTAAGATCCTTGAGGACAGGAACTATCTTTTGCCTTTTTATATTCTCAGCTCTTAGCATGGTGCTTGGATGCAGCAGATGCTTAATACCGTAGTTATTGTTTGAATTTAACATTTGTGTGAAGGATAGACTGGAGTAGGAGAGATTTGAGGTAAGGAGACCAACCAGCAGGCTATTGCAGCAGATATGAGGTGATAAGAACCTGCACCAGGGTAGTGGCATTGTTAGAGTACAGTAGAGGGCATGTACAAGAGATGTTACGAAGATAAAATTGACAACTGATTGGATATGAGGGTGAGAGTTGACATGTAGTTTGCTCCTGCATGACTAGAAGGATCATGTTACCCTTGACAGTAATTAGGAAATTAGGAAGAACGGAGTGTTGGGGGAAAATATAGTAAGTTCCAATTTAGGCATGTTCAGTTTAAAATGCCAATGAGACATCTATTTGAAATGTCCAATAGAAACTTGAAGATGTTATATCGAGAGCCAAGAAGAAGGTTAGAATCCCACAGATAAATCTGAGAATCGTCAGCATAAAGATAATAATTGAATCCATGGGAGCTGATGAAATCACCAAGTGAAACTGTATAGAGGGAGAAGAGGGCCCAGGACAGAGCCTTGGGGGATCACTCTGACTGTGTCCTGGATGAAAATCTTGTAAGGTAGACTGAGAAGAACAGTTAGACAGGTGGGAGGAGAACCAGGAAAGAGCAGTGTCACAAAAACCTCGACAGAAGATGAAGTGTCTAGAAGAAGGTCAGCAAAGACTGCAGAGAGGTGAAGAAGGATGAGGACTGAAGAAACTCCATTAGATGTGGCAATTAAGAGAAGATTGATAACTTCAGAGAGAACAGTTTCATTTGAATGATGAGGCGGTCTGCTCAACTTAGACACTAATAAATATCCTGAGAACAACCTTGAGAGAAGTTATTGGCATCTGTAGGAATATAGAAATGTAGAAATAAAAAGTTTTGCAGATGGGAAAAAAAACCAAACATGTTGAAGTTGTTTTTTTTTGGAGGTGGGAAGGCAGGGCAATTGGGGTTAATTGACTTGCTCAAGGTCACATGGCTAATAAATGTTAGGTATCTGAAGCCAAATATGAACTCAGGTCCTTCTGACTCCAGGGCCAAGTGCTCTATTTGCTGCGCCACCTAGCCGCCCCATGTTGAAGTTTTGATGTACAAATTTATGAGGTTATAATGGGCAAAGCTTCAAAGAAAACTATCAACTCTTAATATGCCAGCTGAAGGGATTACAGCAATAACAATAGCTAGTGTTTATATAGCTCTTTTACAGATGAGGCAACTGAGGCAGGCGGAGATTAAATCACTTGTTAAGTTCACACCACTAATAAGTATCTGAGGGCAGATCCCAATTCAGGTCTTCCTGACTGGCTCTCTAATCACTGTGCCACTTAACTGGCCCTAATAATAAGCAACAAACCGCCATTTATACAAAAGTTCCTTTTTCTTAGGAAAGGAATCCCACCAAATCAACTTACACTTATAATTTTTATATATAATAAATAGTTTTAGTAATAGTAACATTAGCTTGATCTATTTCTTAGTGTCTCTATGATTCTGCAGACTGTTAAGTAATGAAGTGAAGACTCAAACATGCATTTTCTAATGCTAAACCCAGTGTTTTGGATCTATTAAAAAAAATGGTGAATAGAGCACCAGCCCTGGAGTCAGGGGAACCTGAGTTCAAATTCAGCCTCAGAGAGGTGACACACTTAGTAACTGTGTGACCTTGGGCAAGTCACTTAACCTCAATTGCCTTGCCTTCCCCTTCCCCAAAGAAATTGTACTTAATTTTTTTATTTCTATTGTGAATATAATAATCACCAATTGATACAGGCATTTCAAACTGTAAAATACATAACCAGTGGCTCAAAGGCTATTTTCATAAATCTACCCTTATTAGTGGAGATTGATCACTCAATGTACCTTCTTCCCTCAGACAGACTTGGAGGATTACTATCAATCTCCACCAATCAGGATAGCTTGATGCAAATGACCCTTGAACCATGGGTTACACAAAGGAAAACAGAAAAGACCAATGTACAAGAAAATGAATTGTCAGGTAGAGTTATAGGGTTTTTTTTTAATTAAAAGAAATATAAATGTTAATAAGCTTGTAACAAAATCGCTCCATTTGTGTACCCTCTTCACTTCTCTCAGTCTCTATCTCTTGAGATCCTTTAATACACTCCACAGGCTGTACAAACAGCCATTTGAGACCAGTGTACTGCAGTTGTCTCCATTTTCTCCTTTCCCATTAAGCTGGATGTAATTCAATGTGTTGGAGAAGGTTAGAACACTAATATTAAGCATGACAACAGATGGCTTTTACATGTTATCTTTGCACTCAGCTGGCTCTGGTCAGAGTTTGCCAAGCCTGTGTACATTTCAAATACTTAAGATTTGAAAGCAAAAGAGATGAGTAATGATTTTAAATCGCTCACTGAAACACATGGCTAATCCGCTGAGTCCCAATTTTAAAATTTGCCTCTAATCCTCTGAGTAGCCCAAGATATAAACCTTTAGTGTTCCTTCTCAATGGAGTTTGAGAAAGAAAGCTTTATTCATTTCCTCTGTTTCAAACCAAGGTCAAATTAGTCCAAAGGGAACCGGGCATTTGCCCAGGGACCTGAGGCATAACCTGTAATTTTAACACTTTGAGAGGGTTGTGTGTGTGTGTGTGTGTGTGTGTGTGTGTGT
>NW_027185809.1:30028199-30053594 GCF_028583685.1 Petaurus breviceps papuanus
TGTGTGTGTGTGTGTGTGTGTGTGTGTGTGTGTAGTCTCCTTCAGTCTCATCAGAATGCACAGCCTTACTAATCTGGGAGATGTAGTTATAGGATGAGATGTGATTAGTCCATAGTGCACTAGTTTGGTATTTTGTCATAACTATTTTCTGCACATCTATGTATCAGCCTCAGAGACACCAATGAGGTACTACTTCCTAATAATAATAACAATAATAGCTAGCATCACATAACTCTTTAAGATTAGTAAAGTGCTTTACAAATATGATTTCATTTGATCCTCACAACAACCCTGGGGAAGTAGGTACTATTATTATCCTCTTTTTACGGATGAGGAAACTGAGGTAAAAAAAAGGTTAAATGTGACTTGCCCAGGGTCAAAAACTAAGAACTGTCTGAGTTTGGATTTGAACTCAGGTCCTCCTGACTCCAGGGCTGTTGCTCTATTCACTGTGCCACCTAGCTGCCCCAAGTATGTATTTTCTTAGAAACAGCCTCAGATTTGCCTTCCTAAGACATAAACTATACAATGAGCTTTCTGTTGGTTTGTTCGTTTTTAATAATTTTCAGCCTCCTGTGTCTATCATGTTCTCTATCATTATGACTCCTCATAATAGTTATAACAATGTCAACACCATAATTAGATGACACATATTCCTTATTTTTAAATGTTATTTGCCTTAATTAACCAGAATCTGCTTTTTTACCCTTCTGCATCCCCCAAGTGAGAACAAAAGAAAACCAAAGCACATTACAAATAGATGACACCCTTTCCTTTTTTTCATTTTTCTGTTTGTTCGGTTTTTGTTTTTTGGAGGGGGGGAGGTAGGGCAATTGGGGTTAAGGGACTTGCCTTGGTCACAGGGCTAGTTTTTGTATTGTGTCTGAGGTCAGATTTGAACTCAGGTCCTCCTGACTCCAGCGCCATTGCTCTATTCACTGTGCCATCTAGCTGCCCCAATGACACCCTTTCCTAAGAAAGCTAAATCCTTGTCAGATGAAGAGAAATAGTGAGAGTTGCGAATACTTACTCTAAGAGCAATGGTCTACTTTTAAGTTTCAATCCCTAAATGAATCACTATTTATTGTAATAGGCAAAATAATTAAATGAAAGATACTGAATTGTGTATTTTAAAAATAACAAATAACATTAAAAAAATAAAAATTAGGAATATGTATCATCTAATTATGGTGTTGACATTGTTATAACTATTATGAGGAGTCATGGTGATAGAGAACATGCCAGACACAGGAGGCTGAAAATTATTAAAAACAAACCAACAGAAAGCTCACTGTATAGTTTATGTCTTAGGAAGGCAAATCTGAGGCTGTTTCTAAGAAAATACATACTTGAGGCAGCTAGGTGGTGTAATGAATAGAGCACTGGTCCTGGAGTCAGGAGGACCTGAGTTCAAATCCAGCCTCAGACACTTAACACTTACTAGCTGTGTGACCTTGGGCAAGTCACTTAACCCTAACTGCCCTGCCTCCCCCCCCTCCAAAAAGAATACAAAGTATTTTTCTACAAAAAGCAAATATATGGATATGCATATATTAGATAACCAATAACATATACACAATAGATACATACATTTATTCATTATAATACATGCAAATGTATACACATAGATTTATATATTTAATATATAATGTGTATATGCACGTATGCAGATATGTGTATGTATATAATATGTATATGCACATATACATATATGTGTATATATTAAGCAAGCTATGTGTATATATGAAATTTAATATCATAGATTGAAAAAATATCCTGGAACTTCCTTCTACCTCCTTCTGTGTTTTTTGATGTTTCTTTGACTCTCTTCCATTTTTTCTTCACTTTATTTTCATCATTGTCACCACCTTATAACTCTTTTCTCCACAAAATAGAAGCTCTGCCTTGTAACAAATAAGTAGAGTCAAGCAAAACAAAAATTCACACATTGATTGTATCTAAAAGTATATGTTTCATCATACAAGGCCATGGCCTTGCTGTCAGCTGGTGACAGTCTTCAACATTAGCCTTCTGAAATCATTAGGGTTTTTACACTCATCAGAGTTCTTGAGCTTAGATAATTTCAGAGATACTTTACTCTGAGGCTCTGTGCTTTTATAATATTAATGGGTTCCATAATCCAATACCTCCAAAGAAATACACAGTCCCATACCTATGCATTCTAGGACAACTTGCTCGCTAGAGATGATTCAGTCCTAAAGTGTGTACAGGACAAGACATTTTGGTTCTTCCCATCTGCAACCACCTTCTATGACCTACCAACTTATCTTGGGCAATAGGTTCCCATACAGGTTTGTTTGGTAGGATATCTTCCACACTACGTGTATCCAACAACATCAGGATGGAACAGCTTAACAACAGCTGCTAATCAGACCTTCATATCTTTAAGTGATACTTCATGGTTATCAAAGCAAAAAAGTAATGTATGTTATAGGCTAATTATCACGATCAAACAGGGCCCCAAAGAAGAGAGGCACCTTAATTCCTTCTGGATAGTTGGGAGTACAACAGGTGTAAAAAATTACATGTATAACAGCCTCAGTCAAAACATGGGTTAATTTTGCTGAAATGGTCTTTTTTTTATTCTTTCTTTTTCATTCTTTGTTATGGGGGGGTGTCCCTCCATGTAGGAGAGTGGAAAGGCATATATGTGTAAATGAAGGTGATATAAAAACAAAACATATCAATAAAAATGTTTTAAAGAGAAAAATTATGTTAAATAATTTATTTCACGATCCAATCCCATTAAAATAAAAATACTCTGTGCATTGTCGGGGCAGCATAGTGTAGTGGAAAGACCATTGGATTTTGAATCAGATGGCCGGAGTTCATATTTTGTCTGTAACCTTGTGTGACCTTGAGCAAGTCCCTTACCCTTTCTGAGTCTGAATTTTCTCCTCTATAAAATGAGAGGGATGTGACAACTTTTCTGAAAATTATTTGGAAGTTTTATGACTTAGAACATAGCCAGTCCTACTTGTACTCTTGCCAGGAAGAAAGAATGCAAATAAAATCCAATTTTAGTTTCTGTTTGTCATTGTTTGCTGCACTATCACCTCACCACAAATCCAGTGATCAAATGCACTTTTCTTTGTCTGTTGCTAATTGTTCCTGTGGCTTCCAGAATTTGGCGTAGCCATAACCAAAGACATTTGCTGCCAAAACTTTGCAGCTTAGACATTTTTCACTCTAATGAAAAAAAGAACAACAACAAAGAATGTTCATAGTAAGAGTCTGTTTTCATTTTTCTTTGTTCTTTGGAGGCTCAATTAGTCAATTAAGACTCCTCCAACTAATGTCTGCTCCATTTGGTTTTGCATGCATGTTAATATTTTCCAAATGGGAAAGTTGTTCTCATTTCATTTTGTCAACAATACCTTCAGTTTTGCACTTATTTAATTCATGAGTCCCAAGTAAACCAAATCATTATATTTTATTTTCCATCTGAATGAATTTCTAAGGATTTTGATTTAGTGCAGACAGGAACAGTAGGGAGTATGGGAAAGTTGGTTTAATTCCAGCATCCTTGTTGACCCAACATGCTGGAATCCTTATTCTGTTTCTTTTTGATGGAGTCATAAAATTTTTTTTTCAAACGAGGCTACTGATATAAAGGAAATCTCATTGGATTTAGAGTCAGAGGACTTTAACCCTTGCTCTTCCACTTAGTACTTATGTGACCATGGGTAAGTCAAGTTACTTTTACTTCTTTGGGTCTTGGTTTCCTCATTTGTAAAATGAGGGATTAAGAATAACCTCTAAGATCCTGCCACTTCTAAATCCTATGACTTCCCCCAAACAATATCATAGACCATTGTCATAGGTTCATAGATTTAGAGCTGGAAGGAATCATAGAAATTTCATAGTTTTGAAACTGGAAAGCACCTCAGAGGTGCTTGTAGTCCAATCTCTTATTCTTTGCGGGGTCTTCCTCAGACCAATCTCCTGGTAGATTTATTTCAATACTGAAACAAAATGAGAAATTTGTAGATCACTCAACAGTTATTGAAGAATCTTTAACAGAGAAAAATCGCATACACCTCAAATTGATTTAGCTGAACTAAGGTCCCTTCCCTGAGTCTCTCATCATTTTCCACTAGCCAAGTTTAAAAGAAGTCCTGCAGTTCTTAATGACTGCTTTGTACTCAAGTAATCAGGAAATGATATCAACAGTCTGAGTTTTTAGTCCCTTGAGCCAATCAAATCTTGAGGATAGTCTCAATGCCTTTTAAGGAAAAAGCAACCTAATTTGCATGGGGCCCAGTTAGGATGTTACTCATACTATACCCCTCATTTTACACACACACACACACACACACACACACTACACTTTTATTCTTTAAAAAAAATTATAATGAACTAAAATAACCAAAATAAGATGAGTATTTCTATATACAAAGCAGAAAAGAGGATTGTACATGAAGAGCTTTATTTTCTTTTTAAGCATGTAAGCCATCCTGCTTGTTTGTTTCCTATTGGCTTTCATTCGGTTTTCTTCTATGTGTTTTTAAGAAATGTTTTAATAACCTTCTTTTAAAAAAATGATCCTCTTTTTAAAAAAAAATATAGTATCTCCGATTGTTATCTCCTTCCTCCCAAAATTTCCCAATTGAAAGAAAAAAAAAATAAAACCCTTATATCATATTACATAGTTGACAAGATAAATCACCACATTGGTCATGTATGAAAATATATATCTCATTATATACCTTGAGTTCATTTCTTCCCTGTCAGGAGGTACACAGCATGTTTTTTCACTAGTTCTTTGAAATCATGATTGTTTATTGCATTGATTAATATTCTTAAGTATTCACAGTTGTTTCTCTTTATAATGTTGTTACTATAAAAATTGTTCTCCTGGTTATACTCACTTAAGTCTCTATCAGTTCATATAGATCTTTCCAGGGTTGTTTTTTTTAACCATCTCTTTCTTCATTTCTTACAGAATAATAATACATTACATTCATGTAGCATAATTTGTCCAGCCATTCTCCAGTTGATGGGCATCACTGTGGTTACTCAATATACGTCATTGATTACCTGACACATTATTTTCATATCTAAAATACTATGGAGGTGACAAAGGACTGGAAACTAAGGAGGTATCCATCAACTGGGGATGACTAGACAATTATTGCGCAAAAACATAATAGAATATTATTGTGCTATAAGAAATGACTAAAGAAACTGTTTCAGAGAAACCTGAGAAGACTGGTATGACTAGATACAGAGGAAAGTAAGCAGAATGGGAAGTACAATTTATGTAATAACAACAATGTAAAACAAAACAACTTTGAAAGACTTAACAATTCTGATCAATGCAACCAACCCTGACTCTAGAGCACTGATGATGAAACATGCTACCCATCTCCTGACAAAGAGGTTATTGATTTAAGGCACAGAATGAAACATATATTTTGAACATGGTAAATATGTGGATTTATCTTCCTTGACTATACTTACTTGTTACAAGGATTGTGTTTTACTTTTTGTATTTGATGGGGAAATTCAGGGAGAGAACTTACAAGAGGAATGCTTGAAAAAAAAACAAAGAAGAAAAGAAAGAAAAGAGTATTGAAGCATAATTTTAATGAATAGAAGAGTATGTAAATATTTATAGTAACATCATCATGAATGCTAGGAGAATCCAAAGTATGTTTATATGTTTCTTCACTAATTAATACAATTTCAACATATCTCTCAATCAACTAAGTTCAGAATTCCCACCAGTTCATAAAATGTTATTTATTTAATAAACGGGAAAACTTTCATCCATATATATGTGTATGTGTACACATACACATAATCCATTAATTTCCCAAAATTAATTATTAAAGTTACTGAATATAAACCTTCTTAACAATGACATCAATAATACAGCAAAGAAATATATAATTACTTATAATATTTTAGCTGGGAGAACAATCACAACTAGAGTTGTAATCTTCAATAAAATGTCAAGTAACTTTTCAGTTCTAAGAACACGATCCACACCAGTTCATTTGGGACAACAAATGGTCCCTTTGCAAGAATTCTCTTCATCTTCTTCACAAGGTAAATGTTAAAAGTTACATTCAGAAAAAGGGCCTCTCTACTCTCTTTCTTTTTATCTTCTCCAGTTTTTATCAAACCATCACAAGAAAATAATGTAAAAGGAAAGATGAATTTCATTTTAATTTTTTAATCAATTTAATTTTTAGTTTCAGTTCCAAATTTTCTCCCTCACTCCACTCCTGCCCTACCTATTGAGAAGGCTATATCCATTATAGTACAATATCCATTATACATATGAAGTCATGCAAAACATATCTCCACATTAGGCATATTATAAAAAAGAAAGAAAGAAACAAGAAAAATAAAGAGAAAAAAGATTCAATCTGCACGCAGAATCTATCAGTTCTATATATGGAAGTGTATAGCATTTTCCATCATGAGTCCTTTGGAATTGTCATGGATCAGTGTATTGATCAGGGTTGCTAAGTCTGATTATTATTACAGTTTGTATTATTACAATTGATTACTATTATAATATTGCTATTATTGTGTACATTGTTTTCCTGGTTCTGCTAACTTCACTTTGCATCAGTTTAGAAATCTTTCCAGGGAATGAAAATCAATTTATATTAAAAAAATTCTTATGAAAAGTTAGAGGAAAGGATAGAAATTTTTTGATGACATCTTATATATTGAAATACAAAGACCATATGATACAGTGGGAAAAAAACATGGGGTTTGTATGAGGAATACTTGCTCAAGTCCCAGGTTTGCCAGTGTGTGACCTAAGGCCAATCTTTTAATTTCTGTGGGTCATCTGGGAAAAAAGAATGAGGGGACTGGATTTAATGAGGACCTTTCCAACTCTAAATCTATAATAGTAAATAGTTACTAAGCAAGTTAGTTAGTTGCATTGATTTTTCAACGTTAAATTTTTGTTGATGCTGTTATGCCTGGTGGTCATGGAATTCTTTGAAGAAGTAAAATTGAATTTCTCTAAGGAGGATATGGATAAACAAACGGGACCAGGATCAGGCTGCCACACTCCACAAATGTATCCCTATGTCAGAATCTGGTCCTGTTTCAGAACAGCCATTGAGATGGAAATGCTTTTCCAGGATTCCATTAGCCCCTGGTATCATGAAACTTGGGATTTTCTGAGTGTGTTTTCAATAAATTTAAAGGGTAGATGCAAGGGAGAGAGAGGAAAGGAGGAAGAAGAGAGAAAGAGAGAGAGACATACACACACACACACACACACACACACACAGAGACAGAGAGAAATATCCAGTTCAATGAGTCATCTTCTGGGTCATCCTATATATAAATGCCATGGGGACTTTACAGAACTATACATCTGTTCTCTCCTGTCCTTTTCTGTAAAGACCCTGACAGTTGACCTTCAGAATCTCTGCTGCAGAAATTGCAAACAGAGCCTTTGCTATGCTAGAAGGATGAAGCCTGAGCTATGACTGGGTGAGATGAACTTCACTCTTTGCCCTAATGTTGGGAAAGATATTGCCTCTTTAACTGAAATATTTCTAGGAAAGAATTTTGCCCTCCTCCCTATGAGGAGCAAAGAGAGTAAGAAGGGGAACCCATTCATGCTGCTGTTGCTAGAAGCACTTTCACAGAGGTTGAATTATTTCTAATTCAACTATTTCTAACTCTAATTTCTAATTCTAACTATTTCTACCAGTAAGCCCTTTCCCTGGCTACTGTTCATTTCTATGTTATATAAAGAAATTAGTAGCCATTAATCCTTATCTCAAGTTTGATGTCAGCTCCAGTGATAAAAATTCAGGAGCTGGTAAGTCAGGATAAAAACAGAAGATACATCCAGCATTTAACATGGGACATGGAACGCAAAAGCAGCAGAATAATGATTTCTTCTTTAGAAGATCACAAACCTTTTTCCAGATACTCTGACATTATATTCCTTAGCCAAGTCAAAATGATAAGCGGGAGAAATAATAAGTAGGGAATAACTAAGAACCCCATGAGAATCAAAGGAATTTCTTCTAGACAAATAGACAAGATGTATATATATGTATATATATACATACGCATATGACTATATGTGCATTTTTGTATGCATATATACACACACACGTACATATATATGCATATGTGGGCCTATCTGAAACAAAGAGGGAAAGAAGACTACTCATTATGGTATCTTTGCTGATGCTTTTCCGGAATTCCCCCCTTCCCCCTTTATGGCAACTTTTGGTAGGTTGAGAATATTTATCAAGTGACACTCAGCACTAGTATTTAACTTACACAAATAAAGAACTATGAAGAAAAACTGATCAAGAATGTATAAATGAGAGGCAGCTAGGTGGTGCAGTGAATAGAGCACCAATCCTGGAGTCAGGGAGACTTGAGTTCAAATTTGGCCTCGGACACTCGACACACTAGATGTGTGACCTTGGGCAAGTCACTTAACTTCAATTGCCTTGCTTTCCCCCTCTGAAAAAAGAAAAGGAGAAGAGAAGAAAGGAAGAAAAACAAAAGGAGGAGGAGAGACAAGGGAGTTAAGAAGGTAGCTATGGAGAAGTGTTTTGGGGTGCACCTGCCCCTGCCATGACTCAAAAGACAGATTTTGGTCAGTACAAGGAAGAGGAGCCATATAGGTGAGTCTATAAGCCTTTGAGGCAGATGATTACACTGAAGGAACATCTATACATATCTGATTACTAAGACCAACCTGGAAGTATGTGGGAAATGAGAGACACATTTCTCATCCCTTTTCTTCCCCTACAAAGAGTTTCCTAGCCCCATCTATTATCTGTTATTACTTCTCCATGGATACCTACCTATAAGAGGTACAACCCCATTGTAGAAGATAGAGGAGGAAACTGAGAATGTTTTCAATTCTCATTTTTCTGAAAGTTATTTTGCTATCTGCTCTTAATGAAAAATACTTTACTATTTGATTTGTAGTTGCTCCCTGGTCTGTGAATAGAGATGCTGCACTGAATGGAGGCTTAAGCCATATTTATAAAATTAGACTTGTCAAAAATATTCCCCTTGACCTGAGAATGCCAAAGCTGAGGAGGAGAGGACATGGGATTTTAATTGTTCATGGTAAAAATTAATTAAAAAATAAGAATTTGATGAAACCTTCTAGCTGCAACCAACACAAAGTTGTTGCTGATACTCAGATAGTGATTATTGTTGCATGTGGTAGTTGTGGAACTGTTATGTTCCAGGAACAGGGCTGGCAAAAACTCACTTTTTAAACTGGTTAATAATATTGAATAATTTTCATTTAGAATTAAACCTTTAAACCTACATCAAAATTAAACCTACATGTCCAAATACACATTTAATTTTTAAAATTATGTATTCAAAGGGCGGCTAGGTGGCGCAGTGCCCTGGAGCACCGGCTCTGGAGTCAGTAGGACCCTAGTTCAAATCCAGCCTTAGACACTTAACACTTACTAGCTGTGTGACCTTGGGCAAGTCACAAGCCAATTGCCCTCCAAAAAGTAAAGAAATAAAAATAAAAAAAAAACAACTATGTATTCAAGAGCATACATTTGAAGATATCTGACCAAAATGTAAAATGTGACTTGAATTGTGGAAAAGCAGAGTAAAAGGATTATCTGAGAATATGATGGCCTAATTCTCATGATGCCAAAAAGCAAATCAGTTTTTCCAGGGGTGGCAGACCCTATCTTTTGTGAAATGGAAAAGTGCAAAAATGTACTAGGAAAATGTTACAGGAGTGTTACTTTGTGTAGGAGGAAATCTAAATGGCTATATGAGATACCTCCTTATCCCTTACTGCCCACATATATTATTAGAAAGTTGATACAAAAATATTGCACTCTTGTCATTGGTCAAATTCATATTTGAAAAGCACCAATTGGGGCAGCTAGGTGGTGTAGTGAATAGAGCACCAGCCCTGGAGTCAGGAGGACCTGAGTTCAAATCCAGACTCAGACACTTAACACTTACTAGCTGTGTGACCTCGGGCAAGTCACTTAACCCCAATTGCCCTGCCTGCCCCCCTCCAAAAAGACAACAAACAAAGAACCAATGAGTGTTTTAAAGTCTATCTATGTCTTTGATTTTTTAATATCACATTCATTTCCAATTATACTCCTTTCTACCCACTGCCCATGATCCTTCCCTTTTAATAAAGATTTTTTAAAAATTCAACGAAACCATACAGCACATAAACCATTTATGATATGGTATTCAGCACTTCAGACCTATAATCCTCCACCACTCCAATGAAGAAAGGAAAGCACATTTTCTCGTCTCTTTACCAGGACTAAGTCTGGTCATTATAATTACACAATTTTCAGTTTGATTTTATTGTCCTTTTCAATTACATCATTGTGGTCATTATGTATTTTTTTCCTAGTAAGGCTTACTTTACCTTATATCAGTCTTCCCTTATTTCTCTGCATGCCCCATATGGCTAGCTCCAAATTAGTACAAATAATGAATTCACTGAAAGTGTCATAAGTATTTGAATATGCACTATTTAAAGTTAAAATCACATAAAATGTGGTAACTTTTTCTAGTCCAATGGAAATATACAGTGTGAATCCAAATAATGTGACAACTTCAGGGGTTCATTTTTGCATTAATCAGACTGATAGGTAGTACAATGATGTTTTACATATGTTATTTATACACCACGGTTTGTTTAATACTCCCTGACCAAAGCCTTTGCTACCACAAAGCATCAGTGAGTTTCATAGAAAGAGCTTAACTCCAAGATCCTTGCTGTTTCTACTGCCTGTCTTCTAGTTCTTAGTCAATTCTGGTAGGCAGGGAAGGTGTCCTTAGAGTAATGAGAAAAAGTTACTGAGAGTAATCATGACAGTCTGGGTATCCCCAATGTGTAAAAACCCTGACAGCCACTGACTATAGAAAACATAAATTATTTATGAGAGGCAGGATGAGAAATCTCAGAATATAGTCTGTCAATAAGCATTTTTTAAGCACCTACTATATGCCAGGCATTGTGCTAAGTGCTGGAGTATAAAAAGAGACTGTGAGTCTCTGCCCTTGAGGAGCTCACAGTCTAATAAGGGAGATGACAAGCAAACAAATACATACAAATAAGCTATACACAAGAAAAATTTAAAATAATTATAAGAGGGAAGGCACTAGAATTAAGAAGGGTTAGTGAATGCTTCCTGTAGAAGATGGGATTTTAGTTGGGACTTGAATGAAATTGGAGAAGCCAGGAGGTGAAGATGATGAGAGAGAACATGCCAGATGTGGGGGACAGCCAGAGAAGATGCTAGGAGCCAAGAGATTGAGTATCTTGTTCCTGGAACAACAAAGAAGGCCAATGTCACTGGTTTGAAGAGTATGTGTGTGGCAGGGAGAAAGGTGTAAGAAGCTCAGAAAGGTTTGGGGGGGGGTAGGTTACCAAGGGCTTCAAACATCAAATAAAGTATATCATATTTGACCCTGGAGGTCATAGGGAGGTACAGAGAGGTCTTATTGAGTAGGGAGGGGTGACATGGTCAGATCTTTACTTTAGGAAAAATAATTTTGGTGACTGAATTGAGGATGAATTGGAGTGTAGAAAGACTTGAGGTAGGCAGACCCACCAGCAGGCTATTGCAATAGTATTAATATGAGTTGATGAGGGCCTAGCCCAGGATGGTGGGGATATCAGAGGAGAGAAGGGAGCATATTTTAGAGATGTTGCAAAGGTGAAGTCAATGGGCCTTAGTAACAGATTGGATATGGAAGGTGAGAGATGATGAAAAGTTGAGGGTGACACCTAAGTTTAGGGTCTGAGATACTGGGGAGAAGGGTAATACCTTTGATTGTAATAAGGAAGACAGTGGGGTGGGGGAGAGTTTGGGGAGAAAGATAAGTTCAGTTTGGGGTATGTTAAGTTTAAGATGTCTACTGAGATGTCTTTGAAAGGTAATCAGTGATGTAAGATTAGAGGTCAGCAGAAAGGTTATGTCAGGATAAGTAGATTTGAGAATTGTCAGATTCTCATAGATATGATAATTAAATCCGTGGGAGCTTCACTACCAAGTGAAGTAGTAAAAAAGGAAAGAAGAGGGAACGGGAAATACCCCTGTGCTATATCTATGGTTAGGAGGGTATGACCTGGATGAGGATCCAGCAAAAGAGACTAAGAAAGAGCAGTCTGATAGATAGGAGGAGAACCAGGAAATGCAGTGTTCCAAAAAACCTAGAGAAAAGAGCTTCAAGAAGACTCTCCACAGTTTCAAAGGCTGCAGAGAGGTCAAGAAGAATGAAGATTGAGGAAAGAACACTGGATTTGAAAATTAATTGCTAACTCTGAAGAGAGCAGCTTTGATGAAATGATGGGGTTGAAAGTCATTTTGTAAGTGGCTAAGAAATGAATGAAAGGAAAGTAAGTGGAGGCACCTGTTGTAGTATGGTCTTTTCAAGGACTTTGGCTACAAAGGGCAGGAGAGATATAGGATGATAGAGAAGATGGAAGGATTAAGTGAAGGTTTTTTGAGGATGGAGGAGACATAAGCATGTTTGTAGGCAGCAGGGTGTAATAAGAATGTAAATTTTAAAGATCTTCCCTGCCCCTAGGCTAATGTGCACCTGAAGCCTGGGGTGGGGGAGGCTTGTTTTTCAGTAGATACTTCTTGATTGGCCAGTGAGTCAATAAGGTTGTTACATCCTCTGAGCCAGGAGAAGGCTATATAAGCCCTGCTGGGGAGCTTTGTTTTGGGACTCACTTTGAGAAGTGTTCTGTGATTTGATCTGAATTCTGGGAAGCCGTTGTTGAGAGTCCCCCGGCTTTGAAAAACCCAGAATGTGGAAACCCAGATGTTGACTGGGTATGGATGTAATGGTTGGACAGTTTGGAAATCTGTCTACTTGATGTTTCTGTCTTGATAATTATGCCTGTATACTTTGAGGCTCAGGGTGCTGACCTTTTCACCTGAACAAGGTAAACGATATATGTCTGACTGATTAAAGTAAGCTTGTTAACCCATCTTGAGTTGCTTTCCTTTAACAAAGCAGATCCAAGAACCTGTGGTAGCTGCAAACCCTGAGGACGCTTGGGGTGCTTGCTGCTACACAGGGAAAGAACTAGTCAATAAGGAGAAATTGGAGGTAAATGATAGAGTGAGGATGACAGGGGGAAATTTACAGGATAGTATGGGGTCCCTTGAGCAGGTGAAGGAGTGGATCTTGGTAAGGAATAAGGCCTCCTTTTCTTATGAGAAAGGGATGAAGGAAGAGATAGTGGTAGAAGGCATATGAGGAATATGAGATGAGGAAGAGAAGAGAAGAGGGAGCTCAGAGTTGTGGCCTCAATTTTTTTCTGTTAAATATGAGGCCAGGTCATCAGGGAAAAGATGTGGGAGAAGGAAAGCCTGGGAAGGTTTGAGGAAAGATGGAAATATTTGGAAGAGCTGCTGTGGACAGTAGGATAGTGAGTTGAAAAGGGAGATGTAGAAAGATTGCCTAGTGGCACTGAGGGCCCAGTTGAATTTGGATAGCACAAATTTATAGTGGACCAAGTCAGAATAGGGGTGTTACATGATTTTCTCCACTTTCATTTAGTAGTACACATATAGGAGTAAAAGTCATAGATGATGGGAATTGTCCAAGGCTGAGGCTTGGCTGAGGGAAAATCAGTAAAGGGGCCAGGGTCTACAGAGAAAAGGATGGTGTAGGGTTGACCAGACTCACTATAGGGTCAACATGGGGAAAACAGGACAAGTGTCTAGTGCAAGAGAGATGGCCTAGGAATGAACTAGGTCTAGGAATTAGAGTTTACAGTGTAGACAAAGATTAGATTTTGATTAGTGTTTGATTAGGGAAGGCACAGAAAGAGGTAGAAAGCCAATAGATAATGGTTAGATAAGATTTTGGAATTCTCAAACATGGTGATGGTGCAATTATGGGTGATGGGTAAAATCAAGGGTAGGACTATCATTGTGTGTGGCTAATGTAGGTTGGAGTCATGGGAAGTGAGTGAGATGAGGAGCTGAGTGGTTAGAGTGTTTGATGGAAAGTCGATATATATGTTGAAGTTCCCTGGCATGAGGGAAAAAGTTGAGGAGGAGAGAAAAAATTGTGAGCCAGGTACCAAACTCATTGAGGAAGGAAAGGGAGTAACCAGAGATGTGTAGAGAGCTGCTAGCAAGATCTTGATTGGATGGTAGATATAAATAGCATAGACCTTAAGGGAGAGGTTACTAAGTGATGGTGGTAGGGGGAAGAGGAATTGGAAGTGGCAATGGGGAGCAAAGGGTATTCCAACTTCCTTGCCTTGACCTGTCAGCCAAGGGAAATAAATGGGTGAAGGTACAGCCAATACGGGAAAGAAGATATAAGAAATAAGAACTCTTCTTGTATTGCACAGTGTAGTGTGGGCAAGCCAGGGTCTCGTAATTAGCTTTTTAATTTTTTGATGTCAAGAGCAGAGGACAACCTCTCCCCTGGATCCACCTTCATGGTCAATTTTGCTTAATGTATTTGTTTAGCTTTCACAACCTGGCTCCAACCTGCATTTCTAGCCTTGTTATTCCCTGAAGGACAGATTGGAGACTGCATGTGCCAGGCTGTAATGGGAATGTAAATTTAAAGATCTTCCCTGCCCCTAGGCTAAAGTGCACCTGGAGCCTGGGGTAGGAGGCTTGTTTTTCAGTAAATACTTCTTGATTGGCCAGTGGGTCAATAAGGTTGTTACATTTTCTGAGCCAGGAGAAGGCTATATAAGCCCTGATGTGTAGCTTTATTTTGGGGCTCACTTTGAGAAGTGTTTTGTGATTTGATATGGATTCTGGGAAGCCGTTGTCTGGAGCCCCCCGGCTTTGAAAAACCCAGATGTTGAAACCCAGATGTTGATTGGGTATGGATGTAATGGCTGGACAGTTTGGAAAGCTGTCTACTTGATCTGTTTCTGTCTTGATAATTCTGCATGTATACTTTGAAGTTCGGGGTGCTGACCTTTTTCCCCTGAACAAGGTAAACTATATATGTCTGACTGATTAAAGTAAGCTTGTTAACCCATTTTGAGTTGCTTTCCTTTATCAAAGCAGATCCAAGAACCTGTGGTGGCAGCAAACCCTGAGGACGCTTGGGGTGCTTGCTGCTACACAGGCAAGTCAAACTACCGCTTCCACCTTGACCACTATATTTTTTCAGATCCTGGTGAAGACAGTCCATGACCCTTGTAAGCACAAGTGAGGTGGGATTTTTGTTGTTTTTTTCTTCTTATTGGAGTTCAGTTTCCCAGACTCAGGCTAAATTGTAAATATCTGAAGGATTGATTTCCTTTGAACCCTGATAATTCACAGCTTTGCTGAGTCATGTAGGTTTTGTACTTTCTGACTCTGAGCCAATCAGGGGCCAAGTCTTTGTTATATATTCTGCAAGGTTGGTATTTTGCTTTGGGGGTTCACTCATGAGAAGGATATTTTGATTTTCTGGTTGAGACTCTGAGTAGCCATATGTTCAGAGCCCCCCGACGGCTCATATTTCTGTGCTCCCTCAATCCAGTGATGTATATAAAGTGTATAGCAATATTGCTTTACTCAGACAACTGGAGCCCTGTCTTTGTGCTAATTTCTCTGCTTGTATTTTCTCTGTATTTTCTCCACTTTCAGGGTGCTGACCTTTCCCCTGAACTAGTAAATGTGATTAATGTAGATTGCTGACCCCTTGAAAAGTTGCCTTTCCTTTAAAAAAAGCAAATCAAAGAACCTGTGTGTAATGCAATGCCAAAAGAAGGCAACTTCCCAGGTTCAAAATACCAGCATAGGTGCTCTCTATTTTATTCAGTAACAAACCCAGAACAGAGAAGATCAAAACATGACATCATTCAAAATACAGCATTTACTAAGTGTGATTAAATAATCTCCAAGGACTACCCCACCCCAGGACTTTCCAATCATTCAATCAATTCCAAAGTCCCAGTTCTAAATACTACTCCACCCCTAGGCTATACCTTCATTTGGTCCACCACAAAACCCCTCTTCTCAAATGGAGATTATTTTCCAAACATAGGTGAAGTACCTTCATTTGTCAATCACAGAGCACAATAAGGTCAAAAGTTCCCCACCCCTAGGATCACAATTGAATCTACCCCAGAGTTACATCAAGTTTAAACACAGCACTTAATACCCAAATGGAGGTCTTTTCTTCATCTTGACACGAGGCAAGTTCTCAGCAATCTTAGTTCCTGGGGAGACAAGGCTTAGCAAGGCCATAAGATACATTGCCAGTCCCTTCATGAATTTATCCTCTGTCTGTAGAACAGTCCTAGAACCCCTGAACACATTAGCAAAGCCCTCTCCCAGGATTTCTGTAAACATACAACAAGAAAATCCTTCTTCAGGGCTTCTGAACCAACAGAAAGGCTCCCAGACCCCTGCAACAACAGCACTGTCCCTCACCAGTGGACAGTATTCACTCTGTCTGCAGGACAGTCTCCAGACCCCTGCAACAACAGTACTGTCCCTCACCAGTGGGCAGTATTCACTCTCTGTCTGCAGGACAGTCTCAGGCCTTCTTAGCGAACAGCCAGGTTCCAGGACTTCTTCAACAAAAGGACAGTCTTTCACCAGTGGACAAATCTGGCAAAATAACATCAAAACAGACAGACAAAGTACCAGCAAAACAGCCATGTCTCCTCAGTCCTTGGCAGCTCAGGGGGCAGGTCTCAAAAGTCCAGGGCAATTCAAAGCGGCCACCAGCAATTCTCTTAGTCTCTCTCTCTCTCTACGAGGTGCTGCTTCCAAAAAAAAGATCTTCCGCCTCTCTCTAGTGTCTCTCCAAATCTACGTCAGCAGCTCCTCCCAGTTCAGGACTTTCTTTTCACATCAACAAGTCCATCCCACAGGTGGGATTAACAAGCTCTGGGTTTTAATACAATCAATTTGAAAACCAAGCTCAATACAGGGGAATCTCCACATTCCATTACTATCACATTAG
Organism: Petaurus breviceps papuanus; assembly: GCF_028583685.1. Taxonomy (NCBI): domain Eukaryota; kingdom Metazoa; phylum Chordata; class Mammalia; order Diprotodontia; family Petauridae; genus Petaurus; species Petaurus breviceps. The sequence continues at coordinate 30,045,141 of NW_027185809.1, forward strand.
ACCGTTGTGAGACAGGTTAGTTTTACCCTACTGATGAGGCTTTGGGGTTTTAAGCAGGAACCACCCCTGCAGGTATTTCTGAATCTGAATCTTTGTATCCAAGTTTGCCCCACCTTCAGGGGGAATAGGAGATAGGCCAAGCCCCAGCCCAGATAAAAGAAATATGCAGAAGAGATTGCAGACCCCATATTGGTTTAACAATCTATTGGAAGAATGGATCAACTACTGTGACTAGGGCACTGATTGATACTGGGGCTGAGGCCACACTTATCTATGGAAACCCTGATAAGTTTAAACATGGAACTCCTATTACCATCACGGGTCTAGGAGGTGCTGAAATATCAGCCAGACAGGTTAAAATAACAATGAAAATTGGGCAGTTACCTAAGAAAGAATATACTGTGGTTGTTGTACCCATTCCTGAATACATCATTGGGATAGATGTATTGAGAGGCATGACACTGAATTTACCTGAAGGGAGATACCAATTTGCTGTGAGGAAGATAGGAATTAATACAGTTTTAGTGGGAAAACTAAAAATGGACCCAATCACTTTACCTGAACCTTCTGAAGTAATTACTTTAAAACAGTATCGTGTGCCAGGTGGGCAAGATGAAATTACCACTACTATAAAGGAATATGTTGAAGCAGGAGTGTTGGTCCCTACAACCACAAGATGGAATAATCCTGTCTGGCCAGTAAGAAAATCAGATGGGACATGGAGAATGACTGTGGATTATAGACAGTTGAATAAGGTGACTCCTTCTTTGTATGCTGCTGTTCCAGATACCATCACCTTAATAGAAAGGATCCAGAAATATGATGGGACTTGGTATGCAGTTATTGACTTGGCAAATGCCTTCTTCACCATCCCAATAGACCCTAAACAATGGGACCACTTCGCTTTCACTTGGCAGGGTAGACAATATACTTTCACCCGCTTGCCACAAGGGTACATACATAGCCCCACTATTTGTCACAGGATTGTGGCTGAACAGTTGGATGAATTAAAGCTACCTGGTGTACAGCTTACCCACTACATTGATGATATCATGATACAGGGAAAAGATGCAAAAGTAGTGGAAAGGAGTTTGACCCTTCTAATTGAGCATATGAAAAGTAAAGGGTGGGAAATTAACCCTGCAAAGGTTCAAGGACCAGCTCAAAATGTGAAATTTTTGGGTATACAATGGAACAAGGGGCTAAGGGAGATTCTTCCTCAAGCCCGACAAAAGATTCAGGATTTTCCTACCCCTACCAATAAGAAGGAGGCCCAAAAGTTCATAGGATTGTTTGGATACTGGAGGCACCACATTCCACATTTGGGACAGATTTTAAAACCTTTATATAGAGTCACACGGAAGAAATATGAATTCGATTGGGGACTTGAGCAGAGTAAAGCTTTTGAAGAAGCCAAGGCTGCCATACAATTGGCCCTAGATTTGTGGCCCATGCAAAATGGTCCAGTGGAATTGCAAGTGACTGTACAAGATGATTATGCAAACTGGAGCTTATGGCAAAAACAACAAAGCCGAAATGTACCTTTGGGATTTTGGTGTAGGAAACTCCCTTCATCTGGAGTCCAGTATACACCTTTTGAAAAGCAGTTGTTAGCTGCATATTGGGCTTTGGTGGAGACTGAACAACTGACTCTGGGCCATGAAGTGATATTAAGACCTGGAATCCCAATTATGATCTGGGTAATGAGTACCCCAGCTTCTCACAGAATTGGACATGCCCAAGAGGCTAGTATAATCAAATGGAAGTGGTATATTCAAAATAGAGCGAAAACAGGCAAAAGCGGAGTCTCTGCTCTACATGAATCTGTAGCAAACATAGAAATTGAGAGGAATGACACACCCCCTGAGCCAAAGCAACAGTTGGTAAAGTCCACTGTAAAGTGGAATGAGGGATATGATGTATTAACTGAGGAACAAAAGAGACATGCATGGTTTACTGATGGGACAGCAAAATATTTGGGGCAAAAAAGACATTGGAAAGCAGTGGCCTATAACCCATGTACTAGAAGGACTTTGGAAAGTACTGGGATAGGTGCAAGTAGCCAATATGCTGAACTTATGGCAGTATATCAAGCCATAAAAATAGAACAAGGAGGACAGTGTCATATATTCACTGATTCATGGGCGGTAGCTAATGGGTTAGCTACATGGATGCCCATGTGGAAAAATGAAAATTGGGAAATTCATGGGAAACAAGTCTGGGGCAAAGAATTATGGGAAGATATCTGGAACATGTCTTTGGTCACTGACTTGTCAGTTTTTCATGTAGATGCTCACGTGGCCCCCACCACACCAGAACGTGAGTACAATGCTCATGCTGATCGACTGGCAAAGATTGCTACTGAACATATTGTCCCTACTTTGACAACAACTGATGATCCGGTATTAGCAAAATGGGTCCACCAAACAGCAGGCCATTTGGGGGTCCAGGCCACACACCAGTGGGCACAAGATCGAGGTATTAGTATCTCTCATTCCCTGTTAAAACAGATAGCAGAAGACTGTCATATATGTCAATTGGAAAAGGAGCGAACTGTTCCTTGGGTAATAACTGGAGAGATAGCAAGAGGAAAAGTCCCAGCCCAAATCTGGCAAATAGATTATATTGGTCCACTACCACTGGATAAAGGATGCAGATTTATATGTTGGGTATGTGTTGATACCTATTCAGGTGTACTAGTAGCTTGTCCTTATAAGAATGCAACCCAGAAAAACACTTGTAAAACTCTAGATCTCATAAGCCTATATTATGGAACCCCAATGCATATTCAAAGTGACAACGGGTCACATTTCAAAGGCAATGAAATGAAGAAGTATTGTATACTAAACAATATAGAATGGATATATCATATTCCATATTATCCAGAAGCATCTGGGTTGATTGAAAGAATGAATGGATTACTGAAAGGACAATTGAGGAAGTTAAGTTCCAATAATTCATATCAACATTGGAAGGATAATTTGTTCATGGCTTTGCGTAATTTGAATAATAGACCATTGGGAGGAAGTACACCTCTAGCCAGAATGATGACCCCCAATCTGCAAATTAGAAAACAACAAACACACAAGATCCCAATTATTGAGTATTGGACCTTGAGGCCAGATGTCCCAGCACCGTACCCAGGACCACCTGGTTCAATGGGGTATGATTTACATTGTTTAGAGGACTTTTGGTTGGACAGAAAAGAAATAAGAAAAATCTCCACTGGGATATGCATAAGAATCCCTAAAAATCACTTTGGACAGATTTTACCCAAATCAGGATTAGCAGCTCAAGGAATACATGTATTGGCTGGAGTAATAGATTCTAATCATCAAGGAGAAATTGTTGTAACATTCCAGAATTTAAGTGAAAGGCCCATACAGATTCACAAGAATGATAGGATAGTTCAAGTGATTATTGTTCCTTGTAAAACAATGCCACTTGTAAAAACTGACCCTCCTTCCAAAATAACTGTCACAGGAACTGAAGGATTTGGTTCTACTGATAGAATAAAATCAGGAGCTAAAGTATGGGTAAAACGGAAGCCAGATGATCTTCCAAAGGCTGCAGAGATTATAGCATATGGGAGGGATAACACTGTAACTATTGTTTATTCTGGAGAAGATGATTACAAAATTGTACCCTTAACTCATTTATTCTACCGTGAATGAGGCTACGATAGTCTGGTTATTGTCTCTTTGCTTTTTCTTGATTTTTTGTTTGTTCACCTTGTTTGTTAGATTTGTTTCCACAGGCTTGGTACCCTCCATCTGTAGATGCCTGATAGCTTAAGCTGGATGTCACCCCCTGTCTGCAACTGTGATGTGTCACCCTTGGACCTGGCATCAAGCATATTAAGAACTGACCTCTCAAATGGGACCCCTTAGGACAGGGACAGCTCTACATCCGATTTCAGCAGCAAGTAGCCATAGAAGAAGAGATCTTCACCCCTTACCACAAGATTTTGGGGCCCCATTTGTTCGGGGTGGGGGGAATGATGGGGAGCTTGTGCTCAAGCGCCACCCTAAAATATGGTTTTCTGTGTTTATTGTGTGCTATTCTTGTTATATTGTTGTGAAATTTTGTTGACACCAGTTATTCCTACTGTATTTTTGTCAAGTAAGGGACATGAAAGATCTTGGGGCCGAATGTAAGGGTTATGGGATTTAAAGATCTTCCATGCCCCGTTGGACTTGCTGATGTAGCAGGAAGGGGCGGAGCAAGAGGAAGCGGAAGCCAAGCTAGCGTTCTTGCGTTGGCTGGCGGTGGTGGTGACGGCGGCAGCAGCAGAGGCAGTGGCAGCGCGAAGCCCTTTTTGAGTTATGACTGCTAAGGACTTTCTGCTAAGGACTCCTGCTGAGGACTGCCAGGGGCCGGAGCTGCTGGGAGCGTGCTTCCAGGACGCTGGGTGGTTGCTGTGTGTGGGGAGAGGAGGACCTTTGCCTGAGGTAGCCTGTTCTGTTTTAAAGGCTTGAAAATGTGGGTGCTTTCTACTTTATCTACCTGTGCCAATATCATAACTACTCTGATGGCTTTCACTTTCTGGTTTTGGGACTCAGTCTTTTGGTATCTTAATAAATTTTCTAGTTTATTTCCTCATATGGCAAACATGATGTATTTTGTAATGGATAATTATAGCAGCATATTTGTAATCTCTATAGGCATTGTGAATATGGCATTGCTGATACACTGTGCTAGCAGACCATTCTGGGTATGCTAAGGTGCTTGCTAATACAACCGTGAGCTCAAGAGATTTTGGAATAACGGTATCCCCCAAACCTGTTTCCAGCCCAACCCCCAAATCAATCTCTGAGGAGAGAAAACATTGTAGAGAAGGGAGCCACTTTCCTTGTCACCACCAGCAACAACTGCTGACCAATTGCCACATGAAAAACATATAAACATAGGAGTCCTGAGAGTGGCTACATCTCCTGGACCACTAGTCTTGCTTCTAGCCTAGCTCTAACACTTAGCATCCATGGAGGCAATGACAGAAAAGAAGAGGCTAGTCATCTCCACCAACTGCCAACCTGCTGCCACTCAAAGGGCAAGCATGTCAGCCTAACTGAAGCATTAGGGCACCCTGAGGGAGAGATAGGAGGCATGTGCCAAGCAAGTTGAAATACCACTACCTTGGCCATGAGGAAATCAAGGGAATGGAGGAGATTAGGACAGCAAGAAGTGGTGGGAATTGGGTGAACCACACTGACTCTATTTTGTGACTCAGTTCTGGAGCTAGCTCAGTTCCCTTACTTTGTTCAATTGTGGGAATTGGAAGAAAACCTTATTTCATTGTTTGAACTTAACTATGCATGACCAGGAAACTGGACCAACTCTACCTGCTGCTTAGAGACCCTTAATGATCTAAATTATGCCAACCAGAAATTCATTCAGGTCCAAAGACTTATGCAGGAGTTTTCTCACAGTTGTATATCCTCCTTACTGATTAATCAGTTATTGTTTCCATGTTCTTTTGATTGTTTTCAGACACTTGGTGGGTGGGATGGGACACCTCTTTTTCTGAATTTAGGGAATTATTCTAGAGCTTGGAAGGCTCTCTCCCCCCCAACTTGGAAAGCCCCTAATCTTTCATCAAATCAGAAATCAAATTACTTAATGTTTCATTTTTTCCTTTTAATTGATTGGTTTTATTTGATTAATTGTTAATGTGTAAATGTTTAATTTATAATGTCTCTCCCTGTATAGGAGTCTAGATCTAATCTGAGGAGGTCTGCTCTCATTTGTTGGGCACTGTCAATGCATTGCTTAATAAATTGATACGCTCAGAAGGTCTAACTTTTGTTTCCTCAGTCATTTAATTTTTCACTCACCACAGCCATCATCTTCCCTCAGACTCTGAGAGAAACAGTCCACGACCTTGGACCTAGGAGCTTTTGGAATAGCAATGCTTCTAGCTCAGTACCTAAATCCATCATTTTGGGAAGCAATGCCTGCGGAAATGCAGCCTAGAAACTGCCCCTGTGGGTGTAATAGCCACATCTAAAGAAGATCCAGAAGAGAAAATTCTTGTCACCAAAGTCATTGACACTGCTCAATGGTTCAACACAGAAACTGATGTGATTTTATTAATGGAAATGGCATTAGAGGCATTCTTATCTGCTTTGCCGATGCACCGTAAGGACCATGGGACTTCCATCTGATTTGCTTCTGAAACCTTTGTGGGTGTTCTCTCCCCTATTAGAATGTAGGCTCCTTGAGAGCTGATACTGTCCCCAGTGCTTTTAGCACAGTGTATAGTAAGCAACTAAAATATGCTTCATTTACTCATTATCATACATTATTCCCCTTTTCTTATGCTTCGGTCTAACCAAACTGTCATTCTTGCCGTTCCTCACACAGGACATCTCATCCCCTTTCTTCATGTCTTTGCATAAGATGTCCCTGGAGCCTGGAATACCCTATATTCCTTACTTCTGTCTCATAGAGTTCCTGGTTATCTTCAAAGTTTAGCTCACACCTTTTCCTACATGAGGCCTTTTCTGTTCACCCCAGTAGCTAGTGCCTCCCCATGAAGATTACCTTGTATTCATTTTTTATCAACTGTATTTAAATGTTCATACGTTGTCTTCTCCTATAAAATATAAGCTTTTGAGTATTGTTTCATTTTTGTCTTCGTATGCTCAGAACATAGCACCAGACCTGGGATACAATAGGTGTTTAACAAATACTTGTTGACTGATTTGTGAGTTATGTGGCTTGATGTGGTACAGTAGAAAGAGCATTAAGTTTGAAGCCAAAGGCTATGGGTGTACTCCTAATTGTAACAGGGTAACCTTGGGCAGATCACTCAATCTCTCTGCAATCAATTTACTCTTCTATAAAATAGAAGAGTTGCTGATATTTAAGGTCCTTTCCAAATCTAAGTTCCAGTTCTACATGGGCAGGTAGGTGGCACCATAGCGCACAGAGCACCAGGCCTGGAGTCACAAAGACTCATCTTCCTGAGTTCAAATCTAGTCTCAGACACTAGCTGTGTGATCCTGAACAAGTCACTTAACCCTGTTTGCCTCAGTTTTCTCATCTGTAAAAAGGAAATGGCAAACCACTCCAGTATCTTTGCCAAGAAAACCCTCCAATGGGGGAAGTACTGAAGAGTCAGTTCTGAAATGACTGAACAAAACCAACAAACAACCATTTCTACATTTCTATAATGCTATGATTCTATAAGCCGGGACATAAAGAAAAAACAAACTGACTGAGTTGGTTATGAAGAGACCTGCTCTGTTTCAACCTTTTTTTTTGTCTTCCTTATAACTCACTTTCTGCCTCCTTTCCCTTTGCCAATGAGATTGGATCATGAGGCTGCCTCAGCTTCCTCAGATTTGGAGATACAACATTTGCTGTCCTGGGTCCCTATCTTATCTCTATCTCTTAGGGGATAAAACTGACCCCACAGGGGCGGCTAGGTGGCATGAATATGAATATGAATAGAGCACTGGCCCTGGAGTCAGGAGGACCTGAGTTCAAATCTGGTCTCAGACACTTAACACTTACTAGCCATGTGACCTAGGGCAAGTCACTTAACCCTAATTTTGCCCTGCTTTCCTCCCTCCAAAAAGCAAAAAAATAAAAAATAAAATAAAACGAAACTACTTCAAAATTTAAAAAAAACTGACCCCAGATCATTCTAGTCTCGTTTCCTTCAGACCTGGCACAGCCTCCTATACTGATACCCCAATTCCTATCTCCACTCCCCTCCTTTCCTTTATATGGCTAGACAGAATCAACATCTGACAGGATAGAGGGGTTAAAGGCTGTTTAGGCAAAGCAACTATAGTAATGGAATATCCCATGATAAGACTCAGCCATAAACCTGTGAATTTTCTTGTACTTCCTTCCGTGGGGGCATTGAACCTGGTGGGAGACTGTATTCTAAGTATTAAAGTTTTCTCTGTAAAGGGAAGAGAGAGACAGAGACAGAGACAGAGAGAGACAGAGAGACAGAGAGACAGAGACAGAGAGAGACAGAGAGACAGAGACAGAGACCTGATTCCTTATCCTGGCAGCTTAGATGATATGGTGGAAAGAGCACTAGACCTAGAATTACTAAGACCGGAGCTGAAATCTAGTCTTAGATGCTTACTAGCTGTGTGACCCTGGGCAAGTCTCTTTTAACCTCTTTTTGCCTCAGTTTCCTCATCTGTAAAATGGGGGTAATAATAGCACCCACCTCCCATGGTTTTGTGAAGACCAAATGAGATAATTATAAAGTACTTAGCATGGTGACCAGCACAGAATAGGAATAAATGTTAGCTATTGTTATTATTATGTCCTGGGTTCATAACCTTTGGCAAGTCACACCCTTCCAATGCCTCAGTTTTCTTTTTCTTTCTTTCTTTCTTTCTTTCTTTCTTTCTTTCTTTCTTTCTTTCTTTCTTTCTTTCTTTCTTTCTTTCTTTCTTTCTTTCTTTTTGTTTTTGTTTTTTTTTT
>NW_027185809.1:30053694-30099098 GCF_028583685.1 Petaurus breviceps papuanus
TTTTTGGAGGGGGGAAGGCAGGGCAATTGGGGTTAAGTGACTTGCCCAAGGTCACATGGCTAGTAAGTGTTAAGTGTCTGAGGCTGCATTTGAACTCAGGTCCTCCTGACTCCAGGGCTGGTGCTCTATTTACTACACCACCTAGCTGCCCCATGCCTCAGTTTTCTTATCTGTCAGATGGAGATAGCAATGTAGGATTACAAATTTGGAGTTGGAAGGGATTTTAGAGATCATCTACTTCAAGTCCTTTTTTTACATAGATGAGGAAACTGAGGCTTAGGGACATTAAGTGACTTGCCTAATGCCTCATATATCAGAGGTGGGATCTGTTTCACTTACCAAAGTTTCATTAAGATAATGGCTGTGAAAGTGCTTTGTAACCTATAAAGCACAATACAAATACAATTTTTAAAAATGTGTAACACAGCTAACTGGGCTTAAGGCCTGTCAGAAGCTTCTAATTAAGTGGTAATACAGTCATTCATTTTCTAGCCCAGATCTTGAAAACTGTGTCATCAATGAGAACAACTTGTTTCCACAGGAATCTGTCCACACTCTTCAAGTTTTCTGTTGACAAGTCTTTCTCATTTCTACTTTGTCCATACTTGTTCAAAGAGGGAGGACTACAGCATCCTCCTTGAGTTCAAGTTTTCCATTTTGGGTCAAAGCCCATAGATAAAAAAAAGATTAAAAATTTAAAAAAGTCTGAGCTACATGATGTCAGACATTTGGCTTTTATGTTGTTTTCATAATGATATGACTAGGGTCACAGTTAAATATAGATGTCCCTTATAATCTTGTGTTCCAATCACTCAAACTTATCTGAAAATTAACCATTAAAGGTTGATGGTTATATAGCATGTTTCAAAAGTCTTAGTGCAACTTTCAGATAAAGTTTAAACTAAAGATTTTTAAAATATTCTGTACTTGTAAAGTCCATGCAAATGTTTTTTAGTCAAATTCTAAATTATTATTTAAAAGCAACACCAGATTTTTTTCTTATCATTTAAAACAAGTGCCTTATTAAAAAAAAACAATCCAGTACATAAAAATCAAAGTACATAAAAATATGGTGGTGACTTGATAGAAGGAATATTTGATTTGAAGTCTGGAGATACCTAGGTATGAATCTCTTCCAATAATGAGTAGCTGAGCATGGGCAAGATACAACCTCTTGTGTGAAACTCAGTTTCTTCATTAGTAGAAAGACAGGGTTGAACTAGATTATCTGAATACCACTTTCTATGATCCTATGTCAACAGTTTTGTCCAAGTCCAAATTCAATTGGAATTTAGAAAAATAATGTTGGAAGAGACAAGATTTATCATGCAGAGCAGGGAATTTACGTCAGAAACTGCCTTTTTAATCATCTATTCACCACTGCAAGTGGGTATTCTTAATTCTCTCTACTGGAAAGTCTCAGGTCCACCATATTTGGGGATTTCGGTTCCTGAGGTGAGGTAGCCTTCTGCCTTAATAATCAATGCCTTTCCTTTTTTTGATATTTTTCTTGCTCTTTTCATTTATATAGATCCGAGTTCTTAACTATTTGCTTGGATATTTGCCTCACTCTGTCCTATTTGTGTCTTTTTTGAGTTTTGTTTCTCTTTACCTGGCTTCTGATTTTTGGTGTATCCTGATACCATTCATGTATGCTCTAAATCTGGCTTCCTATTTCATTCTGACTCATATATTGTTCTGATCCCTCCTTATCAGCCTCAAATGATCTTCCTTCTGCTTGTCTGATTCTTGACTCTTTATCTACCACTCCTGACCTGCTGCTGTCATCTGGTCTGATTCCAAGGTTTATTGGCTTATTGAGAGGTCTGTGAGGTGGTCATTCCTGATATTCTTCCACTGTTTACCATAACGTGCTTCTTTTGTGTTACTTTCCTTTCCTTAGTTCCCTTTAACTTTTCTTTAACTTTCCCTTTAATTTTATCTTTCTTCCTATTTATGCTTTATTCCTGCCAATGGTACCTTTGGGTACCTGTTTAAACAAGACTTTAGACAAATACTTAAGGGTACCATTGGCGGCAGTAAGGCATATTTGCTGCTATCTATGTTTTTGTTGTTATTGAGTTGTTTCAGTCATATCCAGCTCTTTGTGACCCCATTTTGGGGGTTTTCTTGGCAAAGATACTGTAGTGGTTTGCCTTTTCCTTCTCCAGCTCACTTTACAGATGAGGAAACTGGGGCAAACAGGTTTAAGTGACTTGTCCATGGTCACACAGTTAGCAAGTATCTGAGGCCAGATTGAATTCACAAAGATGAGTCTTCCTGACTCCAGGTCTGGCATTCTATCCACTGGGCCACCTAGTTGTGCTGCTATCTATGTTCAAGTAGGGCTTTTCCCCTATGCCAGAGGCTCTTAGTATGGGATCTATTAATTTTCAAAAGTATTTCAACAACTGTATTTCAGCATTATTGGCTTCCTTTACAACTCTGTGTATTTTGTTTTATGTATTTGAAAACATTCTGAAAAAGAAGTCCATATTGTGAAAATATGTTTAACATAATTGCACATATATCAGATTGCTTACCCTATTGAGGAAGGGAAAGGAGGGAAAGTTTAGAATTCAAAATCTTATAAAAAGTGAATGTTGAAAACTGTCTTTACATGTAATTGGAAAAATTAAATACTATTTACAAATGAAATAAAATAAAATATCTTGATGTACAACTCAAAAGAAAGAGAGAAAAAGAAAGAAAGAAAGAAAAAGTTCACAAGTTTAGCCAGATTGCCAAAGGATTCCATAACACAGAAAATGTTAAGAACCCCTACACTATATACAACCACCCCAAATCTTCCTAATATGGGCATAGGAAGTAGAAAGGCAGATGAGTGGCTCTAAGATAGCTATTAGGATTGTGATCCAAGCAAAAACCACTTGATTTGAGATATTTTTTTTTTACTCTAGTTTACCAGTTCCTATTTTCATATGTGGTCAACAAACCCAGCCTACATTGTTTCCCCAGCTCCTAGAGCTTTGGCTTGGTAGCTATCACACTACCTAAGTCCAGGGTTTAAAATATAAAGATGATTACATAACACTTTATAACTTCACCAGACTGCCAAAAGAGTCCACAACACAGAAAAGATTAAGAACTCCTTTCCTCCATAGAATCACCTGCTAAAGGTTTTTCTTCTATACATATGTGTTCACCTAATATGGACGTGGGAGATAAAAAGGAAGGTGAATAGGGTTCTCGTCCCACTAAGATTTTTTTCCTTGCCAATTTCTTGTTACCTCCCAGAAAAAGACTATAACACTCACATTGTAAGTGAGTTCATTCACTGAATGGAACTAGAAATTAAAGATAATGCCATTAAAACACTCACACATCAACCACTCTGGTAAAAATATGAAACCTCTACTTCCTCACTTCTGCCAAGAATTCCTAAGTGTACACATATGACTTCTCAGGGGATTACTTTTATGAAAGGAAGGAAGGAAGAAAAAAGAAAGAGAAAAAGATGAGGAGAAGAGAGAGGGGGAAAGAAAGAAGAGAGGGAAAGAAAAAGAGAGGAAAGAAAGAGAAAAAGAAAGTGGATGGAAGGAAGAAAAGAGAGGGAAAGAAAAAGAGAGGAAAGAAAGAGAAAAAGAAAGTGGATGGAAGGAAGAAAAGAGAGGGAAAGAAAGAGAAAAAGAAAGTGGATGGAAGGAAGAAAAGAGAGGGAAAGAAAAAGAAAAAGAATGAGAGAAAGAAAGGAAGGAAAGAGAGGAGGAGGAAAGAAGGAAGAAAGAGAGGAAGAAAAGATGGAAGTAAGGAAAGAAGGAAGGGAAGGAGGGAGGAACAAAGGAGGAAGGAAGAAAAGGAAAGGAGAAAAGTGGGCTGGGAATTGAGCTTGGGACTTCACAAACGACTTTTCAGAGTCTTTGGGGAGAGGAGGGTAACTCTCACCAAGGCCTAGCATTTCTTTCTTCCTGGTGTTTCAATATGCAGAGCATCAGAGAATACAAGACCAGGGGTTTCTTTGATCTTCTCTCAGACTTTCCCCCAAAACTAGTCATCATGCCTCTTCAGACCCTTCTCCCCATCCCCCAGGCATGCCATTTTGACGTTCTTCTCTTGCTCAACCTCTCCTGGCTTGGTGGCAATAGATATAGCAATGGCCTCATCAGAATCTTAAAAGCTTCCCCTCTAAACCCAGAAGGGAAATTAAGGGGGAGGGGAAGGGGATATAGTGATTACAAAGGTAGATCACCAACCCTGCACTACATGGTAGGCTCTCTATCCATTCTGTGTTCCCATGCTTATCCTAAAGTAGCCCGTGCAATTTCTTGTAAATGCCCCACTGTAGAATTTTGCTCTTTTGGTTATGTGCAAATATACTCCTTCTCTGATAGTGTGTGTTAAGCGGCAATGCTTTGTGTGAGGAAGCCTTGAACTTTATTTCCTCCTAGTCCATGTGGCCCTGTGAAAACAATCCTTGGTTCTTTACCTGCTTCTGCTTTTTATTCTTCCAATCAAAGTGAGGTAGACAAATCTGGAGCCTCAACCTTGTGAGTTACAAAATGTCAGGAAAACAAGTGTCAGGGATTCTAGAAATCCCATACCATGCTGGGTTTTGCAACCAGACCAGTATCAATGCCCTGAGTAGCAAAGAGTGGCCTTCAGGACCCAACCTAGCAGTAGATGAGGCAAGGACTCTAGGCAGCAATGACTCATCTGGATAAGAACTTTGTGGCACCAATGCTATGTAGGAACTGTGCTAAGTTTGAGGTCATGCTCCCAAAGCCTGCTGTGGCATAGAAGAGAATGTGTCCCCAAGGTGATGGGGGGAAAGTTTGCACTTTAGTTATTCCTATGTCTTCAGAGTAAACATCCCTTTTTAAATGCTAAAGATAAATGAATGCTCCATGATCAGGTTCCATTACATACCCTTTTGTTACTGTCTATTAGAATGTAAACTTCTTTTAAGAAGGGGCAATTTCATTTTGCCATTGTAACCCAAGAGCCTAGCAGAGTTCTTGGCTCCACAGTAGGTATTTATTAAATGCTTGTTGATTGATTGACTTATGGCATTGGTTATTGACCTTTATGGTTGAGAGAGAGACAGAGAGAGAGACAGAGAGAGAGAGAGAGAGAGAGAGAGAGAGAGAGAGAGAGAATTTATTCTTGATTCCCTGCAGTTCTGCAGATCCCTTAACTCCAGCAAATTTTAGGGATGAGAATCCAAGATATTTCAAAACATGGGTTATATTCAGTTGGATTGAAACAGCATTGATCCAGAAGATTAGGCCTTGGTTCTAGACACAGTACTGCCACCAGTTCACTTATTGAGTGTAGATTACTTCTCTGTGCCTAAGTCCCTTTATCTGTAAAATAAAGATAATAATGGTCATTCCTTTTATTATCATGCAAATATTGGAAGAGTAGAATGGAGGTGTGTGAAAGTAACTTGAGGGAGAAGCTAGGTGGTGCAGTGAATAGAACACCAGCCCTGGAGTCAGGAGGACCTGAGTTCAAATCTGGCCTCAGATACTTGACACACTTGCTAGATGTATGACCTTGGGCAAGTCACTTAACCCCAATTGCCTTGCCTCCCCCCTCCAAAAAAAAAAGTTACTAGAAAAGTGAATTAAATACAATACCTTCAATGAATGGATTTTTGCTTTGATTGAGTGCTTCTAGATTTAATTGCCATGTTATACTTTTTCATAGAAAGTAGGATGAACTAGTTGACTACTCACATCATTTGATTTCAGGGATAACAGACAGATCTTCCTACTCCCTCCTTCCCTCCTCACAAATTGTCCTACTCAGATTGCTAATGCATGAAATTCTACAATTGCAAATTCTTTGAAATGCAAATAACCCTGAAAGCATAATATTAATACCCTTCCCATTTTTTGGCCAGACTTTTGTCACTTTCCAGCCATTGTCACACCGGGTCACCTCTCTACTCTGGTCATTATCCCCCATCTCCTTCCTGTGGGAACCTTAGACTTTGCTCCTTGAACCAAGTTGGAGTCTGATATCTTACTTATCTTTCCAGGAACAAGTTTGTTCTCCACTTCTTGGGCCATCCCCTTATCATGTGGTTTTCAAAGCTTCCACCTCACCCCACCCCTTCCCAGTCCCATCCCTGCTTTAGGTGTTGTCTTCTTTTATTGGAATCAAAATTTCTTGAGGACAGGGACTGTCTGGCTTACTTATAAATGTCTCCATATCGTTTAGCATAAATGCTTAATAAATGTAAGCACTAAGTACTTAGGAAATGTTTTGTCTATGTATTTCATGAGTACAGTGAACTCTCAGAAAGAAAATCCTCTCCATCAATGTAGTTGGGCACCTGCTCTGCAATTTACAGCCCTAGAGAGTTACCTAAGGTCATATAGCCAATATATATCAGCTGCAAGACTTGAACCCATTTTTTCCTGACTCTTAAGATGGTTCTCCACCCATCATGCAATGTTATTTTTCATTAATCACTTATCTCTTATTTATATCTTATCATAAAAGAACATATTTCCCTGACAGCAGGTTTTGCATGGGTGGTATGGTGAGGAGTAGTGGTATTCAAAATGCAATAGAAATGGGTATCTATAAGCCACCTATTAACTTAGAAAACTAACAATTAACACTATTTATGTTGTATTGTATTTTATTTATTTTGTTAAAAATTTCCCAATTACATTTTAATCTAGTTCTACCACACTCAGGAGGTTGTGGTTGTTTGGCACATGGGCCTCTGTAATGGTAATGGGAATTTTGAAGATCTTCCCTGCCCCTTAGTAAGACTAAGGGGTAAAGATCTTCCCTGATTTGAAGATCTTCCCTGACCCCTAATAGGCTAAATGTAATCACATGGAAACTGTGGTGGGAGGAGTTTACTGAAGGGTGGAACAGAGACCACAGGAATCTGGGAGTCAGAGCAGTTAGATGGTGGGAGAGAGAGGATGCTTCCAGGGAGACAGCTAGGCTTGTGAGTGTTCATTTGTGGGAAGGCTAAAGGATGGTGTGGCTCCCTGCTGCATTGCGGTGTATTAACTTCTATGTTGCTATGATGGATTCAGTTTCCTGGTGTTGGGATTTGGTTTTCTGGTGTCTAAATAAATGTTTTGCTTCTGTCTTCTATATGGAGAGTCTCCTTTATAATTTTTCCTAGGGTTAGGCCTAAATTTCTGATAATGTTTCAAGTATATCCAAGTGGATTAGCCACATTTTCCTATTATCTGTTCACAATTATGTTGTCTTGCTCCTAGAGAAATGACTGTGCTCAAAGCAATCCAAGATCTCTCTCCATCACTGCTCCTTTCCTTCCCCAAACTGTATTCAACCCAGGATACTTTTCCTCCATGTCTATTAAATGGACTGTGTCTGGAGGGACTTAGGAAGAAAATCAAGCATTCACCTTTTCCCAGGTGCTAAGAAAGAAAACTGTAACTGGTTTCGACTCATGGATGTTCTGCCTCCCATTCTGTCCTCCTGGGAATTTCCTTGGACTTCTTGGTGAAGTCTAGAGCTGCCCATTGCATTTTTGCCCACTGCATGCTCATTGCTATTACTCTGACAGAGCTCGGTGTCCTTAGAAGTCAAAAGTTAGTGTCATTAACACTCTTCAGAGGACGAGGTGCTCTAGGGAATAAGTATAAGTACAGCCTATGTTATGTTTCCTTCCGTCTGAATAAGTGAGTTTGACTAGAACCTATATTATGTTCCCTCTCCTCAGGGGTATAGGTTATGTTCAGGAAAAACTAGTGCCTCTGGTGTGAGGGCTAATATCCACCTGTGGTGTCCACCCGATCAACCTAACTCTCACCTGTGGCTCCACAAAGGTGTAGCATGCACAGAGGTCACATTCCGGTAAACTGTTTTGGGCAGATGTGCTAAGCCACGTTCAAGGGGGTCTCCAGCCCCTCGGTGAATTAGGGGGGTGTCTACCCCATTATGTGAAGACTTCTCCTGGTGGAATGGGCAGATGACAACAATTTGTTTTAATGTCCATAAAGGCAACTGAAACAGGACCATAGAGTGCTTAGAAAGCTTGGTCAGACAGTCACTACATGTGGAGCAATCATTATCAGTCATCTTGACTCTGTTCTGCTACTGGACTGTGATGACTCTTGAAGAGAAAGTGAGGCCAATGACATTGTACAACTCTGTCTCACGTAAATCCAATTTACACGTGAATCAAAAGACATAACCCACGCCATTTTGCCATTTTCACCTATCTTAAAGTCCTATGGCAACAAGCCAGTGACAAAGCAACAGGCAGACATGCACTAGGAGCTGAAGTCACAAGCCTGAGCACAGGCGGCCCAGACCGCAGAGGGCGGCTTCTCACTGGAAGCAGCAGTGCAATCTGGCCGCCCCCTGGGTGTCTGAGCAGCCTTTTAAGGATTGCACTGCTCAACTCCTGGTGTGAGGAAGGGGCTGGAAAAGATGCCCTAAAAACTGTGTGCTTCCCCAAGCCTGGCCTGATTACTGTGGCCACCCTATTGTGAAAACACAAAAAAATTTACAAAAACTTCTACAAAGATGATAGCACTCATCATCAGTACACAGAATGTGTGCACACTTATAAACGACACAAAATCCAGTAGACCTGAAAGATAAACAGCTCTCACTAAGAGAACTCAGCAGATATTACATTGAAATAGAACCCCTAAGTGAAACAAGACTGGCATATGAAGGCCAGTTTACTGAAATTGGAGCTAGATACATGTTTTTCTGGAGTAGCTGCCGTGAAGAAGAGTGTGGTGAAGCTGGAGTAGGTTTTGCAACCAAAACTAATCTATGAAGCAAGCTTGTATATTTACCAAAAGGATTGAACGACAGGCTTATGACAATGCAATTGCCAGTTGCTGGAAAACGCCATGCCACCATCATCAGTGCCTATGGTCCGACCATGACAAACCCTGATCAGGTCAAAGACAAATTTTATGAAAGACCTAGAGACCCTTCTCAATGTGCCAAAAGAGGACAAACATAATTCTGGGAGACTTTAATGCTAGAGGAGGTTCAGACTACCAGATATGGCAGGGGGTCCTTGGGAAGAATGGAGTGGGAAACAGCAACAGCAATGTTCACCTACTATTGAAGACTTATGCATCTCATGACCTCATAACCAACGCTGTTCTTCCATTTACCTAAATGCAACAAAACTTTGTGGAGGCACCTTCACAGCAAACATTGGCATTTAATAGACTATATGATTGTAAGGAGAAGAGACAGACAGAGTAATGAAGGCAATATGTGGTGCAGAGTGCTGGACTGGTCATATACTCTCCAAGCTAAATGTTCACATTTAATAAAAGCAGTGACCACAAGACAAAATGACTAGGGGAAGAATTAATGGCAACAGATTAGAGCACTTCTTTGAGCCGGAACAGTTGTGTTGCTAACTTGGAGGGAAAGTTGAGTTAAAACACAGTTGGCAACAGTAGAGCAGAAAGGGAGTGGGAAGCTTTCAGAGATTTGGCATACAGCACTGCATTTGCTTATCTGGGTCAGAACACTTACAAACATCAAGACTGATTTGACAAAAATGATGGGGAAATTCAGAAGCTCTCTCTAAGAAGACAGCATTTCATTCCATCAAAAGCAAAGTACAAGTGAAGCTTAGAGAGATGCAAGATTCTTGGCTCAGTAAGAAAACAGATGAAATTCAGTTTTATGCTGATAGTAACAATCTAAAGCACTTTAATGATGCCCAAAAGCTCATAAGCCAAAGACCTATAATGCATCTCAACTACCTAGTGCTGATGGAGCCACATTGATTAGTGATAAGGACACGATATTAGAGAAATAGGGTGAATATTTCCACAATGTTCTCAACAGACTATCATTAATCAATGCTGAAGCCATTGATGGTTTACCTCGGGTTGAAGTCAATCCCTCCCTAACTGAAGTTCCAACTGAAGCAGAGGTTTTGAATGCCATTACTCTTCTTTCATGTGGCAAAGCACCTGGTGCTGATTCTATTCTAGCAGAGACTTACAAGGTGGGGGGTCCATTGCTAATAAAAAAGCTGACTGAAATTTTCCTGGTTATATGGCAAGGGGAGCTTATCCCCAAAGAGTTCAAGGATGCCTCCATTGTCCAATTCTATAAAAGTAAAGGAAATAGATTTCCCTGTGACAATCACAAGGGGGGAGGGTGTCTGTCTGTTAGTCGTTGATGGCAAGATTCTTGCCAGAGTCTTCCTTAATGGGTTGATCCTTCATTTGGAAGATGGTCATTAACTTGAGAGCCAGTGCGGCTTCAGAAAGGGCTGAGGAGTGATCAATATGGTATTTTCTACCCAACAACTCCAGGAGAAATGCCAGGAGCAGAAGATAGGTCTGTACACAGTTTGTATATCTGACCATGGCCTTTGATACTGTCAGTTACAAGGGCTTATGGAAAATCATGTGAAAATTTGGTTGCCTGGAGAAGTTCATCAGTACTGTACATAAATTTCACAACAGCATGCTTCCCTGGGTTCTGGATAATTTACAATGCTTTCATGCTTTCCTAGTTACCAATGGAGTAAAACAAGACTGTGTGCTTTCTCCCATGCTATAGCACACTGTTTTCAGGCCAGGTTGTCAAAGGCCTTCAATGAGGACAAACAAGGCATCAAGGTCACTCACCACACTGATGATATATTCTTCCACCTGAAAAAGGTTATGAGTCAAGACCAAAGTGGAGGGAGTGCTGGTGTATGATTTTTTGTTTGCAGATGATTGTATACTGAGTGCAGATTCTGAAGCCAAGATGCCACAAGGTATGGATTCTCTGTTGCTTGGGCTAATTTTGGTCTAACAACACCAAGAAAACACAGGTACTCCACCAATCAGCACCACACCATTCATACTTAAGCGAATGGTTACAGCAAATGGAGAAGTTTCAAACGCTGTGGATAAACTCACTTACCTTGACAGCATACTTTCTAGGATGTACACACTGATAATGAGGTTGATACACGCATTTCCAGAGCTAATTCTAGTCACCAGACTGAAGGTCTACAAAACCATTGTGCTGACCTCTTTGTTGTATGCCTGAGAAATCTGGACAGTCTACCAGCTCCATGTCAGGAAATTGAATCACTTCCATTTGAATTGTTTTAGGAAGATTCTGAAGATCATCTGGCAAGATAAGGTACCAAACACTGAGGTATTTTCTTAAACTAAACTTCCAAGGATTCAAACTCTACTGCAGAGAGCACAGCTCTGATGGACTGGCCATGTTGTTTGAATACCAAATGTATACTTTCCAAAAAGACTGTTTTGTGGAGAACTCACACAGGGCAAGTACTCACATGGTGGTCAGAAAAAGCAATACAAAGACACTCTCAAGGTCTCTCAAGAACATTGGAATTGTTTTGGGACATGGGAGACAATGGCACAGGACCACCCAGTATGTTGTGCCCTCATCAAACAAGGTGCTGTGCTCTCTGAGCAAAGCAGAATTGAAATAGCTCAAAAGAAATGCTAGTTGTGCAAATTCAGAGAATCTGCCCCAAGGGTTCACATAGACTATTTATGCTGGACCTGTGGTAGAATATTCCAAGCTCATATTGAGCTTATCGGCCACAATCAGACACACTATGATTGACTCTAACTTAGTGATGTCATTTGGTCCTCTTCAAGAACAAAGGACAATCAACCAACCACGCCCAGCTCTTTATCTAGAAGCCACATTCAAGCCCTGGAATTCAGATACGGATGTACTCTCTGCCCCTTGGTCTCTCCTAATTGGACAGTTCCTCCAGAACCTACATTTAAAGAGGGAATCCAGACCAGTCAAGACTCATTCCTTTCCAGGCTACACTCTGAACAATTTCTATCATGCCCTTGGGCTAGGTACCTTTATTTCTGCCCTCTCCTTACTCTTTCCAGCTTCCTTTTATTTTATCTTCACACACACACACACACACACACACACACACACACACACCCTTAGAATATAAGCTCTTGGAAGGTAGAGACTGTTTTTCTACTTGTATTTGTAAGCATTTAATAAATGCTAGGTGATACAGTGGAGAGTGCTGAGACTGGAGTCAGGAAGACTCTTCCTGAGTTCAAATCTGGCCTTAGACACTAACTGTGTGACCGTGGGCAAGTCACTTAACCCTGTTTGCCTCAGTTTCTTCATATGTAAAATGAGCTAGAAAAGGAAAGGGCAAACCAGTCCAGTATCTTTGTAAAGAAAACCTGAAATAGGATAACAAAGGGTTAGACATGACTGAAATTCATTAATGGTCTATTCCAATAGTGTAGAAAACTGAGAATTACTTATATAGTATGGATAAACAATCATGAGATAACTACCCTCCTGCCCAATGCTGAAAGGAATATATGGAGAAGGAATTAGGGGTCAGGCAACTTCTGAAAAGATTATAGTTTTACCTGTTTAAACCATAATAAATTTAATATTGAACTTTGAGTATAAATATTCCAGTACAGATATTTTCTGGCTCAAATTATCTTGGGTCATTACATGAAGTCAGTATCAATAATATTTTAATAAGCTGATGATCTGATTGTATGAAGTGAGGTGCAATGGAAAGACTGCTGAATTTGAAGTCACAGGACATGAATTTGAATCCCTGCTCTGCAACTTACTACTTGTGTGAACTTGGGAAAGTTACTAAACTTCTCTGAGGCTGTTTCCTGAACTGTAAATAAAGAGGGTTGGACTAGAAATCTATTGTATTTCCCAGCTCTATCTTTATAATCCTATGAACGAAAATGACTTTTTTTGTCATAAGATACAGCCAATTTTGTTCCTTTGTGAAGATGCTTGGTGTTCATCATATCAAACTATTTCTTCTTTTTTTTTCCTTTTGAAGGGGGAAATGCAGGGCAATTGGAGTTAAGTGACTTGCCCAAGGTCACACAACTAGTAAGTGTTAAGTGTCTGAAGTTGGAATCAGATCTTCCTGATTCCAGGGCCAGTGCTCTATTTACTGCACCACCTAGCCGCCCCTTATATCAAACCATTCCTAACTCTCTTCTTGGAAGAAAGTATTTAAGTTATATAGCTGGGAGACTTCTATGGAATCTACCAGTCTTTGGCCTGCTGTTTCTTGATCCTGAACCATATTTCTGAAAATGTTTTTTTTTTTTTTAATGTCCCCTGTGCTACATGGAAAACATGGCATATCACGGTATATGTTGGCCTGGTTTAGAGGATATTGTCCATTTCTTCACAGAATTTTTCTGAATCTTTTTCTCTCCTCTTCAACAGAAGTTGTTACGTAAGTTGGACTTACTTTCATTGTGGTCTTTTTGCTGATGATCACCATGAGCCAAAATAATCAGGTGTCCTATTAAACTGGACTTCTTGTTTTCTTTGGGTGTATGATGAAGCCCATTTCATCAGCTCTCTTAATCATTTCTCCAAAGAAAACATGTGAGCTGGACTTCCATTTAATGGCATCTTCTTTATGTCTTTTGGTCTCTTTTTGACCATTCTCCTTGCCCCTTTCCCACTAGAACCTGGGCTCTATCACTGGGGCCCTGGACTCTGAGAGGTTATCACTTACCTTTCCATGCACAGGACCAGGGGTCCACTTAACTTCCTGGCCATTTTCAAACCATGTCACCACACATACTCCTCCCCCACCTCCTTCTAAGTCTCTTATAAATGTTGTTACTTACCACTAGAAGGTAAGCTCTTCTAGGGCAGAGATTGACTTTGTTTGTTGTTGTATCTCCAGCATTTAGCACAGTGCCTTGAACCTAATAAGACACTAACAAATGCTTTTTCATTCAATCATTCACTTAGAGGATGTCAATGTTGAAGTGGTTCCTTTCCTCTAGAAGTAAATACACTAAATGGTCATTGGACAGAAGTCTCCTATTTATAAAAAGAGACAAGAGTTAAATTAACATTTCCATAGGCTCTAAAATCTGTGATTCTCAGCATTCTTGACCTATTTTTTTTTTGCCACTTCCACTATTGCCACTGTAGAAACAGAAGTGGGGGCACAAAAAATGATTTTAAAATTTTGTCAGCTTCATAGATAGTTGAAGAATTCATCACTAAGTAACCAGTCTTCAAGCGATAACAAGTCTAGAAAGTAGGAAAATTCTTTTACTGGTAACACACTTGAAGTCTTTCTTGACTTCCTGCCAAGATGGCTACCTGAATGCAGACTGACCAGTTCCCACATACCTACTCCAGCAAGCCCCTAAAGTTATAAGCCCAAATAATGATCAAGAAATCCAAGCAGAAACTATAATAAAGAGACTTCTTCCATATTAGAACTGCACAAAAAGTTAGTCAGAAGCCCACAGGCAATAGAAAAGGGGAGCGCCCCCTCCCCCAACAAAATGAGCTGAACTCAGTCAAAGAACATCCACAAATAGCCTGTAAAGCTCTGTATCTGAGGGCTTTGAGAAGAGAGGGCTTTTCTGAGAAACCACGAGGGTGGTCAGAAATCCCCACAGTGTTCATAAACATGAAACTACAGGGTTGGGATCATGGAAGCCCTGGTGTTTCATCACTGAGACATGTACATACCAGGCCCAGGGGTCCTGAGATTCCTGACACTGTATTGAGATGTCAAAGAAGTCCCTGAAAAGCTATCACCCTGAACCTTAAAGATCCAGGAGGACCTAACCCCAGTAGGTAGCAGTCAGCACAAGAATCCAATGGACCTAGGAATAACCATCCCACCCAAAAGTACATCATTGAGGTATTAGACTGGCTTTGTTACAAAGTTATAATTCAGTAACTAAAGCTGGAGGGATGAATAAATCAAAGAAAACATTGACCAACATCAAAAATTACTTTAAATCTAAAGATACCCAAAAAGAACACAGTAAATCCCTAGTAACTATAAGCAAAGATAAAAAAAAAGAATTTTTCATAATGACTACATGAATACCTACCAAAAAAAAAAAGAAACAAGAAATAAATAAATAAAATGAGAGCTTTGAGGGAAAGAAATAGAAGTAGAATTAGTAATTTAGAAGAGAATGTAGTAAACCTTAACCAAGAAATGGACTTCCTCAAAACCAGAATAGACCAGAAAAGAAATCAACAACTGTAAGAGGCAGCAAGAAAAGTTAGAACAAAATCAAAAGGCTGAAAATCCAGAAGATACAAGATACTAACCTTAACAACCACTCAGGAAGAGAAAATTTAAGCATCATCGAACTCTTTGAAAATTATGATAGAAAAAAAAAAGCCTGGGCACTCTAACCTTAAATGAAAACTTCCTAGATATGTTAGAACTAGAGGGTAAAGTATAGATAGAAAGAATCCAATTCACTTCCTGAAAGGAACCTCACAAGGAAAAGTCTCAGAAATATTGTAGCCAAAATCTAGTATTCCTATGGTGGAGGGGGAAAAATTATAGTTTAGTATTTATAGTACTGCAGAATCCATGAAGAAGCTCTTCAAAGAGCACATATGACTTGGCAACTTCTACTAAAAACCAAAGGAGATCCTAGAATACAATATTCTAAAAGGTCAAAAGATAGGCTTAAAACCAAAAATAATTAAACTCACAAAACTAAGAATAATACTAAAAGGGAATAAATGGAGCATGAAAAGAATAAAATACTTTCAAGCATTTCTGCATAAAAGACTAGAGCTGAATAGGAACTTTGAAATACAAACACAAGAGTACAGAGAAAACTAGAAAGGTAAAATTTGCTGAGCAATTAGGAAGAACTGTTGTATGATGATGTAGGATTGACATTCTAATAGCAGAGAAGAATCAAATCTCCCTTCAGAACCATAATGTCATTAAAGGGTATTGAAGGAGCTTAATAAAAAAAAAAACCAACCCAAAGTCCTGTGGATGGATTGGTTCTGTTCTTAGAACTTCCAGAGTGGAGAAAAAGAAGGGAGGGATACATCAATATTGGAAAGAGGAAGAAGGAAGGAGGAAAATGAATTCACTATTTCTCATAATTGAGATGCATGAAAATAGTATATAAATGTGGAGGAAGGGGTGGGGGGAGTGGGCATCAGATGAACCTCACTCTTTTTTTTTTTGAAGGGGGGAATGCAGGGCATTTGGGGTCAAGTGATTTGCCCAAGGTCACATAGCTATTAGGTGTTAAGTGTCTGAGGTCAAATTTGAACTCAGGTCCTCTTGACTCCAGGAGCAGTGCTCTATTCACTGCACCACCTAGCCACCCCTGAACCTCACTCTTAACTGAATCATTACTCTACTTCTCCCTTGAATGGAGGAATTGTATTTTCGAAGCAAAGGGGTGACTGTGAGTTTGACATTTCTCACAACTAAAATGTTGTAAATAATTACCTATGTCTTTGCCTTATTTTTGATCATAGATTTTAATCTAGAAGGGACTTTGCAGGCCATTAAGTAAAACCCCTCATTTTACAAATGAGGAAATTGAGGCACAAGAAGGTTAAGTGACTTGCCCAGGGTCACACAACTAATAAATGTCTAAGGCAAGATTTAAACTCAGGTCTTACTAACTCCAAGCCTAGCACTCTATGCACTGTGCTTATTTAATTTCATTGTTAAATTGAAGATTCAGGAGTTTTGAAATTTATTTAATCATAGAAGATTAAGAGATTTAATATACATAAAGCTATGAGTAACTACTGTTAGGGAAAAATAATAACTACAATATTTAATTTATTCAATAAATAATATTTCATGAACTGGAGTGGGAGGTTGAGTCAACTCATTAATGAGAAAGATGTTGCAATTTTTTTAATAGAAAGAAAAAATTCAAATAGATCTCTGGATTACTGTAGAGGTAAAAATAATAAGATTAAATATGGGAATGAGTCAAGTACCAGGATGAAAGGTGACCTACAAGTGTGGTTGACCATGTAAACCTAGTTGCTGAGGTAACATTTTAAGCCCTCCTCAACTAGGTGGTACAGTGGATAGAGCAACAGACCTGGAGTTAGGAAGACATCTCCATGAGTTCAAATCTGGCCTCAGATACCTACTAGCTGTGTGGCAAGTCACTTCACCCTGTTTCCCTCAGTTTCCTCATCTGTAAAGTGAACTGGAGAAGTAAATGGCAAATCATTCCAGTATCTTTGTCAAGAAAACCCCAAATGGGGTCACCAAGAGTCAGACATGACTGAAAAATGACTAAGAACAGCAACAACAGTTATTTACACTTCAAAGCGAATAAATATCAGTCCCTTCCTAGGGAGCTGATTTTAATATGAAACTATTGAGTTAGTGACAACAAACTTACAATATATCTTGCCATTGCATTTTAAGGCTGGCCACAGCCTTGATGTAATAAGCTTTTAGAAGAGGGTATAGAAAAGTGTACGGGAAAGAGCCTCAGACTAGTAATTAGGATACCTGGAGTTCTTGTCTCAGCTTTGTCACTAACTGTATGACCAAGCAAGTCAATTCGCCCTTTGGGAACTGTTTCTTCATCTCTGAACTAACAAGCGTAGACCAGATGACCCATAAGATCCCTTTCAGTTCTAAAATTCTTGGTTTCTAAAAAATGGAAATATTCTAGGCTGCTCCGCCTGAAATTAAGAACAAGCAAACAAACCTGAATTTGGTCTTTCTAGGAGCTAGATCTTCAAAGAAGGAAAAAATGAGAAGAAACATAATTTCTAACCATTTGGATGACTACTGAAAGACATAAAAGTTCTTGAAATAGGCCTTACATTTTGTTTATTGAAAAATGAAGTAGTTGTGGGCGGAGTCAAGACGGCTCTCACCATCTCCAATCCATGTAAAAGGGAACTCTGAACAAACTTTGGAGCTACAGAACCCACAAAATGACACAGAAAAGCTAACCTCCTGCTGAGGACAGCCCAGTAGGCAGGCAGGTAGTGGCCAGCACAATACTCTGGTAGCCAAGGCCAGCTCCACTTGAGGTTTTAGCCCCAGGGTGGGCCTGACCAGCCACCAGCTGGAGGGACTTCAGATCACCAGCAGCTGTGACGGTCCAGAACTATCAACACATAGATGCTAAGGACAAAGTGAGAGCTCAGTGCAGTGTGGACTTTGGGACACAGTAGTTGGGAGTGCATGGGCTTTTGCCCCTGGGGCAAGAAGCCACTGCAGGCTGTAGTGCAGCTGCCACCACATGACAGCTTCAGCTCCTTGCCTGCAAAGTGTAGGGAGACTAAGCAACCAATTTGAGGGGTAATCACTCTTGCTTTAGCCTGCTTGGATCTATATTGTAGTCTAGGGTGGAGGTCCTGGGGTGTGTATCCAGCTTGCCAGAGCATGTGGAGGCTTCAGAGAGGGCACCCAACTAATCCCTCCAGCAGCTGAGAAAACCCCAGCATTTAGTATGAAGCTCCCCTGTCTGGTAGCAGAGTCCTACTGTGGCAAAAAGCCCAAAAGTCAAGTAATTGAGTGGCAACATGACCAGGTAAGGGAAGCAAAGGAAACAGAAGAATCCAACATTAGATTCCTATTTTGGGGACAAAAAGGATCAAAGCATGGAACAGGAGGAAGACAGTGAAGTCACAACTCCTGCACCAAAAGCTTCAAAGGAAAATACAAGCTGGTTACAGGCCATAGAGGACCTTAAGAAGCAAAGAAGAGAAGTAAAGGAAAAACTGGGAAGAGAAATGAAAACAATGCAAGAAAATTGTGAAATGAGAGTCAACAGCCTGACTGAGGAAAATCACACCTTAAAAAACAGACTAACTCAAATAGCAAAAGAGGCTCAAAAAGGCAATGAGGAGAAGAATGCCTTAAAAAGACGAATTTGCCACATGGAAAAAGAATCTCAAAAGCTCACTGAGGAGAATCATCCATTCAGATTTAGATTGGAGCAAAGGGAAGCTAATGACTCTATGAGAAATCAAGATGCTGTTAAACAGATCCAAACAAATGAAAGAATAGAAGGCAATGTGAAATATCTCATTGGAAAAACCATTGACCTGGAAAATAGATCCAGGAGAGATAATTTAAAAATTATTGGACTATCTGAAAGCCATGATCAAGGAAAGAATCTAGAAATCATCCTCTAAGAAATTCTCAAGGAAAACTGCCCTGATGCTTTAGAACCAGAGGGCAAAATAGAGGTTGAAAGAATCCACCGATCACCTCCTGAAAAAGATCCCAAAAAGAAAACTCCTAGGAATATTATAGCCAGGTTCCAGAATTCCCAGATCAAGGAGAGAATCTTACAAGCAGCCAGGAAGAAACAATTTGAATATTGTGGAAAGACAATCAGGATAACTCAGGATCTGGCAGCTTCTACACTGAGGGATCGAAGGGCTTGGAATATGATATTCCAGAGGGCAAAGGAGCTGGGATTAAAATCAAGAATCACCTACCCAGCAAAACTGAGTATCATGTGTCAGGGGAAAATATGGTCATTCAGTGGAATAGAAGACTTTCAAGCATTCTTGCTGAAAAAAAACAGAGTTGAATAGAAAATTTGACATTCAGATAAAAGAAGCAAGACAAGCATGAGATGGTAAACAGGGAAAAGAAATCATAAGGAACTTATCCAAGTCGCACTATTAACATTCCTTCATGGAAAAATGATAATTGTAACTGATGAAACTTTTCTCAGTATGAAAATAGTTGAAGGGAATATATATATATATGTATGTATGTATGTATGTATATTCTATGTTGGATGGTATATGGGCATATGAATACATATGTGAATGTGTGTATATATGTTTACAGGTATACATAGACAGAGGGCACAGGACCAATTTAACAGGAAGGGATGATACTTAAAAGGTGAAATTAAGAGGTGAGAGAGGAATATAATGAGAGGAGATGGGGAGAGACAGAATGGTGTAAGCTATCTCATATAGAAGAGGCAAGGGAAAATGGTTACAATGGAGAGGAAGAATAGAAAGGCAAAAGGGAATGGGCCAACCTTATTCTCATTGAATTTGGCTCGGGGAGGTAATGAAATACACACTAAATTGGGTATCGCACCCTACAGGAGAGTAGGGGGGAACGGATGAGAGGGGGGATGATGGAATGGAGGGCAGGCTGGGGGGGAGTGAAGTTGGAACTTGAAAAGGGACAGGATCAAAGCAGAGAATAGAACAAGAGGGAGGTGGTATAGGAGGGAGGGAAATATAGTGTCTTTTACAATGTATCTACTATGTTAATATTTTGTATAAGCTACACATGTACTGAACTGCTTATCTTCCCAGTAAAGGTGGGTGACAAGGGAGGAAGGGAATGAATGAATGAATGAATGAATCTGGAATTCAAAGTTTTAAAATCAAATGTTTAAAAAAATATATGTATATATATATATATACTATTATAATACTATTTTACATGTAATTGGGAAATAAGATATACAGGCACTGGGGCATGGAGATCCACCTGCCCTACTGGAAAAGTCAAAGGGAGTGTGGGAGAAGATATGGGAGAGAGCAGATTGGAGGAGGGGATATACTGTGGGACCGCTATTTTGGGTAGGGGAAAAACAGGGATAAAATTTGTAACTCAAAATCTGGCAGAAATGAATGATGTAAATCAGAAGTTAATAAAGCATTTGAAAAATGAAAAAAAAAATGAAGTAGTTACACTAAATTATCTCCAAGGTTTCTTGTTTGTAGCTCTTAAGGAATTGAGTACAAATCTTTTCTGGATTTGTAGGAAGAAGACCTGGGTTTAAATCCAGCCTCAGATGCTACTAGCTGTGTGACCATGGACAAGTTACAACTTTTCTCATCCTCTGTTTCCTCACCAACAAGTTTGGGATTAAAAATACCTGCCCTGTACACCTCAAAGAATTATTGTGAAGATCTTATATTGAGATAATATATGGAAAGTACTTTTGTAAATTCGTAAAAGCTAGTGTCCCACATACCTGTGATTGGAAAAAAAGGACCGCACTTCACATTTACTATCCCACCCATCTATCTCTTTTTTATCTATGCTTCTCTTTCCCCTAAATATCACTACTTAGTGCCACAGGACTGTCCCTTTAGGAGATTGCCAAATCTGCCTGGTGGATGGGGCTATAACTCTATGTGTCAGCCCTTACTATTATGGAAACTGGATGTTACTGTGTCTCATAAGACATCATCATGGAGAAATATAGGCTCAATAACACTATAGTACCAGAGATAGAGGAAACATATTGCTGTCACAACAATCCCATTATTATATGCTGACTTCATTTCCCTTCTCCTCACCCTCTATACTCCAGTCTCTCTCTGTCCTCCTTAGTCTCTCTTCTATCCTAGTCTGATGATTTCGAAGAAGAGAAAAGGGAATGAGATCAACCCTTCCATTCAGAGGCAGAATACGAAAGTAAGGAGGGACGCGGAAAGGTGGTGATCTCTTGTTTCCTCCAGTCCTAACATGGAGAGATGAGATTGCTCTCTTACTCTTGTCAGTGTCCCAAGGTCAATGGGAGAGGGAGTAGATGACAATCACTTCTATTTCCTTTTGCTACCACACCTCTCCAGTTTTGATTTTAGCCAATTTCCAGGCTTTATCAAAGTTTTAACATAATATTATATCATTATTTCCTTTGTTTTTATCAGAGGGAGAAAAATGGGGGGGGGGGTTTGAGGGAAATATCCTGGGAGGATAAAAGGAAAGCAGACAAGGGAAATACATTGGGTAATTGTGTTGGCAAGAAATAGATGAAAATATTACTATTTTAAAATGTGTAAATTCTAGATTAACTTTTCATTTAATATGAAGATCAGTGTTTACAGAAGCTTACCCCAGGAAATGACTCATTATATTTAGGTATGTAGATTAAGGCAATTTGCACTTTTAATCCTAAATGCTGCTCATTTCTGATTATGCTAACTTGTTCTTGGTAAATAACTTTACATATGACCTAAGTTTGGGTGTCATCACAGCACGACTTTCTAAGACTTCTTTCCTAAGTCATGAAACATGACCTCAGAATGTGGATCCGTATGTTATTGCTTGCACCAAATTAGTATTGAGTCACCTTTTCTGTTACTCAAATGTCCTTGGACTTTGCTGATGTATGCTGCTCACTGGAATTATGAAAAGAAAATTGCTATCATTAACTCAGGTTTCTCTAAATAACAAATGGTATTTCATATTTATCAAGTGCTTCAGAGTTTACAAAACACTAAATTTGCCTAACCCCTCTACTGAAAAGCCAGTATAGATATTATTGCATGGTTAGTGTTGAAACTGAACTTGTGGAAGGTGAGGAGGGGTGGATTTTCCTTCTGAATTGCACTTAAACCATTTTTTCCAGTAACAGCAGTCATTCCTGGCATGTGATGTGTTTCTGAACTTCATTTTCCCCTCAGTTTTAGAAAATGTTTAAGGAGTTGGATTGAAGCATAACCCTTTGAGTGCTGAGCCTTCACCCTGGCCACTTCCAGAGAAATTTGGCTCAGTGATGAAGAGCTTGTTGATTTGGAATGATGCAGTAAACTCTGGGTGGTTCCTTGGAACCGCACCTCAATGGCTAAAGTGGAGATGGGAAGGGTGCAACAAAGAGGTCATTAAACCAAGAGAAGTGACCCATTCAGTGGACTTTAAAGGGAGGGATTCTGCTCTGTCTCTCTCTTCCTTTCTCTCTCCAGATGGCTTCAATTCTGGGACTTCCCATGGAAGGGAGAGGTGACCCTCTCTATCCTGGCAGTAATGGAGGTCTACACACTCCCATGCAACAGCTAAAGCAGAGGACCAGCTAGGTGGGCATATACCTCAGCTGCTGGATGCCTTGTCTGCTTTGTGTTTATTTGCCTGATCATAGTTGACCAACAACAATCCTGACATGTACTTGTCTTGTGAGTAATGCTGTGGGTCTGAAAAGTCAGAAAATTCTGTATCCACAGTCACTACACGACAACATGCTCTTTCTACAACCAACATGGTACTTCTGGGAAGAGATAATCGCCAAAAGGAGGATGAATCCAAGCCCTGGCATGGCTTGGCAGAATGAGTACTTTAAGTGAAACAGTGCAGGGATGAGGTGAAATGTAACATCGTTTATTCAGTAATCCCACAAAGTGCTTCATGTTTTGATATCTAAGTCATTCAATAAACATGTATTAAGTGTTCACTACCCGTGTTTCCCCGATAATAAGACACTGTCTTATTAATTTTTTGGACAGAAAAACACCAGAGGGCTTATTTTCAGGGGAGGGCTTATTTTAATGAACATTGACAGCAATTTTAATAAACAGGTAAATGTGAACAAAAAAATGTACTTTTATTCAATAAGCAAATCACTGGGGAAGAACAGGATGACGCGCTCACTGCTGCAACTCTGATTGGATGCAGCTCAGAGCGCGGCGTGCGTTTCACCCGGGGGAGGGGGACGGTGCATACAGAGGGTACCGTAATGTAGCGTGTAGCGCAGAGGATCACCTTCACTACAGTAGCGATCTCAATAGGGCTTATTTTCTGGGGAGGGCTTATTTTAGAGGAACCTTACACAGTAAGGGGAGGGCTTATTTTCGGGATAGGTCTTATTATCGGGGAAACACGGTATGTGCCAAGCTCTATATAAAGTTCTGGGGATAAAAGAAAGGCAAAAGATAAGCCCTGCCCTTGAGGATATCAAAATCTATTATGGGTCAACCTCTTAGCAGAGTATATCAGTAACTGTGTTATCATTGCTACTTGTTTAAGCTTTTCTATCAACCTGTGAGTCTTTATGCTAAGCCTTTCTTTTCTGTGGGGGAAATAAATAGCTGTCCTATACATGATTTTCATTGTATATAGAATACTCTCCATTTGGAAAGACCCTAAATATGAGCCAAAACTAATTTGTAAGTAAATTTTTCCAGGGATTCTGGAGTGGGGATGTAAGCAGGCAAAGAGGGGAAGAACGTTTTTAGGTGGTCAGGTTCCCCTAGGTCTAAAACTGGTCCATGTGTGTGGATCCACAGTTAAAAGTGCCTGTTAGTGGTAAAGAGTACAATCTCTCTAACCCCCTGCATCTAACAGAAGTTTTTATTATTATGAAAGTATCATACTATATGCAGTGGCCAAAAGAAAAAGAACGTCATAAAACTTTTATTGGTCTTCAGCCTGTACGTTCACGCAACTCCATTAAAACCCATCCACATAGGGGGGAAAACACAAACAAATTTTCATTGTTTTCCATATTTCCTTCCCACAACAACTGACCATTTATTGTCTAGATTAACAGTAGGTTTTTGTAGTTTAAAAGTTCATTGTTTTGCTCTGCTCTACCCTCCCTGCTCCTGCCTTTTATAGCTTGTAAAATGAATTGCACATATTTTTTCAGTTGTAATATAATTCCTTTTGCAGTAATAGGTGATTAAGTCTTTTGGCAAAGAATTCCATGTGGTACTATCTCATCTCATGCCTTTCAAGTAGGTATAATTTCATACTATAACAACAATATGCTATCATTCTAAGTCCTAACCTTTTCCATATGAAGCATTAAAAGAATGAGGCCTCAGATTACAGTTATAACATTCTGGCTGTAGGGGTATTCAAATCATAAAATGTCAGCTCAGCAGTGCCGCCAACTGGACAATGTTACTAAATACACAAGACAATCCAAGGTTAGGAAACCACCAATAATCATGGAATTCTGATTTTCAAAGATCTTGCACAGAAGTCTATTATCTAAGAAGCTTCACAAACTCCAACTATCCAGGTATACATACACCTGCAGGCTTAAATACAGATATTCATGCAATAGTATTGAATTAATGAAATCCAACAAAATCTTTTTATTATTTGTACTCAAAGAGTTCATAGTTGCTATTTGGTGACTTCACACTTGGAAGATGGAGGTAAAATTTTGCATGAGAATGGAATTTTCCTCAAAAGTAAGATTTTCTTTTTTAATAAAGATCTTTTTTTTTTAATGTAAGTCCCAGCAGATCTTAAATTCTTATGAAACCACTTCTGCCTTGTTTGAAGTGACTATCTCTTCCTTCCTTTGTATAATATCCTAGAGTGTCCTGATTTCAAGCTGGGATGATGGCTTCAGAGGATAAATCTTATTTCTATGCTGCTTAGAATCTTGTGGAGGAAATGATCCTTTTCCTTATCTGAGTATAGCCTTAAACCTTTTATCTATTTTATCTATTTCCTGGAAACTTAGTAACCTTAGTAAGGTTCTCAGTTAGCTTTCATTCAGACTAACAAACATTAACACCACACTCACAAACTTCTTCCTACAAAAGGACTTGCTATAAACTACTTCAATTACAGAAAGCCAGTAATTTATTGTCAATTCATTAATGTAGCATTAATTTTAGCATATGCACACAGCTATATCAGTTACTAACCTCTTACACATCAAGAAATAATGTAATGTAGCAGGATTTTATATCAACCAAACCTTTATACGTACGTATTTGTGTGTGTGTGTATGTGTATGAGTGATCACTCCTTTAGCTATTATTTGATTCGCTTCTATATTCATTCTGATCATTTCAAATTCCAAAGTAATCTAGGGATATGTTTTCATATTGCAACATTTTTCTCATCTGCTAAATAACTAGTTCTGGGCCAGAATTCCAGGTTATTAAATATTACTTATTTAGTAAAGTAGAAGAGCATATCTCTCATTATATGTCATAACCTCAAAGTAGAAATAAAAGTCAAAGGACCAGGCAGATAATTTATTAATAAAACAATCAATAATAACATAATTATTTATAACATGTTAGCAATAAGAAAACTTGCAGCCAGAGATGTCCCTCACTGGGGACATCTTGATTTCTTGATTTCTCACTTCTAGAGAACAGTCCCACTACTCAGTTCTCAAAATCTCAGGCAAAGTTTTTTCTAAGAATCTTCTTCTAGTTGTTCACAATATAACTGTTAAATCCAGTACTCTGAGGGAAGAAGTTTTCTTTATTCTATTTCCCCTGTTTTCACACTGTTTCTCTGAAGCCATCACTGTTAAAAGTCTCTCCCAAGCGACAATTAAACTCAAAACCTTTAAAAATGACAGTTAAAACTCTTCATATACTCACAGACTCCTAATAGATCAAAGTTAAAACTCCTACACTCTCCACTGACTCCTCAAAGAATGGAAATTACACTAGTGCTCACAAATCCAAAGCCTGTTCAAGATACAGTAACAATATCTATAGTCTCTATGGCAAGAGGCTATTGAAACTGGTGTTACAGTAGTAAGATCTATGTATTAATTCGTTCGACAAATATTTATGACATGCCTAATTATGTACATGACACTATGCTAAGTACAAAAGATACAAAGACAAAAACGAAAGTCTCTGTCCCCAAGGAACTTATATTCTGCTGGGGGAAGGAATATAGTATACATGCAGACAAATTAATATAAAATACATACAAAATAAATACAAAATTATGGAGAGGGGAAGAGAGAGAACTAACTACTGAGCAGACTAGTAAAGGCTTTAATACCTCAGGCCTCCTGCAGAAAATGGTACCTGAACCATCTTGAAGGAAACTAGGAATTTTAACATATTTCTTTCATCTTCCTATGACTTCAACCATGTGAGAGGTACCAGACACATTAACTAATTCTAATTCTATCATGCTATTGCCTTAAAAAACATGAATTTTGTTTGACATTAACATAATTATGAACAATTCTCATCATTATCAAAAACATTTATCATCTAATTAGGAATGATGCTATGCTGCACATTGTAAATTAAACAGACATAAATGTTAAGCTTGAGCAATTTGTAATCGACGGTTCCAGTTATTAAATGCCAGCTGTGTACCCGGCATTTTGCACTAGTTTGTAGGGATACAAAGTTAATAACAAAACAGTCTGTATTGGGGGAAGCAGCATGTATGCAGTTAAGGAAATTCAAAATATGTTTAAAGAAAATACAAAATTTCAGGGAGGAAGGGAATAGCTAATAATTTGGGGCATCAAGAAAAAAACTCTTGCTGGAGACACTTTCAGTGAACCACAAATGAAGTTAAGAATTCCAAGATGAGGGGGTAATAATCAGTCAGTCAAAAATATTTATTAAGGGCCTATTAAATACCAGGCACTATACTAAGCCCTGGCAATACAAAAAGAAGCAAAAGACAGTCCCTGTCTTCAAGGAGTTCACAACTCTAGGAATAGCTGGGCAAAGGTATGGTGATAGAAGGTAAAAGCAAATAGGCCAATTTGGCTTGAATATGAAGTACATGAAGGGAAGCAATGTAAAATTAGTATACAAATAAAATTGGAGCCAGATTATAAAGGAGTTGAAATGCCAAACAAAATAATTTGTATTTTATCCAAGAGACAAGGATGAACTATTGAAGCTTCTTGAGCAAGTAAGGGATATACATGGTCAGAAATGTATCATGGGAGTATCAGCTTTGCAGCTATGTAGATGGTTTGGAGAAAGGAGAGGCAGAGGTAGGGAAACCCATTAGGAAGCTATTGTAATTGTCCAGCTGGCAAGAGGTGATAAAGCCCTGAGCTGGGTGGTGGCTATGTGAATGTAGAGAGATAGATGCAAGATATGTTGTGGAGGGGTAATCAAGAAGACTTGGCAACTGATTAGATATGGAAGGTAAGGAAGAATGAAGAGGTCGAGAATGATTCCTCGGTTGCAAACTTGGGTGAGTAGAAGTAGGATGGTGCCTTTGATAGAAATTTATCACTTGTGGCCCAGTATCCTCCTTCATCTCCCAATGACTCTGGGTTCATATGGAACCCAGGGGGCTTGCTCTCCCCCCCCCAGGTGTTAGTTTCTTTCTTTGTCTGGTTTCAAGACTTGATTCATTGGTTCTGCTCTACCCTGGAGCAAAACACCAGGGAAATCTCTAAAACAAAACAAAATAAAACAAAAGTTTAGGTATGGCTAACACCTTTCCATATTTGTGGGTAAGAGGGTCTCCTCCTACAAAGGGACACATTCTGCAATAATAGGTGTTTGATATGAAACAACTTTTTATTTCCTCCACTATAGGAAATGCATAAGATTCAAAGTACTCAGGGCACACATGGACAAAAACAGTAAATGCAAAACACTAAAATAGCTTATTACATTTATTAGACATCCCCAAGAATGTAAAGACCCTTTTTGGAGAGGGGCAGAGCCAAGATGGCAGACTAAAAGGAGGAACTTACTTGAGCTCATCCCCAATTACCTCAAATACCAGTAAAAAATGCTTCTAAACAAAATTTAGAGCTACACAACCCACAAAATGACAAAATGAAATACGTCTCCAGCTGAGGACAGCCTGACAAATTGACAAGAAGGGTCTATTGCCCTGGGCTGGGAGTGGAGCACAGTGCCCCGTGGAATACCTGGCACAGACCAGCAGCATAGAACTGCCGGACCAGACCTCAGGGGACTGAATCACTGGCAGCTGTGGCAGTTTCCAGACTTTTCAACCCATAAACACCAAAAAGAAAGTAAAATGTCCACGGGGAAACTGTTGGACCTGGGTGAAAGAAGAGTACAATATGGCCTCTACCCCAGGGGTGGCAGGGGTGGCAGCAGCTGCAGCTGCTTCCTGAACTCCAGGCCCAGAGATGGTGGGGGGCCCAAGCAGCTAACCAGAGGGCAATTGCAAGAATCTCTTTGCTGGCACTGAGGCAGGATCCTCTTGCTTTGCACTGCTTGGATCTGAATCACAGTCTAGGGTGGCAGTCCTGGGGTAAGGAGTGCTGGTGTGGCAGAGATTGTTGAGGCTGTGGAGAAGCACTCCTCCTCACAATTCTGAGGCAAGTGCCTAGAAGAAGCTCTGACAACGGTTGCCCCAAACCCCAGAAATTTGGGACACAACATTCTCTACTCTGGAAGCAGAGTTCTACCGTGGCAAAGAGCTCAAAAGTCAAGTATTTGGCTGGCAAAATGAACAAATAGAAGAAGAGAAATCAGACTATAGAATCCTTTTTTGGGAACAAAAAGGATCCAAACATAAAACCAAAAGAAGACAACAAAGTCAAAATTCCTATATCAAAAGCCTCTAAGAAAAATATGAATTGGTCACAGGCCATGGAGGAACTCAAGAAGGATTTTGAAAATCAAGTAAGAGAAGTAGAGGAAAAATTGAGAAGAGAAATGAGTGTTGCAAGAAAATAATGAAAAAATGAGTCAACAGTTTGCTAAAGGAGACCTAAAAAAATACTGAAGAAAATAACACCTTAAAAAACAGACTAACTCAAATGGCAAAAGAGGTCCAAAAAGTCAATGAGGAGAAGAATGTCTTAAAAAGCAGAATTGGCCAAATGGAAAAGGAACTTCAAAAACTCATTGAAGAAAATAATTCCTTCAAAATTAGATTAGAGCAAATAGAAGCTAATAACTTTATGAGAAATCAAGATATTACAAAACACATCCAAAAGAATGAAAAAATAGGAGGCAATGTATCTCATTGGAAAAACCACTGACCTGGAAAATAGATCCAAGAGAGATAATTTAAAAATAAAAATTTTTAAATTATTGGACTACCTGAAAACCATGATCGAAAAAAGAACCTAGAAATCATCTTTCAAGAAATTATCAAGGAAAACTTCCCTAATATTATAGAACCAGAGGGTAAACTAGAAATTGAAAGAATTCACTGATCACCTCTTAAAAAAGATCACAAAAAGAAAACTTCTAGGAATATTATAGCCAAATTCCAGAGTTCCCAGGTCAAGGAGAAAATATTGCAAGCAGTCAGGAAGAAACAATTTGAGTATTGTGGAAACACAATCCAGATAACACAAGATCTGGCAGCTTCTACATTAAGGGATTGAAGGGCTTGGAATATAATATTCCAGAGGTCAAAGGAGCTAGGATTAAAACCAAGAATCACCTACCCAGCAAAATTGAGTATAATACTTCAGGGGGAAATAATTTCATTCAATTAAATAGCTTTCAAGCATTCTTGATGAAAAGACCAGAGCTGGACATAAAATTTGACTTTCAAATACAAGAATCAAGAGAAGCATGAAAAGGTACATATGAAAGGGAAATCTTAAGCTTATTTAAGTTGAACTGTTTACATTCCTACATGGCAAGATGATATTTGTAACTCATGAGAATATTCTCAGTATGAGGATAGTTGAAAGGAATATATATGTATGTATATGTATATGTTTGTATAGTTGAGTGTAGGTGTGTATATATGTATGTGTGTGTACATGTATACATAGAGGGCACAGGGTGAGTTGAATATGAAGGAATTATATCTAAAAAATAAAATTAAGAGGTGGGAGAGGAATATATTGGGAGAAGGGGAAAAGGAGAGATTGAATATGGTAAATTATCTCACATAAAAGAGGCAAGAGAAAGCTATTACAATGGGAAATGAAAGGGAATGAGTCAAATTTACTCTCATTGGATTTGGCTTAAGGAAGGAATAACATATACTCTCAATCTTACCCTCCAGGAAAGTAGGGGGGAATGGGATGAGAAGAGGGGATAATAGAAGAGAGAGCAGATTGGGGGAAGGGGTAATCAGAAGCAAACACTTTTTAAAAAAGGGTCAAAGGAGAAAAGAGAATAAATGGGGGAATAGGATAGGATGGAGGGAAATATAGTTAGTCTTTCACAACATGACTCCTATGGAAATGTTTTGAATAACTACACATATATTGAATTGCTTATCTTCCCAGTGGGGGTGGGTGAGGAGAGAAGAAGGGAGAGAATCTGGAACTCACAGTGTTAAAAACAAATGTTGAAAAATTGTTGTTACATGCAACAGGGAAATAACATACACAGGCAATGGGGTATAGAAATCCATCTTGCCCTACAAGAAAGTAAGGGGTAAGGGAGTAAGGGAACGGATGGGGGGGATATATGAGAGGGCAGACTGGGAGGAAGGAGTAATAAGTATGCTTGCCATTTTGGGGTGGAGGGTAGGGGAGAGATGGGGAGAAAATTTGGAATTCAAATCTTGTGGAAATGAATGTTGAAAATTAAAAATAGATAAATTAATTCTGAAAAAAAAAATTTTAAAGACCCTTTTTGGAACTGCTGAATAGATATTTCCCGTTCACCTTGGATGTGCACTGTCTAAGAAATTCATAACAATCACATGGGAAGTTGGCAAGGTCAAGATCTCCTGGCTCCTTCATGGATGGCATGGCTTTATTTAGTTCATCTACAGGAACCTCTTGGTGGTAATCTCTTCATTGGAGAGGGCTACTATAATAGCTAACATTTATCACTTTAAGGCTTGAACAGCAGTTTACATAAATTATCTCATTTGATCCTTACAGCAACCCTAGGAGATAGGTGTTACTGTTATTCCAGTTTTATGTGGAAATTAAGGTTTACAGAGGTCTTGACTTGCCCAGAATCATAATGCTAGGAGGTATTTGAGGCAAAATTTGAACTCAGGGATTCCTGATTCCAAGTCCAGCATTCTATGCGCTGTATCACCTACCTTCTTCTATAGAAAATCTTCCTCCGAGTGACCCACACCCTCCCTAGGAACTCTCAAATTTTGGATTACCCATGTAGTAACTCCAAAGGTTGGTAACACTCATTCTTAGTATCGCTAGTTTCTGGTGTCTACTCAGGAAAGAAAATATCAATCCAAAAAAGGCAACAAAGAACTCGAGGTACAAAGCCTCTACTCTCAGGTTGGAAGGAAAGCATAGCCTGTTTGATATGTGCTAGTTTCCTACAAGTTACAATTTTCTCCTCCTGTGGTAGGGAGCAATGGAAAAATCCCTTCTTCCTTACCTGCTACACTCCAGGATAAAATCCAGGGGAGAAAAAAGAACATGAAAATTTGAAGAGGTGGACCATTTCACTGCTAGCTCTTACAGAATAGTTGGCTATACTAACTGGGGTACATTCTGCCCAGCTCTCAGATACTAGTCATCTCGGAGTCAGCACCAGTCATCACTAGAGGCCACATAGAGGAACTACCCATGTCTCCTCAGCAAGAAAATAACATGTGGACAATAATTGCCCCATTTGCAAGAAAAATCACTGAGGCAGAACTCTGAGCCAATGGCACTTTATTAAAGCGTCCATAGTTCCCTCTGATGACGTGGATCCCAGTCCTTTCTCCTGGTGTGAGATGCCCCTGGTCCCCAGGACCTTGTTTTCACAGGGCTTGATACCCAGGTAGGCAAAAGAAGCATGATAAAGTACATACTCTCATTGGTTGATAGACCTTGTTCTTAAAGGCCAAAAACGATGTATTAGCAAGGGGGGAAAAGGGATCCACAGGTCAGGTGAAGCACAGGGCATCTCCACTGACTAAGTGGTCATAAGATGGTCACCTGCTCATGTTGGACAACAGACAGTGATCCAGAGGTACAAAAACAAGTTGGGAGACTTTCCAAAGAATCAAGGCACCCCACCCATTCTGGGTTTGGACATTGAATCTGAGTAAAACAAAATGGAAATATCTTTGTCAGCATTCTTGTGCTTGTGCAAGTGAGTTTCGTAACTGGTAAACAAATAGTGAACATTACATGAAAGTTTGTGGTCCATTATAAAAACTAGGTTTCTAATTATCCCTATATGATTTATATAAAATATCAAACTGATTAATACTGATTGGAATAGAGTAGCGGTCCAAATGAATCATTTCTGACACTAACATATGTGTCTTCCTTTATGGGAAGTAACCCTCCTGACAAAAAAAAAATCCACACCTTGTACTCTTATCAAATCAATTAAAGATTCCCCTGGTCAATTTTCCTATCACATAGGAAAAGCAGGAAGAAGAATAGGCTTTGAGAGAAAGATAATTAGTTTAATTTTGGACATGCTGAGTTTGAGACACATAAACTATTTAGTTAGGGACATTCAAGTTTCCTCATACAATTATCTTTGATTCTGTCCCTTTTAATGCATAAAATTGTCCCAATTGGAAAAGGGTATCACCTTATATTCACATGGCATGAGTTCAAGCCTTTTACCATTCTTAGAGTCCTCTTAGGTCCACTCTCTCAGTGGATCAAAGTTCTTCCTAATATAACCAAATAAAATACACATTCCAAAGCAAAATATAATACATATCCACAACTGGAATACAATATATAGCCCAGATGTAGTTTGACTAAATCAGGGTACAGCTGTTTTCCCCCTCCCTTCTTGACTGCCATATCTCTCTGTTGACTTATCTTGAACTCTTATATCATAAAACCTTTTAGATTCTTCTCAGATTCATGCCTTCCTTATCTTGTATTTGTGAAGATTACTAACCCTTGTTTAATACTTTAAATATTTTATTTAAAAAAAACCTTACTGGGATGGCTCTTACTCACTGAGGTAAGGATGACCTGGGGATTGAACCTGGGCTCAGACACTTAGCACCCACCCAGAAACATCTGACCATGTAACCTTGAGCAAGTTACTTAACCCCAATTGCTTAAAAAAAAAAAACCTTGCCATTCTAATCTTATTCTTCTTAGCCTATTCATTGGTTCACAGAATCTGATAACATACTGGTTGGAACATAAATGATGGCACATGGTCCAGAAGTGTTTATTGTTGGAAAACTGATGAAAGACTAAAAATAAGCCATTCCTAATGCCAAATATGTAAATAATTGGGAGCTAAATGAATTTTTAAAAGTGTGTCATCAGTCTGATAAATGTAAAACATGTCACAAAATTATAAAATAGTTTAATTCCTGAGCCCCATGCCAATAAAGCTGAAATTCATATAACCTATCTCTCCTATGCATAGAAGAAGAAAATAAACATTTTGACAAGTTTGTAAAACTGAAAGCTTTCACCAAACAGTAAACTTAAATATTAACTGGTTCATATATTAGCAACCTTGTCTATGTCACAATTCTATAATAAAGTAAAACATTACCCCTCCCCCACAAAATTACTAAAATGGAATTTTACAATTTTAGTTTAAAAAAGAATGTTGGTGATTGATATGGAAATGTGTTCTGCATGTTGCACATGTATAACTCATATCAAATTGCTTAGGGAGAGAAAGAGGGACAGAATTTGGAACCCAAAATTAAAAAAAAAAGAATGCTAGAATTTGTTTTTATATGTAATTGGAAAAAATAAAATATGTTTCTTTAAAAAAAGAAGGAATGTTGGATTTTAAATTTGAAAGAGACCATAAAGTCATACTCAACAACCAATCAATCAACAAATATTTATTACTTGGTTTACCATAGGCAAGGACCTATGTTTTAGTATAGGGGATAAAAGAAAAAAAAAAGCAGTCTCTGCCCTCAAGGAACTTACATTCTAAAGGGGGAGAAAACAAATATAAATAGATACATGTGAGATCCCATAATTTCAATCCACTAATTTTACACATGAGGAAACTGAGGCCTAAAGTTTATTACCTGGTTATATAGGTAGTAACTGAGCAATACATCTGGAATTCAAATCTAGGTTTTCAGAATCCATACTTTACTATTCCTTCTATTATGCTAGATAGTAAATAAGTTTGGCTACAGGCTTTTAAAAAGATACTAGTAGATAAATGACAACAAAATTCAAATTATACTCACTAAACTAGAAAATATATTTGTTTAACAATAGGAATCACTTCTAGGCCCAGATGTCTGAGGTACTGCAACCTTTCTCATTTTACCATTGGACCTCTCTCAACTCTAGATCCTTGTGCTCAGGCCAGGTTTAGTGCTGAAGGAGACTGATCACTAGCTGTGTGACCTAAGGGTCAGCTTTTTTTCCCCTAGTACTCTTTGCTCTTTATACCCTCATCCTAGATCTCCAGGAGAAATTACTTAAAGCTTAGTTTTTATCTCATGTCTTCTGTTTCTCCAAAGTGATGAGTAGAAAGGTACTCAATGTACAATGTGTATCAGGTATGGGACGGCTTTTTATTCCTCCATAAAAATAAATGCTAAATACAAAAGGTTTCACAAGACAAAATTAACAAGAAATTAAAACAAGCAGCATAAGCTATAATATAACTACTTTTATGCTCTCCTTGGAGGATGAGACTTAAAACATTAGAACATGAAGTAGTTTATGGCACCACTGAATAGATATTTCATATTGCATCTCAGTAATGTACTGTCCAGAGAATTCCTTCCAGGTCCATGTTTCGTGGCAAACCAAGTCAGGAGATGGGCTGATAATCTGGCTGGCATTTGCCTTCCCTTTCAAGAAATGCTTTAGTGGATCTAATGAGGGCAATACCCACAATGACTAAGGACCCAAGAGCTCCACATCTCTAGAAACCAAAAGTTGCCTTCCCCAGCTATAAATATCCATCTCATGATTGCTGCTTAGTCCCCTGTGATTGGGCAAAGAAACACAAAGCAGGAAAACCATTTAGGATTTTGCACTCCCCCTCAAGTTTGTCCAGGTAAGACATGCATGCTAGCTCCCGTGCACTTCAAGCTGCTATGCAGCAGGGTTGTAGAGAAGAACAGTTCCTCCTTCTACCTCTCACAGGAAAGTTTTGCCCACATGTCTTAGAGAACTGAAGTTATAGAGTGCATTGTTATTCTTTTATTAATCTCCTTTGAGTGGCCTACTTCTTTTGGTTTAGTAACCAATCATGTCTGAGGCAGCTTTCTCCACCTTCAGCAGTAACAGGGTAAGAAAGCAAGACCAGGGAGTCAAGATGGTGGAGTAGAAGCAGGACCTCCCTGTGGGTTCAGCTTCCACCTTCCCCAATCCATGTAAAAGGCAACTCTGAACAAACTTTGGAGGTGCAGAACCCACAAAATGACACAGAGAAGCTAACCTCCTGCTGAGAACAGCCTAGCAGGGGGGCA
This sequence comes from Petaurus breviceps papuanus, assembly GCF_028583685.1. Taxonomy (NCBI): domain Eukaryota; kingdom Metazoa; phylum Chordata; class Mammalia; order Diprotodontia; family Petauridae; genus Petaurus; species Petaurus breviceps. The sequence continues at coordinate 30,089,171 of NW_027185809.1, forward strand.
GGAATCAGCCAATGCAGCACTCTGGGAGCCAAGCCCAACCTCATGCTGAGGCTTTAGCCCCAAGGCGGGCCTGACCAGCCACCAGCTGGAGGGACTCCAGATCACCAGCAACTATGGAAGTTTCCAGAATTATCAACACATAGATGCGAAGGACAAAGAGAGAGGTCAGTGCAGTGTGGACTTTGGGACCCAGTAGTTGGGAGAGTTTCGGCTTTTGCCCCCAGGGCGAGAAGCCACTGAGATGCCTGGCTCAGCCAGTGACACATGGCAGCTTCAGCTCCTGGCTTGCAGACTGTAGGGGGAAAAAAGCGACCAGTCTGAGGGGTAATCGCTCTTGCTTTAACCTGCTTGGATCTGGATTGCAGTCTAGGGTGAAGGTCCTGGGGTGTGTGTCAAGCTTGTGGAGACCTCAGAGAGGGCACCCAACTAATACCTCCGGCAGCTGAGAAAACCCCAGCATTTTGTACAAAGCTCCCCCATCTGGTGGCAGAGTCCTACTGTGGCAAAAAGCCCAAGGGTCAAGTGACTGAGGGGTGACATGACCAGGCAAAGGAAACAAAGCAAACAGAAGAATCCAATATTAGAATCCTATTTTGGTGACAAAAAGGAGCAAAGCATGGAACAGAAGGAAGACAGTGAAGTCAGAAATCTTGCACCAAAAGCTTCAAAGGAAAATACAAGCTGGTTACAAGCCATAGAGGACCTTAAGAAGCAGATAAGAGAAGTGGAGGAAAAACTGGGAAGAGAAATGAGAACAATGCAAGAAAATTATGAAATGAGAGTCAACAGCCTGACTGAGGAAAATCACAACTTAAAAAAAAGACTAACTCAAATGGCAAAAGAGGCTCAAAAGGCAATGAGGAGAAAAATGCCTTAAAAAGACGAATTTGCCAGAAGCTCAAAGAAGCTCAAAAGCTTGATAAGGAGAATCATTCCCTCAGATTTATGGAGAAAAGGGAAGCTAGTGACTTGAGGAGAAATCAAGATGCTGTTAAACAGATCAAACAAATGAAAGAACAGAAGGCAATGTGAAATATCTCATGGGAAAAACCACTGACTTGAAAAATAGATCCAGGAGAGATAATTTAAAAATTATTGGACTACCTGAAAGCCACGATCAAAGAAAGAACCTAGAAATCATCCTCCAAGAAATTCTCAAGGAAAATTGCCCTGATGTTTTAGAACCAGAAGGCAAAATAGAGGTTGAAAGAATCCACCAATCACCTCCTGAAAAAGATCCCAAAAAGAAAACTCCTAGGAATATAATAGGCAGGTTCTGGAATTCCCAGCTTAAGGAGACAATATTCAAGCAGCCAGGAAGAAACAATTTGAATATTGTGGAAACACAACCAGGATAACCCAGGATCTGGCACTACACTGAGGGATCGAAGGGCCTGGAATATGATATTCCGGAGGGCAGAGGAGCTGGGATTAAAACCAAGAATCACCTACCCAGCAAAACTATCATCTTTCAGGGGAAAATATGGTCATTCAGTGGAACAGAGGACTTTCAAGAATTTTTAATGAAAAAACCAGAGTTGAATAGAAAATTTGACATTCAGATACAAAAAGCAAGAGAAGCTTGAGAAGGTAAACAAGGAAAAGAAATCATAAGCCACTTATCAAAGTTGAACTATTAACATTCCTACATGGAAAAACAATAATTGTAACTGATGAAACTTTTCTCAGTATGAAAGTAGTTGAAGGAAATAGAAATATTATATATAGATATAGATGTCTATATCGGAGGGTATACGGGAGTATGAATACATATGTGAATGTGTGTATATATGTGTACAGGTATACATAGATAGAGGGCACAGGACCAATTTAATAGGAAGGGATGATACTTAAAAGTGATATTAAGAAGTGAGAGGGGAATATAATGAGAGGAGATGGGGAGAGACAGAATGGGGTAAACTATCTCATATAGAAGAAGTAAGGGGAAATTGTTACAATGGAGGGGAAGAACGGGAAGGCAAAAGGGTCAACCTTATTCTCATTGAATTTGGCTTAGGGAGGGAATGACATACACACTAAATAGGGTATCTCACCTTCCAGGAGAGTAGGGAGGGAAGGGGATGAGAGGGGAGATGATGGAAGGGAGGACAGGCTGGGGGGGAGGGAAGTTGGAAGCACCCACTTTTGAAAAGGGATGGGATCAAAGTAGAGAACAGAACAAGCAGGAGGTGGGATAGGAGGATGGGAAATATAGTCAGTCTTTTACAATATATCTGCTATGTTAATGTTTTGCATTAGCTACACATGTACAATCTATACTGAACTGCTTATCTTCCCAGTAAAGGTGGGTGACAAGGGAGGAAGGTAATGAATCTAGAATTCAAAGTTTTAAAATCAAATGTTTAAAATTATATATATATACTATTATTAATACTACCTTACATTTAATTGGCAAAGAAGATTTACAGGCACTGGGGCATAGAGATCCACCATGCTCTACTGGAAAAGTAGAAGGGGGTGTGGGAGAAGATATGGGAGAGAGCAGATTGGAGGAGGGGATATCCTATGGGATTGCTATTTTGGGGTGGTGGGGAGGGGAAAAACAGGGAGAAAATTTGTAACTCAAAATCTGTTAGAAATTAATTATGTAAGTCAGAAGTTAATAAAGCATTTGAAAAATGAAAAAAAAAATAAAGCAAGACCATCTGGGGTTTGCTGCAATATTCCAAAGTTACAAGTTCTTCAGAGGTGAGTACATATTTTTCCAGAGGGAATCAGGGCAACTCAACCCCATAAGTCCAGAAGCATGCATGTTCTATAAGGTATATTATATTTACATTAACAAAGTTTGTATTTACTCTTAATAAAATAAATTATGTTGATTAATTATGGAAGAAATTCTGGTAAAAAAAACTTATCAGATCATCCTCCTTAATCAAATCATTTTAACTGTGAAAAATGAGGGACCTTAGCAAGTCATGTGAAGTATAAACATTATTCCACTTTTGTTAACATAGAAACAATAATATATAACCAATTTTTTTTTTAATTTTGCCTTTTTGGAGGGAGGAAGGCAGGGGAATTGAGGTTAAGTGACTTGCCCAAGGTGATGCAGCTAGTAAGCGTTAAGCATCTGAGGCTGGATTTGAACTCAGGTCCTCCTGATGCCAGGGCCAATGCTCTATTCACTGCACCACATAGCTGGCCCCATATACATAACCAATTTTAACTTCTCTAAACTTCAGTTTCCTCATCTGTAAGGTGGACATAACAATTTTCATAGTACTTACAGGACTATTTGGAAGATAAAATAAAATGATATATGTAAAGTTTTTTTGTTTTATAAAGTTATGGTTTGTTTGCAAGCCATAAAACACTATGAAAATGTCAGTTATATATCAATTCTTCCAAAATTTGGACTCTCAACAGTAAAGATAAAGCATTTATTCAGCTTTTATTATGTGCCAGGCTCTGTTAAGCCCCTGAGATACAAATACAAGTAAACCAAGCAGCTCCTGACTTCAAGGAACTTACATCTTAAGGGAAGATAATTAGTGAAGGGGTGTGAGAAAGGATGGGAAACATGATAGGGAGGATACAGGAAGTAACCTGGCTTCTGGAAAGATAAGGCAAAAGACTCACCTCTGAGAGGGTGGGGTAAGTTTCCAGTGGGGTGGGGATGGTCAGAGATTGGGGCCCTGGTGAGGAGACTGTAGGAAGTGGTTTCTGTAAGATAAGACAAGAGACTCACCTCTCAGACCCAGGAGGAGCTGAGGGTGGAGATGGTCATAGAGAGACTTCTGGATGGCCAAAGAGGTCATCATCTTGTAACCATCCTGATGACTGATCTGGCCTAGTCTGCGCCAGAGGCATAGTGTTCATCTGAGCCCATTCTTAAAGCTTGTCCAGCCTGGAAGTACCTACAAGATTTTGTCTGTCACTGGCATAACCTTGTCGAACTCAGGATCCCATTAATGCCATCATGAGACATCAAAGGCTGTGGTAGAGGAGAGAGAATACATGGACAAATGAAAAAATAATATATTTAATATATAATTTAATATAGAAATTATATATAGTTTTTATATAGTATAACATATAAATGAATAATAGTTAAGATTACCTGGCAACCCAAAGGGCTATAAATACTTTCATATCTTTTGATCCAGCAATACCACTCCTAGGGTTATATCCCAAAGAGATCATAGAAATGAGAGAAAGACCCATATGTACAAAAATGTTTATAGCAGCTCTTTTTGTGGCAGCAAAGGATTGGAAATTAAGGGGGTGCCCATCAATTGGGGAATGGCTTAACAAGTTGTGGTATATGCATGTTATGGAATACTATTGTGCTATAAGAAACGAGGAGCAGATGGTCTTCATATTTACCTGGAGAGGCTTAAAAGAACTGATGCTGAGTGAGAAGAGTAGAACCAGGAGAAATTTGTACACAATTACAGACACAACGTATGTGTGATGACCAACTTTGATAGACTGGACTCTTCTCAGCAATGCAGTGATATAAGTCAATCCCAAAAGACTCATGATGGAGAGAAATATGTGCATCCAGAGAAAGAACTAGAAAGAACTAAGTTTATATCCAGGTGGAAGCAAAATACCTGTTCTTTTTCCTTCTCTTATTTGGTTTTATGTCCTCTTTACCATTTTTTCATTCCAGCTGGTACAATCCGCCCTTACAACCTGACTAATGTATAAGGTGAAAGTATTTACAGATCCTATACTTGACTATAAGCCGCCATGGGGGAGGGAAGGAAGGGAGAGGGGCACAATGTGAAACTCAAGGAATTGTGGAATTGAATCCTGTAAACTAAAAGGAAACAAACAAATTAATAAAAATCTAAAAAAAAAAAAAAAGATTACCTGGCAACCTCTGGCAGGTAGGTTCCTATATCAGTGAATCTATCAATAAGCATTTGTTAAACTCTTATTATCTATCACTATGCTAGGTACTGGGAATATGAAGAAAGTTAAAAAAAAATTTCCCTCAAGTGACAAATACTCTAGTGGAGAGACAACATTTAAACAATTATAAACATACAAGTTACATGTGAGTTAATTTTGGAGGGAAGGCACTGGAGGGTAGAGAGAAAGGACCAGGAAAGGCCTCTTGAAGAAAGTGGGATTTGAAACTAATCTTAAGGGAAACCAGAGAAGCCAAAAAGTGGAGGTGAAAATGGAGAGCATTCCAAGTAAGGGGGATAGCAAATGAAAAGATGGAGTTTCGTGAACAGGGAACAAAAACAACAAAAAACCATTGTCACTGGATCAGAGAACATTGTGTAGGGGAATAAAGTGTGAGAAGACTAGAAAAGGTAGGAAGGGGTCAGGTTGTAAAAGATTTTTTATGCCCCCTCCAAAAAAAGCATTCTAGCATTTTTCTAATCAATAGTGATTTAGAGCATTTTTTTCATATGCTTATAGATAGCTTTAATTTCTTCCTCTGAAAACTGCTTGTTCATATCCTTTGATCATTTATCAATTGGGGAATGACTTGTATCCTTATAAATTTGACTCACTTCTCTGTATATTTTAGAAATGAGGCCTTTATCAGAGATACTGGTTGTAAAAATTCTTTCCCAATTTCCTACTTCCCTCCTAATCTTGGTTACATTGGCTTTATTTATACAAAAACTTTTCAGTTTAATGTAACCAAAGTCATCCATTTTGCATTTCATAATGTTATCTATCTCTTGTTTGAACATAAATTCTTCCATACTCCACAAACCTGACAGATAAACTATTCCTTGCTCTCCCAGATTGCTTACAGTATCAGCCTTTATATCTAGATCATGCTCCCATTTAGACTTTATTTGGGTATATGGTGTAAGATATTGGTCTATGCCCAGTTTCTGCCACACTATTTTCCAGTTTCCCCAGCACTTTTTGTTAAATAGTGAGTTCTTATCCCAGAAGCTGGGGTCTACAAACAGTAGATCACTATATTTGTCATCACAATGATAGTCATTGATTGCTATGTCTAATGTACCTAATCTATTCCACTGATCCACTACTCTATTCCTCAGCCAGTACCAAGTAGTTCTGATGACTGCTGCTTTATAATACAGATTAAAATCTTATATGGTTAGGCCACCTTCCCTAGCATATCTTTTCATTAATTCCCTTGATATTATGGATCTTTTGTTCTTCCAGATGAATTTTGTTGCTATTTTTTCTAGCTCTATAAAATATTTTTGGTAGATTGATTGGAATAGCACTAAATAGGTAAATTAATTTGGGTAAAATTGTCATTTTTATTATATTAGCTCAACCTAGGCACGGGAAACTGATGTTTTTTTAGTTATTCAGATCTGACTTTATTTGTGTGAAAAGTATTTTGTAATTGTGTTCCTGAATTTGTTTTGGCAGGTAGATTCCCAAATATTTTATAGTGTCTACAGTAACTTTAAATGGAATTTCTCTTTCTATTTCTTGCTGTTCAACTTCGTTAGAAATAAATAGGAGGGGTGGCTAGGTGGTGCAGTGAATAAAGCATCAGCCCTGGAATCAAGAGGACCTGAGTTCAAATCTGGCCTCAGACACTTAACACTTACTAGCTGTGTGATTTTGGGCAAGTCACTTAACCCCAATTGCCCTGCCCTTCCCCCTCCAAAAAGCAAAAAAATTAAATAAAATAAAGAAATAAATAAGAATGCCAAGGATTTATGTGGGTTTAGTTTATATCCTGAAACTTTGCTAAATTTATTATCTCAAGTAATTTTTTACTTGATTCTCTAGGATTCTCTAAGTATATCATCATATCCTCTGCAAAGAGCTTAGTCTCTTCTTTGCCTAACCTAATTCCTTTGATTTCTTTTTCTTCTCTTATTACTACAGCTAACATTTCTAGTGCCAAATTGAATAAGAGGGATGATAGTGAACATCCTTATTTCATCCCTGATCTTACTGGAAATTATTCTAACTTATCCTCATTACATATAATACTTGCTAATGGTTTTAGATAGATGCTACTTATTATTTTAAGGAAGACTCCATTTATTACTATGCTTTTTGGTGTTTTTAATAGGAATGGGTGTTGTATTTTGTCAAAAGATTTTTCTGCATCTATTGAGATAATCATATGCTTCCTACTAGTTTTGTTGTTAATATGATCGATTATACTAATAGCTTTCCTAATATTGAACCATCCTTGCATTCCTGGGATAAATCCTACCTGATCAAAGTGTATTATTCTCATGATAAGTTGCTGTAGTCTTTTTGCTAATATTTTATTTAAAATTTTTGCATCTACATTTATTAGGGAAATTAGTCTATAATTTTCTTTCTCTGTTTTAGCTCTTTCCAATTTAGGAATCAGTACCATATCTGTGTCATAAAAAGAATTTGGTAAGACTCCTTCTTCTCCAATTTTCCCAAATAGTTTATAAAGTATTGGAATCAATTGTTCTTTAAATGTTTGATAGAATTCACTTGTAAATCCATGTGGCCCTGGAGATTTTTTCCTAGGGAGTTCATTGATGGCTTGCTCAATTTCTTTTTCTGAGATGGGGTTATTTTACTTCCTCTTCAGTTAATCTGGGCAATTTACATTTTTGTAAATATTCATCTGTTTCACTAAAATTGTCAAATTTATGTGCATACAATTAGGCAAAATAATTGCTAATTATTGTTTTAATTCCCTCTTCGTTGGAGGTCAATTTACTCTTTTCATTTTTGATACTGGTAATTTGGTTTTCACTGTGTATTTTTATGCATACCTTTGGGATACCCCTGTAATGCATTTCATAGCTTGAGTCCTCTGACAATCACTCCAAGGTTCAAGGTATTATTTGAGTCTGTACTTTTAAAATTATAGCTTATAAGCCCCCACCAATTCATCATTTTTAATATAAGCCAGTTGGTATGAATAACTGAAAACGAAGGTACTTGTTGAAATGACATACTACCATTAACCCTTCCACATCTTGGGGGTGAGGAGTGTGGTACCCCTGAGATTTAGAAAATCCATGTAAAATTTTTTGGCCTTCCCTTTGTACCAAAAAAGAAGTCTGAATTATTGTGAATAGAGCACCAGCCTCGGAGTCAGGAGGCCCTGAGTTGAAATCCAGACTCAGACACTTAACACAAAAACTAGCCATGTGACCTTGGGCAAGTCACTTAACCCCAACTGCCCCCCCCAAAAGAAGTCTGAATTATTATAGTATTTGAAGATAAAATATGTTGATATTATGCAATACTATACATACATTTAATGCATTTCTGAGTTCCTAAACTTTTTCTGTGTTATCTGCTGGCCTTTACATGTTGTCTGCGGCTTCTGCAAAACTCCCCCAAAATTCCCATTTAATTTATTATGCCAATCCTCCATATATGGAAACCGTTAAGGGGAAAGTCACAGTGTGGAAGGGATAATGATATTCCTGCTCCTAATCCTACTAGCCAGCATTTAGCATGAAGAGTCACTCCAAAACATTCCTGCTATAGACCTGGAACACATTCCTCTTCTAATGCACACAGTATTAGTGGAAGGAGTGGGAAAACATAGAGTACACTAGAGAGGCACACATCTAGAGAACACAAATGGTCAGAGTCACTCATTTCTCTGGCACTGCAGGGTCCTGATGTTTTTTCCCTTGTGGGATCCTCATGCTGTTCCCCCCACTGGGATGAGTGACTCTGTTGGGGAAGTCACTTTTCTAGGCTTCCTGGGATTACTCCTTTCTGCATCTAACTCTCTGGGCCTGTTTTCCACTGGGTGCAGTCTCCTACTAGGAGATTAGCTTCACTATAAGAAACTGTCGGTAATGATGAGGGGAGGAGAGAGAAATCTCTTCAACCCCTTACTGTATTCTGGAAGAAGCACAAAGGAAAAGTTGGAAAGTGATTCTCTCTCCTAATTAGTTATGCTCTCTTTTCTTCCTTTGGTGAGACTTGCCACTTTGGATTCAAGTTTTATTATTCTGCCAATTTTTTCTGCCGTTCGGGATATGAATTTTGCTTTCATAATTCTTATTTCTCTTTTAAATCATTCAGAAATATACTGATTTTGGTTCCATGTTCTCTTTGGAATCTACATGGTCCTCTCCCTTAGCTGTTGATTCATTTTCTTTTGTCTTGTAATGTTTATCCATAAATGTCTAATTTCACTTAGCTGATCTGGAGGCCATATTACCTTCTGCTATTAATATTTTTCCTTTTCAGTTTGTTTATGCTCAAGGCCTGTAAATGGTTTCTTCTTGAAATTTTTGTGATTTCAATTTTCGTTTTTCTTTCTTGTATTATCTTATCACTCACTTTCTGACCACTTCCCCTTTGCAATTTCCCTGGGGACCTAAAAGCCAATTTAGCCTCCCCCACTGCTAAGCAATTCACATTTCACTAGCCTGTCTCTATCCCAAAGGACTTACAAGGGACAGAACTGGCCCTCTGCTGGGTGCTGGCTTCTTTCCTATAGACTTAGTGGAGTGCCACATATTTATAAATGTTGTAATCCTGCTTTTCTATTTCCTCATTTTTCTCATTCCTTCTTTTCCTCATTTCTCTAACTGAGCTTTGTTGTAACATTGATGCTGTTCTGAAGCTGCCCCAGAAAGGATAAGATTCTGCCTTTAAGTTTTCCATTGTGGGCAGCTAGGTGGCACAGTGTATAGAGCAATGGCCCTGGAGTCAGGAGGGCCTAAGTTCAAATCCAGCCTCAGACACTTAACACTTACTAGCTGTGTGACCTTGGGCAAGTCACTTAACCCCAATTTCCCTGCCCTTCTGTAATGGGGATGCAAATTTGGAAGATCTTCCCTGCCCCTAGGCTAAAGTGCACCTGAAGCCTGGGGTGGGAGGCTTGTTTTTCAGTAGATACTTCTTGATTGGCCAGTGAGTCAATAAGGTTGTTACATTCTCTGAGCCAGGAGAAGGCTATATAAGCCCTGATGTGAGGCTTTGTTTTGGGGGCTCACTTTGAGAAGTGTTCTGTGATTTGATCTGTATTCTG
>NW_027185809.1:30099198-30100516 GCF_028583685.1 Petaurus breviceps papuanus
GCCCCCCCCCCGGCTTTGAAAAACCCAGATGTTGACTGGGTATGGATGTAATGGTTGGACAGTTTGGAAATCTGTCTACTTGATCTGGTTCTGTCTTGATAATTCTGCCTGTATACTTTGAAGTTCGGGGTGCTGACCTTTTTCCCCTGAACAAGGTAAACGATATATGTCTGACTGATTAAAGTAAGCTTGTTAACCCATTTTGAGTTGCTTTCCTTTAACAAAGCAGATCCAAGAACCTGTGTGAGCAGCCACCCTGCTGACGCTGAGGTGCTTGCTGCTACACCTTCCCCCTCCAAAAAACAAAAAAAATTAAATTTTCTTTGTACTTGGAAGAGGTGGGGGGTGAAGTGAGAAAGAAGGTGATAGGGATGTGGGATAGAGTCAAGCACTATTGTAAATACATGAGTTGGCCTGTGTGGCTCTATTGCTTGAACATGGTGGGTAGCATGGGAAGAGATACTGAGCCCATACCTAAGGGATTAGGCATTAGCTTCTTTGCTGTTAATTCATTAAATTGTTACCTCCTTAGGATTCTCTGGTGTCCTAGACCAAAGGTACCAAAATCAAAGCCCTGTGGCAAGTAGTCTACAAAACTCCTATGTAACTTACCCATATTAAAAATGCAATTGGGAAATGTTTGACAAAATAAATAAAAGTACAACACATTACAGATAATGTTAGTTTGTGGTTTTCTGCGTCAACATGTGGCTCCACAGGGATTTGTTTCTATTTCAGTTGCACTCCGTGTAGTAGATTATGGAGATAGCTGAAAACGCTTTATCTTTTGTACAAAATTCCTGTCTTGGAGAGGTTTGAGAGATCATGAGGATCAGAGAAAATGTCTAATTTTCCATTTGGCTGGTGATTTGAGAAGTCATGATTCTCTCTTGAGATAGATAGCCAGCTTTCTTCTCATCTGCTAAAAATTATTTCCTTCTCAAAGGTTTTAAAATCTTATATGTATACAATATCTTATTGAATGGACATTAAAATATAAAAATATACGCTACACTCAAAATTATTGTTTTCCTAAAAGACAAATCTTTCTATGTCACTTTATTTCTTAGTAAATTCCAATGGCATTCTATTCCTTCTAGAATCAAATATTTGATTCATTTGACATTTAAAACTCTGTACAACTTGGCCTTTTCCTATCTTTATAGTCTTTCAACATATTACTTCCTTCCATGAACTGTGGTTGAGCCATACTAGCCTATTTGCTTTACCTCACACACAACATTCCATCTCCCTGGAAGATGGAATCTTCCAGATCTCTCTCTCTCCTCTCTCTCTCTCTCTCTCTCTCTCTCTCTCT
>NW_027185809.1:30100916-30121262 GCF_028583685.1 Petaurus breviceps papuanus
TCTCTCTCTCTCTCTCTCTCTCTCTCTCTCTCTCTCTCTCTCTCTCTCACACACACACACACACACACACACACACACACACACACACACTAACACCTGGAATGCTCTTCCTACTAACCCCTGACTCTTAGAATCCCTTGCTTCCTATAAGATTCAACTTAATTAAACATGAAGGGTGATACCATAAGTAAATCTGGTGAGCAAGGAATAGTTTACCTGTCAGATCTTTGGAGAAGTGAAGAATTTATGACCAAATATGAGACAGAGAACATTATGAAATACAAAATGGATTTTGATTACATTACATTAAAAAGATTTTGCAGAAGCAAAGCCAAAGCAACCAAGATTAAAAGGAAAAGAGAAAACTGCGAAACAATTTTTTACAACCAGTGCCTCTAAAAAAGGCCTAATTTTTTCCCCCCTGTTTGGAGGAGCAATTGGGGTTAAGTGACTTGCCCAAGGTCACACAGCTAGTAAGTGTTAAGTGTCTGAGGCCAGATTTGAACTCAGGTCCTCCTGACTCCAGGGCCGGTGCTCTATTCACTCTATTCATCTAGCTGCCCCACAAAAGGCCTCACTTCTAAAATATATAGAGAACTGAGTCAAATGTATAAGAATACAAGTCATTCCTGAATTGATAAATGGTCAAAGGATATGAAAAGGCAGTTTTCAGATGAAGAAATTAGAGATATCTATAGTCATATAAAAAATGCTCTAAATCACTATTGATTAGAGAAACACAAATTAAAACAACTCTGAGGTACCACTTCACACCTATCCAATTGGCTAATATGACAAAAAAGGAAAATGATAAATGTTGGAGAAGATGTGGGAAAATTGGAACACTAATGCATTATTGGTGGTATTGTGAACTGATCCAACCATTCTGGAAAACAATTTGGAACTATGGGCTATAAAACTGTGCATACCCTTTGATCTAACAATATCACTACTAGGTCTGTATCCCAAAGAGATCATAAAAGAGAGAAAAAGATGCATGTGTACAAAAATATTTATAGCAGCTCTTTTGTGTTGGCTAAGAATTGGAAATTGAGGGGATGCCTGAAATTAGGGAATGTCTGAACAAGTTGTGGCATATCTATGTAATGAGACACCATTGTTCTATAAGAAATGATGGGAGGGAAGATTTCAAAAAAACCTGGAAAGAGTTATGTGAACTGATACTGAGTGAAGTGAGTAGAACCAGGAGAACATCATACACAGTAACAGCAACATTGTGTGATTACCAGCTTTGAAAGATTTAGCTCTTCAAAGCAATACAGTGATCTAACAAAATTCCAAAAGACTCATGATGGAAAATGTTATCCACATCCAGAGAAAGAACTATGGAGTCTGAATGCATATTGAAGCATACTATTTTCTCTTTTTTTTTCTTTCTCGTGGTTTTCCCCTTTTGTTCTGATTCTTTTTTCACAAGATGACTAATGCAAAAGTGTATTTGGTATGATCATACATGTAGAGATTACTTGCCATCATGGGGAGGGCAGAGGAGAGGGAAGGAGAAGGGAAGGAGAAAAAAAAATGAAACTCAAAATCTTGTTAAAGCGAATGTTGAAAACTAAAAACAAATGAAGAAAAAAAGAAAAAAAAGTGAATGTTCAAAACTACCTTTGCATGAAATTGGAAAAAATAAAATATTATTAAGTGGAGAAAAAGACTCTGCTTAAGTGCTACTGTCTTCAGGAGGCCTTTTCTGATCCTCCTACCAGTTGATGCTTTTCTCTCTAAAGCTGCCTTCCATCCACTTTGTATTTATCATATATACACATGTACTCACATACATATACATACACACAGATATACGTGTAAAAAATTTTTTTGGCCTCCTCCTTTAGAATGTCAATTCTTTGAAGAGGTGGGCTGTGTTTGCTTTATCTTTGCATTCCTAGAACTTAGTATAGTTCCTTGTACATAGTAACCACTTAATAAGTACTCGTTTATTTAACTATTTGCATTCCTAATACCTAGCACTGAGTCTTTTCCTTTAGTTAATGTTTATTGAAGTGAACTGAGCTTGGTACTTTTTTTTTTTTGCTTTTTGGAGGACAATTGGGGTTAAGTAACTTGCCCAAGGTTACACGGCTAGTTTTTTTGTGTGTGTGGATGTTAAGTGTCTGAGGCCAGACTTGGGTCCTCCTGACTCTGGGGCCAGTGCTTTACTCACTGCACCACCTAGCCGCCCCTGAAATTGCTACTTTTTTAAAAAATGCCCTTTTGTTAATATCTTTTCTGTTTATATCACATTAATTTCAGATTTATATTCATTCCCCTGTTTCCCCAGAGAGCCATCTCTTATAATAAAATTTTAAAAGAAAGAGAAAAAAATCAGTGCAGCATAATAAACACATTAAATGTATCTGATAGTATATGCCATATTCCATACCCATGGTCCCCAATCTGTGCAAAGAAAGGCAGGCAGGAACATTTTCTTGAATCCTCTTCAGGGTCAAGTTCAATCATTATAATTATATGGTCTTCAGTTTTTTCTGTTTAGAATGCTATATATTGATTGATTCTGCTTCTTTCTGTTTACTTAATTTTGCATCAATTAGTTCATGTAGCCTTCTCATATTTCTCTGAATTCTTTATATTCATTGTTTTGGTGTTTTTTATTTATTTCATTGTTTCTTGAGGTGGAGTTATATTCTGTTACACCACAATTTTTTTTTAATGCTTTATTAACTTCTGATTTACATCATTCGTTTCCGCCAGATTTTGAGTTACAAATTTTATCCCCGTTTTTCCCCTACCCACCGCTCCAAAATAGCAGTCCCACAGGATATCCCCTCCTCCAATCTGCTCTCTCCCATATTTTCTCCCATACCCCTTTCGACTTTTCCAGTGGATCTCTATGTCTCAGTGCCTGTAGATCTTATTTCCCAATTACATGTAAGATAGAATTACACATCTTACTCTGGATGAAGCTTACCCAGGGCAAAGTACTGTACAATGATAACATCACCTCTCATATGTGTCTCTTAATGAGCCATCAGATCAAATTAATTTTTGGGGAACTGTCATCGCATTAGTGCCATATATTTTCCCTGTAGAATACAAGAATCCTTATTGTTCAGGTGGTTTGTTTGTTTTTCACAAAAATTCTCAAGTCTTATCTCTTTCATTTGAAATTTATTTTTCAAATTGATTTATTTGAGTAGCACTTGGAACATCTCTTCACAATGAGTCCCTGAATGAGTCCCTCAGGCTTGAGCCATGCTGTGGGTGTATTCAGCATTCACTCAAAACCATAGTTCACAAGCCTCCATCAATACATTTGTTGACTGGAGGATATATTAGTTCAAAGCAAAAGACATTAATTAAACAGCATAGTAATATATGTGATAACCCAGATTTCTCCAGACCTACAAAGATGCAGTCTCCCACAGGTTAACAATCACCAGTGATGGAGGGGACTCACACAGAAAACAGGTGTGACCAGCAAGACAGATAGTGAGGTGCTGTTCATGTGGAGCCAGGACAAATCCGTACTTCCAATGCTGCAGAGCTACTGATGCCCTCTGACAATGTCATTAGGTAAGCTGTTTTTAACACTGAACTTGGGACATTTGCTTCTCTGTTGTCTCTGCTATAAGTCTCTGTTCTGGCTATGTCCACTGCAGAATGCTTTTGGTATTGGATTCCTCAACTACTGATGCATATTCTGATGCTGGGCATCTCTAGTAAGATTCTGCTGGTCTTCAGCTTTGCAGCCTCACTGGATTTCCTGTTGTTCTTTGCTACCTTCTGCTGGAGTGTGAGTGATAAGTAGTCTTTTCTTACAGCAAAGGGCTAAATTCTTTCAGTCATAATCCAGGTCTATGTACCCCAGCCAACTGGCAAGCAAAAGCCAGCAGATGCTGTAAAGCTAAAATTAAGTCTTTGTTTTTAATTGCTTTTCCTCTCGCTAGGCTCAGGTTCCCTGATCCCAGTGTCCTATCTGACTTGTAGTTAGAAAATTCCTTCCAACTCCTGTTATACCCCTAGTTGTTAGGCTGTATCCCTTAAAATCACCCCAGGGATTCTGTTTGGAGAATGAGGCTGTCTTCAAACTCAGAATCCACTCGAAACCATAGTTCATGACCCTCTGCCAATGTGTTTCTGTTGTCAGTCAGAGGATATATTAGTTCAAAGCAAAAGTCATTAATTAAACAGCATAGCAATATATGCGATAAGAAAGATTTTACCATACTGTAATGGCAATGCAAATTTGGAAGATCTTCCCTGCCCCTAGGCTAAAGTGCACCTGAAGCCTGGGGTGGGTGGCTTGTTTTTCAGTAGATACTTTTTGATTGGCCAGTGGTTGTTACATTCTCTGAGGTTGTTATATGTCAATAAGGTTGTTACATTCTCTGAGCCAGGAGAAGGCTATATAAGCCCTGATGTGAGGCTTTGTTTTGGGGGGCTCACTTTGAGAAGTGTTCTGTGATTTGATCTGGATTCTGGGAAGCCGTTGTCCAGAGCGCCCCCCCCCCTTTGAAAAACCCAGATGTTGACTGGGTATGGATGTAACGGTTGGACAGTTTGGAAATCTGTCTACTTGATCTGTTTCTGTCTTGATAATTCTGCCTGTATACTTTGAAGTTCGGGGTGCTGACCTTTTTCCCCTAAACAAGGTAAACGATATATGGTCTGACTGATTAAAGTAAGCTTGTTAACCCATTTTGAGATGCTTTCCTTTATCAAAGCAGATCCAAGAACCTGTGGTGGCAGCAACCCTTAGGACACTTGGGGTGCTTGCTGCTACACATACACAAAGGGATACAATCACCCATGGGTTAACAGAAGAGACCCACCCAAGGAACAGGTATGAGTAGGAATTCCCCCAATTGCCATGAAAATCAATTTGAGGCAAGGCACAAAGGTCCACATGCAGCAGCCCAGGGAGCTGGTGGCCACCCTAATTTTTTTTGGCTACAAATTCTGCCTTTGTTATGTATTCCTGCAACAAAATCTTTGGTGTCATTATGTTTCTATTAGTCAAATACTCAAGGACAGTAGAACCACCACACTTGAACTCCAATATCACAGTCCCAGATGTGCAAATAAGGGAGGTAGAAATGTCACTAAAGAGAGCAAAGACAAGAAAAGCAGATTGGATCAAGTATATATAGTGGAGGCCTGTGCTAGAGACAACCCAACAGTGAGGATGTTGAAGAATCAACAATCAAGGTATGTGAGGTAGGGAAATATACCAAAAGCATGGGAAAAAACCCTTGGACATTACTTGATTCAGCCTCCCCCTCCAAAAAAAAAAAAAAGGAAAAATAGAGGAATAATAACAGCTACTAACCTAAATGTCCACATTCCCATCTATACAAAACCTTTAGGAGAGTGATCTATCTATAGGTCAAGGGTTCTCAATGAAGATATTAAAAGGAGACATTCCTATTACATTTCGTCTCATTGGTTTCAGCCTATTTTTCTTTCCCTTTGAGATCTTTTTGAACACCAGTTCTGTCACTCAACATGTTAGCTATTTTGTCATTGTTCAGTTATTTCAGTCATGGCTCATTCTTTGCAACCCCATTTGGGGTTTTCTTGGCAAAGATACTGGAGTGGTTTGCCATTACCTTCTTCAACTCATTTTACAGATGAGGAAACTAAGGCAAAGAGGGGTAAGTGATTTGCCCAGGATCACACAGTGAATTTGAACTCATGAAGATGAATCTTCCTGACTCCAGGCCTGGCACTTTATACACTGCATCACCTAGCTACCCAGATGTTACCCATCCCTCCAAGCTTTGTTTCATTAGAAGATTTGATAAGGATGTCATCTGTGCCTTCATCCACGTAAGCCATTGATTAAAAAAAAATTGAAATAAATAGGACAGAGGACAGCTCTTTACGGCACTATAACAGAGATTCCCTTCAAGGATGACATTAATCCATTAATCATAACTCTTTGGGCCTGGTAATTTAGCCAATTTCAAATGTACCAAACTATAATAAATCATTCAGCCTTCATCTTTCCATCTTGTCCATAATAACATACCAAGAGACTGTGTCAAATATATTGTTGAAATACTCTGATCCAATAGTCTAGAAACCCCATCACAAAAGGAAATGGGGTTAGGCCCCATGACCTGTTTTTGATGAATCCATGCTAGCTTTTATTCACTGAATATTGTAATTCAGCTTTCACATCTTTGTTTCAGTGATCATAAGCTGCTCCCTTACATAAACGGAGGCTAATAAAAGTACAACTGTGAAGAAACAAAATTGTGGGTGACTGAAAAGGCATAGCCAGTTTGGGCAGGCTGCAGTATGGTACCGGCAATGGCTTGGTTGCAAGAAGTGGCATAAACCATATTTTCATGGAAATATATTATCAGAAAAGGAAATGAGCCAGTCACATAAAGAGGGATAGAACACCTCAGTGCTACACAAGTATTTGTGAAATATTTAAAGGCATAGAGGAAAGCCTCTGATATGTCAGGGGGATTTATGGAAGAAGAGAAGGAAGAATTACAGAAGAGGGGAAGATATGGATGGATTGCAAATCCATGCTCTCTCCTGGAGAGAGCACCTACATCAGTGAAGTTACTGATCTATGAAAGAATCAAAATCTAGCTAAGTTTCTCTTCTTTTGAAAGAGAATTTCCTGTTTAGAAGGAGCAGGTTACATCATGGATATATAATTCATTATCAGGATGAAGGTTTCCCTTTCATAACAGAATGTATTTTATGATATGTTTCCTGGCTAGACTTCATAGAATTCTATGGCTAAAAGGTATTTGAGCTCCTGATCTTATTGGTTAAGAGCCCAATGTATCATTCATATTCTCACAACCTGTTTCAGGTTCATAATTGCCCAATTTTTTATTCTCAATCCCAGTCCCTTTGAATTTATTTCCCATGATCAGGGAGTAATCAACCACCTATAACATTGTTGTGATGAAAAAAAGGCCATAATTCAAAGAGATAAAATTAGGAAAATACAGTGAATGAATGAATGAAAAATCATATATTAATTGCACACCATATGCCCAACTCTGTGGATACAATTATAAAAGTGAGGCACTCCCTGACCTCAAGGACCTTACATTTAATGGAGGGAGACAATACATACAAGGGAGTAGTGGGGTTGGAAATCACAGGGATAGTGAAAGCAGCCAGAGAGGAAGGTGATTGACACACTTTTTCCAGTAGTAATGGCAATATTAATTTGATTTTGGTTCTCATTGGGAAGAAACACTTTAAATTCCCATTCCCCAAAACAACCCAACTTGTATACTTCAGAGGTCTGAATTCCTCACTCTCGTTTCCTACAATGTCTTATTGGCACAATTCCATGAATTAGGGAGCAAGCCTGGATGTAATGGGTTGCCAATCAGATGAATACAGGAATGGCCTCATATTTTATTGTTTAAGTTGCCATCATACTTCACCACGAGGCTCTGGAGATGCTCATCCTTTGAAAGAAAGGGTGAGGTCTGTCTGTACAGAGCGAGCAGGATACATCTACCTATCATTCAAAGTCTGGAATTGTGTGGCATGGAGAAGCTTTAATGTCTACAACAGTCTATTGTGATGGGAGAAGAAGGGAAAAACTTCAATTTCTCAAACCTTAGTGAGGTGGTATACAAAAAATTCCAAACAGGGTACTACAGATCTCAAATCCATACAGCTTGCTTTTCTTTTTAATTATAGAATTAATTCCACCGGTAGCTTTCAAAGCTATCCTGGTTTTGTGTATGTGTTCCTTTCTGGTCTTCCTACTATTCTCTTCTCTTCATCTGTAAAAATATCTCAGTGACTCCAGTATATACCTCAGTGGTATATTTAATGTGGCGCACAAAAATCTCAAGTAAATCAGGCATTTTCTTATTAGCTCATAACACCATAGTTTTAGAGTTGGAAGGGCCTTCAAAGGTCCTCTCATTCCTCATTTTACATATGAGGAAACAAAGTCAGAAAGGTTAGCTAGGTCACATAGGTAGAAGTGAGAGAGGAAGGATTTATACATAAATAAAGTTCCTATCACTAGACTTCCCTGGCACTGTCATATGGTTCAACATCAGAAATAGATATGGTTTTATCAATGTATATGACATGAAGAAAGATGTATTGTTATCTGCTTTGCCGCTGCACTCTAAGGATTAGTTGGCCTTTCAATTTCACTTGCAGCTGAAACCCCTTATGTATCTTGTCTTATATGTATTGGGAGGTGTGAGAGTTTGCAGAACCTTCTTCTGGGCTTCCATCTACCTTTGGTGTCCACCTTCACCCAACTCTAACCTGTGATTCCAAGAAGCTGTAGCATTCCGCATAGCCACAGCCCAATAAAACCCATCCCACAGACAGGCCAAACCTGGCTGAGGGTAACTGACAGGCCTTACTCCCGTTGGTGAGTTAGGGTGATGTCTACCCCAAACATGTGAAGACTTCCCCTGGTGGAATGGGCAGATGAGAACAGTTTGTTCTAAAGTCAATGAAAATGGCTAAAGCAGGCATCGAAGAAGCCAAGGTCATTCACTGTATACTGGGTCATTGTCAGCTGTCCTGACTTTTGTCTGCCACTGGACATCAATGACTCAGGAAGAGTGAGGGTGACAATTTTGTGTAGATCTGCCTCACTTAAATCTGACTGACACACAAAGATATGCCATTACCTGTGATGTCATTGGTCCTCTTCAAAAATGAAATACAAACGTGTCTCATATCAAAATAAGAGCAGGGGCTGTATTGTTTTTCTGTTTGTATGCCTAGTATTAATTTGGCACTTGTTTCATAGTAAATGCCTAATAAACACTCATTCATTCATTTAAACTAGGGTCCTCTTCATCTGGACCCAATGTGCTTTTCCATTTCCCCCTCACCGTGTTTCCTCCTTCCCCTTCTTCTCAGAGCTGTTTTTTGAAAACTCACATTTTGATGGACTTAAGATGCAGAATTAGCTGAATGTTTCCGGAAATAGTAAATGTAGAAATTAATTTTGTTTGACTCTGCATATGTGACACAGGGGTTTTCTTTTTCTTTTTCATTTGAGGGAAGTGAGAATAAGGGGGGGATAGGGATAGGAAGGATAGCCAAAAACAGAAGAAAAAAAAAAGAAATGAGGGATCACTCTGGTATCTTTTACAAATGGAGAGAAAATAACAGAAGGAAGGCCAGAAAGAAAAGGAAAAAAGGATAGCTTTGAAAGCTACAGGTCGAATTGATTACATATTTAAAAACAAAAACAAGATGTATATAATGTATATAAATGATGTGTATAATACAGGTATATAATATGTGTATATATGACATTGCAGTGTCATATACAATCCTCTTATGTTCTTTTCTATATATGGAAACGTACATTTTATTTGATGTTTAAGTTCATAATTTTTTAAAGGTTCTTTTTGAAAAATGGGCCCTCCTTGTTCAATTAGAAAAAAACAAAAACTTCACACCTCAGTAATATTCCTATATAGCATGCTTGCACATGACCTGCTGGTATAAGATTTTTCAAAGCCCTTTCCCCAGCACAGAGATCATTGTTCCCAAAGCATTGTAGGAACATGGTAGTCCTATGGTAATAAACTTTAAACCACTTTATATCATCATATCTGAGTTAGAAGGAAGTAAAATTGATCTATTTTGTGACAATATTTATATAGTAAAAGGAAACATATCTAAATTTGACTATAAAAGGTCAAAGCAGACAGGTTGAATCATATAAATAGTCTTATTGGACTTACTGGACACTCCCTGTCTCCTGATTATTGATTTGATCCTAACCTCAATCAGCCACCACACCTATGACCTCTTGCCTGGACTTCTATGATTGCCTTCTGACTCACCTTTTTGTTTACAGACTCTACCATCTCCAGCCTATATTCCACACATCCCTAGATAGAACTGAATGTTCCTCAGACTCTTTTGCTACCAGAGAGAGCTTCCAGGGCTGCTAGATCAGTACAGAGTGTTTTTCTGTGCTGGACATTATGAATTGTAAGATGAAGCACAACAACAATTGACATTTATATAGCATTTAACGTTTGCAAAAATGCTTTCAATACAAAACAGTGACACCTCTTGAATAAGTAGCCCCTTCCCCAACTCACATGCACAGGTTAGAGCTCCAGGAAGGCAACTAAGTGGCGTTCAGAATACTTTGCGGATCCACAGTCCTCAAACTATAGTTCATAAGCCTGTACTGTCATACTTGTCCTTAATAATCAGCCTATAGCTACAATTACCGCAAAGCAAAGGCATTTATTGAGATGACATTATATGAACATTATAAGAAAGGCATTTCCCCCACAATCCTGTGGTGTACTCTCCTACAAATATCCGTTGTGTTTTTTTGGAAAAGTGAGCACGTAAAATAGAGTATACTACTAGAGAGACACAGACTTAGGAAATACATGTGACCATGGCAACTAACACTTACAAACCTACAGAGCCCCCACGTCATTACGCTTCTGATTCTGTTCCATTTGTGCTTAGTGTCTCTACTGATCAGGTCCCTCAGTCAGACTCCCTGGGCCTGTGCTTCTCTGAAACTTACCTCACAAAGTGCACACTCATCAGACCTCTCTTCTGCCTCTACTACCTGGGCTTGTTTTCGACAACATGTGGTGTCAACTGTTAGAATAGCTCTGCTCATACCACTTCGAGGGTTATATCCCAAAGAGATCATAGAAGTGGGAGGAGGACCCGTATGTACAAAAATATTTATAGCAGCTCTTTTTGTGGTGGCAAAGAATTGGAAATCAAGGAGATGCCCATCAATTGGGGAATGGCTAAACAAGTTGTGGTATATGAATGTAATGAAATACTACTGTGCTATAAGAAATGAGGAGCAGACGGATTTCATAATAACCTGAAGAGACTTACATAAACTGACCCTGAGTGAGGAGAGCAGAACCAGGAGAAATCTGCACACAATCACAGACACAATGTATGTGTGATGACTAACTTCAATAGACTGGGCTCCTCTCAGCAATGTAATGTAATAAGATGTAATAAGACATCTCCAAAAGACTCATGAGTGAAAGAGATACCCACATCTCTTTCACATTAGGAAAGAGATGCAGAGTGAAACAAACTACTTGCTCTGCTTCTTTTTCTTGTTTTGTTTTGTTTCCTCTTTCCCACTGATCATTCCATCAGTTATAATCCTTCTTTACAATCTGACTAATGATTAATGTGAAGATATTTGTAGATCCTATATTTGAGTGAATGCCGCCATGCGGGGGGGGGGGGGGAGAAGGGGGGGAAGGAGAGGGAGGGGAAGAAAATTTGAAACTCAAGGGACTGTGAAACTGAATGTTGTAAACTAAAAGCAAATAAACAAATTAATTTAAAAAATTAAAAAAATAGAATAGCTCCGCTGTAAGATTATCATGTCTGAAGAGACTCTCCCCATGGGCAGAGAAATCTTCTTCCTCTCCTGCCAGAGCAGAAATGATTTCTTCTCAAGGGCTCACATTCCTCAGAGCTTTCTCTTTCTTGCCTTGACTGCTTCATTGGATTATATCTTGATTTTTTTAACTGGTCACTGTAGAGTTAGGTATAGGAGATTGAACCGGGGAGGACAGGGATGAGTCTGATCATGTCATTCCAAGGAATCATAGAGGTTATCACATGAGACAAAAAACTCTCTATATAGTCTTGTGTTTGGAAGATGCAAGAAAATAGAAATACATTTTTTTAACTGGTCACTCATTGGGAGTATGGCTGGTTGTTGGCTAGTCCAATGGCTTAGCTCTCCTCTAATTCCATCAGTAATGATCAGAAAACTTTTCCAAATCTTCTAAAGGCATAAGAAAGTATTAGTCCTGCTTTATATTTCATTTAAGATATTAATACCTTCTGCCTGTTACTTTCCCTTTATTGTCTGTCATTTCATCACCCAGGCAAGGGGGAAATCAGGGTGTCCTGATGAACGCTCCTCTCTCTAAGCATAGGTGATCTCATTTAAGCACCACAACAGCCTTGTGATGTATATACTATGTACATGTACAGAGCATCCCAAAAGTCTTAGTGCAGTATTAAATAAGCTTTAAATTGAAATAAGTCTTTTGAGGACATCCTATATTATCAACTCCATTTTAAAGATGAGGATGCCACCTGTCCCAGGCAGCAGTGAATCTCTGGGAGCAGAATTGCATAAAAAAGCTCTGTTAGTCCAGGGTCAGCAAAAGCATCCAGAAAGGATTCCAGGTGCTGTCAAGGGTCAGAAGGATTAGCCCCAGCTGCCTCACTCAAAAGTTTGCTTAGCATAAAGCAGCAAATTTCCTTTAAAAACAAAGAAGCATTTTTCCCCCAGAACTTTCTGGCTATTGCTGCAGCACTAAGGTCTATGGAGCCCTCTACTGGGGGGCTTTCAACATGGCTAGTCATCCCAACTATGCTCAAAGGCAGGGCAATCTGTTTGGGAGTCATACCAAACTGTTGGAGCCTCCCATAGAGCAGAGGCCACACACCTTTGATTGAAGCAATCCATTAAGGGTGGGGGAGAGGAGGTTGGGTTGGTGTGCTGGGGAAAGAGTTCTATATGTTCCAACAGAAATAGGGGTGTGGTTTGAATCAGGATCAAGTGAACTTAGAGGCAGGGCTGGACTGAGAGACCTTGGGATTCTTTGGAGCAGAAAAAAGGAAGGAGCTGAGATATGCAGTCAGATGTAGGAGTGGATATTCAAATGGGGAAGACAGGGATGAGTCTGATCATGTCAGTCCCAAGGAATCATAGAGGTTGTCAGATGAGACAAAAAACTCCCTATATAGTCTTATGTTTGGACGATGCAAGAAAATAGAAAAGGGAAGGGAAGAGAAAGAATATATGGAAGGAAAATGGGAGAAATGATAGGGGAATGAGTTAAGACACCTAATTGGGTTGTGTAAGTAGAACTACATACAAACATGGAAGAAATGGGATAGCAGGCCTTCACTTTCATCTAAACTGGTCAGAAGAGGGCAGAATGCATGCACAAATAATTTGGTGTAGAAATACATTCAACTCAATAGGGATACAGATGGAAATGCTGAAAGGGTGAAAAATAGATTTAGAAATTTTTTTTCTTCAATAGAGTGGTAGATGGAAGAGGGAGAAAATAGATTTCTGTTAAATTTTTTTTTAAATATAGATGCTGTTTCACAGATTCAAAATGTTGCATGCCCTTTCAGATAAAATTACTATACTATTATTTTAAATAAATAGCATTTTATAGTGCTTTATAGTTTTCAAAATGATTTATAAATATCTCATTTTATCTTCACAACAACCCTGTAAGGTAAGTGCTACTCTCATTCCCATTTTACAAATGAGGAAGGTAGAGAGAGGTAGACAGAAATTAAGTAACTTGCCCAGAGTCACAGGGCTAGCCTAGTGTCTGAGGCTGAATTTGAACTCAAATCTTCTTGCCTTCAGGTCCAGAACTCTGTCCATTGTATTAACTAGCTGCCTTTTAGGTAAAATAAGTAAAACTACTATTATTTTTACTTAGTTTACTTCTTTTACTTTGATACAAAGACCTCTCATGAAGTGGGAATAAGCTGTAAACGTAATATAAAAACAAACACATCCGTAAAACTTTAAAAAAAAAAATCTTCAATGGCTCCCTATTGCTTCTAGGATAATATACAAACTTCTCAGATTGACAAGGTGTATACCCAAGGTGTTCTCTATATCAAGATACCTAAAGTAATCAGTCAATAAGCAGTTATTAAGTATTTACTATGTGGAAGGCTGTGCTAAGTCTGATGATGTAAAGAAAGGCAAAAATACAGTCACTGCCTCAAGGAGCTCACAGTCTAATGAGAGAGAACAAAAAACGTACATGCAGGGTAAACTGGAGATAATTGCTGAGGGAAAACACTAGTATTGAGGGGCTTCAGGGAAGGCTCCTTGTAGAGGGTGGGATTTTAGCTGAGACCTGAAGGACACCATGGAAACCAGGAGGGAGAGGTGAGGCTTGGGGGACATTCCAGAGCATTCCAGGCTTGGGGGAGAGCCAGAGAGAATGCCCAGAATCTCTAGATGGGATGTCTGATTGCAGGAACAGCAGAAAGGCCAGTGTCACTGCATCTTAGAGTATGTGGGGGTGAGTAAAGTATAAGAAGGCTACTAAGGTAGGAGGGGGATAAATTATGAAGGACTTTAAAAGTCACACAGAGGATTTTATAGTTGATCCTGCAGGCCCTAGGGAGCCACTAGAGTTCATTGAGAGATTGGGGTGAAGGTGACATAATCAGAACAGCACTTTAGAAAGATCAGCTTAAGAGTCAAATGGACTGGAAAGGAGAGAAACAAAGAGACGAACTAGAAACCTATTACAACGATCCAGGCATGAGGTTATGAGGGCTTGCACCAGGGTTGTGGTGATTGTTTGTCTTTCGTTCACTAAGAGGACCATGACATCAGGTAGGTGATGCCATGACTTGCAAGTGAATTGGATTTAAGTGAGGAAGGCTGTGTAAAGTCACCAGCCTCACTTTCTCCTCTAGAGCCATCTGGGTCCAGTGGTCAGATATGCATCAGGATGACTGGAGATGGCCCCCAGGGTTGTGGTCCGTGTCAGAAGGACACAATGAAGGGAGGCAGCACAAAGTATTTGCTGAAATAGCATAGTAGGAACAGTGAGAACAAAATATTTCCAAAAACCTGGGGCCTACAGTCCCCTAAATATACTTGACACCAGAGGAAGAGAGAATACACAAATGAAACTCATTTGGCTAAGGCATATGGCAGCCACTCATGCCTCTGGAGCTTCGTGGCTACAGCAGGACTGATGTCCTCAAACCATTTCTGCCAATCTCAGTCACAAAGTCTCTGCCAGTCTCCATTGGACTCTGCTAGATGTTGCTTCAGTGCTTGGCTGTAGTCACCCCTGCCCTCAGTTTGGGGCTCAACTGATATCTTGGCCTAATATTGCTACGCACTTTTGGAAAGAACTGGAATGCAAGAGGAGCCTTGGGGATTGCCGTCTCCTGTCCAGGGTCTCCAGAGGCCAAACTCTGTTACTTACACTAACATGACATGATTTTAAAACTGGTCTCTTCTCACAGGCTATACATAGCATATGTATACCTCCTATGTCTATTTGCTTCTAAAATAAGCCATTGCTGTTGGGGGAATCAAATATGAAAACAAATGACCAGAGTCTCAGAGGTTGTGCAATCTCTATTAATTCTGAAACTACCAAAGAGCTCACACGGGTTGTCACAACAACAGTTAATTCTTTTTTTGTTGTTGCTTTGTTTGTTTGTTTTAGTTAATTTATTTAATTTTAGTTTTCAACATTCATTTCCATAAACTTTTGAGCTTTAAATTTTCCCTGCCTCCCTTCCCTCCCCCTGCCCAAGAGGCATGCAGTTTGATATAGGAGCTGCATATACATTCTTATTAAACATATTTTCACATTCGTCACGTGTAAAGAAGAATTAGAACCTATGGGAGGAACCACAAGAAAGAAAAAACAAAACGAACAAAAAAATAGAGAGAGCAAATAGTCTGCTTCGATTTACATTCAGATTCAAGTTCTTTCTCTGGATCTGGACAGCATTTTTTTCAATCATGAGTCTTTTGGAGTTGACTTAGATCCTTGCATTGCTGAGAAGAGCTAAGTCTATCAAAGTTAGTCATTACACAATGTGGCTGTTACTACAACCACAGTTAATTCTGAAAAATATAAAACAGCTTACACAGGTTATAATCAAAAAGCTTTCTTTATTCCATTGGAGGAAGGAAAGTAGACACAAGTGCCAGCGCCGATGTGGGGAACTGAGGCCAAATCTAGATACAGATAGCCATGGCTATGAAGTGAGCTGGAGCCCTGACAATGAGAGGTGACAGCAATGATGATTCACAGCAGGGCTTCATGACTGGATCATGGCTCCTGCAGGTGGCTGTCTGAGCTCAGAGACCACCTGGGGCTGGTTTGAAACACTTCTGGGATTGTGCTGAAGCAGAGTTATCTAGAGGGTGAACACAAAGGATTGTTGTTATGCCAAGCTCAGGGCACAGCTTGCTTGCTGGGCCTTAGCTCTGGAAAAGAGAGGGTTGGTATTGGCATGGGGATCCTGACAGGGGGAAATGGAAGGAGGAAAGAGATACCTCCTAACCACCTCCCACCCCCTTGCTGTACTCTCCAAGAAGGGAAAAGGTAAAGAGTAAGAATAAGTTATTCCATAGCAGACTTTCATTTACACTGATTCTGAAGTCTGATTGCTAGCAGATTCAGCTCCTCTTCTCTGCCCTTGCTGTTTGCTAAGTGGGTGGAAAAAAGGATACTGGCATATCCATTTTCTTGACCAGTCTTTATCAGAGCTTCCTGACTCTTTCCCAAACAAACAGATTGTTAAACTGTGACTAGACCACTCAAGATCTGAAAAGGACTAAGTCTTACAAGTTGGAAATGCTCGCACTCCAAATCTCAAATGTAACCTTTATATCTCACTGTCTGTTACCAGCCCTTTACATCCTATAATTTCATCAATCAACCTAGGGGACTTGATTGTATTGACTGGCTGCTAGAAGTATAAATTAATAGAATAAGAAGCAGTAGAGCCAAGATTAATTGGAAAGCACAGTTTTGGTCCCTGAGAAGAGACAATGAAACACATTCTCCTCCCCACCTTTCCTCTTGGCCATATGCTGTCAGAATTGGCCTTTTTGTTGGTATGTTTTGCTTTACTGTTTTTCTTTGTTACAATAAATGATCAGCTAGAACTTTCCCTACAGTTTTGGGGAAAGAGATGGCAGGGTTTGGATGAAGGAAGAATTAAGTGGTTTTTACTGAGAGATATGAAGATATATTAAGATTTTTTTCATTAGCTTGAAGGTTCATCTGCAAAGATGAATGGGGAACAGTTTGATATCTTCAAAACCTTGATTCAATTCAAGAAAAACGTGATGCCAAAAGTCAGCATGCTAGAGTGGGAAAAGTCCTGAATTTGGGGTCTGAGAACCATGGTTCATAGTATCACAGATTCAGACTTGAAAGGTTAAATGACTTGTTTCAGATGACACAGATAGCAAGTGGCACAGCCACTTATCAAACGCAGCTTCCATAGTGTTATTTGCCACTGCCCTTATGATCTTAGTTGTCTTCTCTGGGCCTCAGTTTCCCTATATGTGAAATGCAGGGGTTGGATTAGATAGGTAGATGATCATGATAGAGCTCATAGGTAGTTCTTCAAGGTTTGCAAAGCACTTTATAGCTATTATCTCCTACTATCTTCCCATACTTAGGAAGTAGGAGCTATGATCCCGAATTTTACGGAAAAGAAAACTGAGGCAGAGATATATAGATAGATAGTTTATTAAGTGTGTTTACTATATTCCGGGCAGTATAAGTAAAACAATCCCTACACTCCAGTAGTTTATATTCTATGATTTCTTCCAGGTCTAAATCACATGAAGGAGAGCCTGTGGGAGAAGGCATTTACACATTCTCCTTACTAGGGCTTCTTTACTTAGAATCCGTGAACCTGTTTTCAAAATTATTTTGATATTTTTATTAAACTTGATTAATTGTATTTCAGTGTAATAGGTTTCCTTTGTATTTTGTTTTATGCATTTTAAGATATCATTCTGAGAAAGGGTCCATAGACTTCACTAGGTAGCCAAAGGATTCTGTGACACACAAAAAGACTAAGAACCTCTGTCCAAGATTCTTTAATATTTAAAACCCCAAAACAATTTTTTTTAAAGCTACTTTGTGGTTTGCAAAATACTTTTCAAATATCCCATTTGTTCTCACAAAAACAAAACAAACAAACAAACAAAAAAAAACCCTGGGCGGTAGGTGCTATTACTCTCCCATTTCACAGATAAGAAAATCGGGGTACAGAGAACGAGACTCAATTTATTGCGCAGTTAATAATAAGCACTAAAGGTCATATTTCAATTCAGATCTTCCTGATTCCAGGTTCGAGTCCCTTTTCTACT
Organism: Petaurus breviceps papuanus; assembly: GCF_028583685.1. Classification (NCBI taxonomy): domain Eukaryota; kingdom Metazoa; phylum Chordata; class Mammalia; order Diprotodontia; family Petauridae; genus Petaurus; species Petaurus breviceps. The sequence continues at coordinate 30,118,819 of NW_027185809.1, forward strand.
GCGCCACCGAAGTGCTTTTGAAAGACTAGGAGTTTTCAGCAGACGGGACTGGCCCGCTTCCAAATAGAGCAAAAGCGCTCGCTTTCCTGTGTACCAGTTTGCGAGAGGGGACCGAGGAGCCGTGCGCATGCGCAGGGCAGGCTTTTTTTTTTTTTTTTTTTTTTTTTTCTGCAGAAGACCTCGGAGGTGCTTCCCCTAACGGAGAGCCGTTCTACCCAGAGGACCTTCTTCCAGGTGAGTGACCGCCTCAGGGAAAGACTAAGGGTCTCCCAGACCCCGGCTGTAAATTGGGGGAGCGAGGAAACTGAATAACCTTATTAGAAATGCCGGCCCAGGAGAACGTTGTGGGGAGGGGGTGGGGCTCGAACTCTAACCCCACCCCCACCCCCCGCGGGGCTCCTACCCCCTCCCAACCCCCCTTCACCTGTACCCCCTGGTCCTCCCTGATTGATTCCCTCCCATCCCGGGGCACTTGTCTGCCTTGGTGGGTCTGCTGTGGTGGGTCTCCCTGAAGCTACCTTTTAAATACCGCCATCGACTCTAACCCTTCCCCTCTCATTTTACCAAGGAGGAGACTGAGGCTCAGAGGTTAAATAACTTTCCAGCATCAGACAGGTTAAAATGACTTGTCCAAGATCACATTTGGATTTGATTTCGGTCTTAGGAATCCCAAATTCTTCGTTCTTTGCCCTGCACCAAATCATTTCAGCAAGCATTTATCAGTCGCTTACGGCGGTCCAGGTACCCTGTGCTAAGTGCTGGGGATATGACCTTGCTTTAAGGGGCTCGCAGTCTTGTCTTGGGGGAGACGGCATGCAAAACGACTAGCAGGATATATACGGGGTAATTTGGGGGTCGCTGCAGAGGAAAAGCAGGGTTATTCAGGAGGACTTGCAAAAGCTGGCGCTTTAGCTGAGACTTAGAGGAAGCCAGGAGGCAGAAATGAAGTGTCTGTGCCAGGCTTGGAACAGTCCCCAAAATGCAGCCAGGTAATGGGAGTGTGCTGTCAGGGAGCTGCTACCGGAGGAGGCTGGTTCACTGGATGTAGGAAAGGGAGTAGAGTGTAAGAAAACTGGAAACACAGTGATGGGGAATTCCTCAACCCAGAGCTCCTGACATCCTCCCAGAGAGTGATTCCACCAGCTTTGGTGCCTTTGATTGGTGGTCAAAACAGGAGGTCAGGCTAGAAGATGAAAAGCTTAGTTATAAGCTGATCATGTGCCACAAGCCCAGCAAAGAGATACACATATAGGTTTTATCAGAGCTTTTTGTTGTTCAGTCATGTCCGTGACCCCTTTTGGGGTTTTCTTGGCAAAAATACTGAAGTGGTTTGCCATTTCCTTCTTGAGCTCATTTTATAGATGAGGAAACTGGGGCAAACAGGGTTAAGTGACTTGCCTAGGGTCACACAACTTTGGAGAAAAACAATTTATCTCCAATTAGGAATCAGCAATTATGGAAATTTCATAATGTTAGGATATTTCATTGTCAGGCAGGAAATGATTTCATGCCAGCCAGGAAACTGGCGTTTTCTTTTCAGTATGTATGTTTGCCATCTTCACTTTCCACTTCCTGTGCCCACAAGAAGTTGCTATAACTGGGCATGCTGGACACTGGTGTATCAGAATCAAGCTGTTTAGGAAGCAAAAAAAAAAGTGATTGATTTTTACTTTTCATTTAAAACTGTTATCTCCTGTGTCACCTGGACTGGAAAAGGTCTCTAAGATGTGGGTGACCCAAGTCAGACAAAACTGGCTAAAGACAGGAGAGTCAGGAATCAAACAGAAGTTTAATTTCAAAGTAAGGACACATTGCCAGAGCCTGTCCCTAGTGGGGCAGGCCTGAGGCAGTGTGGAGAGATCTTAATACTTATACCTGTGGCTACTCAGTGAGCTGTAGCCCTGACAATGTGACATTTGATTCATAACCAGAAACAATTCTGAGATTATCCAGAGGGTTGTTATGCCGAGCTCAGGGCACAGCCCTGCTTGCTAGGCCTTAGCTCTGGAAAACAAGGTGTCTCTTAATATCTTGACACCTGTGTTATATACTCATTATTTTATTTCTCTGCCAGTGTGTGATTTTATTCAAATGGCAGAGATGGAATAGAATGGAATAAACATCTGTCGTGTACTATGTGCCAGGCAGCATGCTAAAAGCTTTACAAATATGGCACTTGATTTTCATAGCAATCTTGTGAAGTAAGGTGCTATTATTATCTGCATTTTACAGTTGAGGAAACTGAGGCAGACAAGGTAAGTGACTTGCCCAAGTATAATGGAATGTAAATTTAAAGATCTTCCCTGCCTCTAGGCTAAAGTGCACCTGGAGCCTGGGGTGGGAGGCTTGTTTTTTCAGTAGATACTTTTTGATTGGCCTGTGGGTCCAAAAGGTTGTTACATTCTCTGAGCCAGGAGAAGGCTATATAAGCCCTGATGTGTAGC
>NW_027185809.1:30121662-30195373 GCF_028583685.1 Petaurus breviceps papuanus
AAACTGTCTACTTGATCTGTTTCTCTGTCTTGATAATTCTGTCTGTGTATTCTGAAGTTCAGGGTGCTGACCTTTTCCCCCTGAACTAGGTAAACGATACATATTTGACTGATTAAAGTAAACTTGTTAACCCATTTTGAGTTGCTTTCCTTTATCAAAGCAGATCCAAGAACCTGTGTTGGCAGCAAACCCTGGGGACACTGGGGTGTTTGCCGCTACACCAAGGTCACACAGCGAGGGTCAGAAATCACATTTGAACTCAGGTCTTCCTGATTCCAGGTCCAATCCTGTATCCACTATGCCATCCTATCTTTACCAGAGTACCAAGTATCCACTGTACCTGATCTAAAGAATAAAAACAGTTCCAATACGCATGTACTGGGAGTATACCAAGTGTACCAGCATCCTTTTTTTTTTTCTTACCAAGCATGTAATATTACAAAAAGATTGAGTATTATATTTTCTTTTACGAGATAATTAACATGCTTCTTGGAAAAAGAAAGAGAAAGTAGAGCAGAAAGCAAATTTGAAATCTCATGTGGAAGGGATAATATGGTTGTATTGTCAATGCTGTTGTTGCCCTTCTATGATTCAGATTCTCCTGATGTTCAAATATAACTTTTAGATCTTGATATTTGTATTATGGGTTTTTTAAGCCTATGTTAGTCCTTTTTGGTAGCAGCTAGGTGACACAGTGAATAGAGTGCCAGACCTGGAGTCAGGACGACTCATCCTCCTTAGTTCAAATCTGGCTACAGACACTTACTAGCTGTGTGACTCTGGACAAGTCACTTAACACCGTTTGCCTTAGTTTCCTCATTTGTAAAATGAGCTGGAGACAGAAATGACAAATCATTCCAGTATCTTTGTCAAGAAAATCCCAAATGTAGTCACAAAGAGTTGGACACCACTGAAAGAACAGAACAATAATGAGCCCTGTTTGGTAGGTGGGGTAGCTGGTTTATCACTGTTAAAAAATAACCACTAAGTCACTCAGAAAAATGCATAACTTCACTCAGGATTAAAGAGGTGAAAATCAAATCCATACTGAAGTATTATTATATATCTATTAAATCATCAAAAGCAATTAAAAATCTCTCAATATTAGTGGTTGAGTTAGGAATGTAATCTGGCAGTAAGACAAGAGCTGTAAAAGTTTTTCCTACAGTTGACTCAATAATTTTACTTTAGGAACACATCTCAAAGAAACAACCAGAAAGAAAAAAATATAATTAGTACAAAAATGTTCAGAATAGTGCTATTTATAATAATAACAGTTGATGTCATAGAGAGCAAGAAGTAGATAAAAGAGTTAATGAAATATTAATTTGCTAACAGCACTCAGTATTCACTTTACAAAATGTGAGTACCTTTCTCTAAGTAAATTAGGAAGGGAATGTGATTGGCTGGGCTGAAAATAGGTCATGCACCTGAGGGCTTTAAATAGAGTTTGTCATTTCAGCAGTTCTTACCTAAAAGTGCCTCTGGAGGAAACAAGTTAGGGGAATTAGGGAGTAGGGGTGATTACAGTCTATATATGCATTATATAACTATGTGGGAACTCGACAAAGAGAGAGGGTATCAGGGACCTGCAGTTGTGTGTTAGCTAACTTAACCACAAGTATTTCCTACTTGTGGGCCTCCTTACATTGTACTCTGAAGTTTGTGCTCCACACACACACACACACACACATACACACACACACACACACAACATATATTACTGGGAGAGTTTTAATTTACCTACTTATTAAAAGCATACTCTAAGAGCTAATTGTGTCTATTGGCTTACTGCTGGGAAAATTAGTTGGGGGTTCATGAAGTGTATAGTGTCTAGGTACCCTAGAACCTATGGGAATAGCAGCTACCTTCTGGAGGATCCAACAAGTAACATGTTTGGGAAGTCATCCAGACAGGGTGGAACAATAAAAGATTAGAAACAATCCAGACTGGGGCGGCCAGGTGGCTCAGCGAGTAAGAGCATTGGCTCCAGTGTTGGGATGACCTGGATCAAATCCGGGGTCAGATACTCAGCACCACACCCAGAAATAACTGGCTGTGTAACCTTGAGCAAGTTACTTAACCCCGATTGCTTTAAAAAAAAAAAAAAGAAACAATCCAGATGTCCAAAATTATGGTTTACTACCTTATATTTTTAATTAACATTTTACCTACATTCATTCATTTAATCTTTAAAATAATCTTGTGTGGTAAATAATATTAAGTCCGTTTTATAGTTTAGAAAACAGGCTCTTAGGAATTGAATCACTTGTTCAAAACTAATAAACCCTGATTTTCTAATTGACTTTGTCAAGTGTTTCTTCCATTATCAAAATGTCCCATCACACTGGATATTATATAGTTGAATCCTAGGAAAAGTAGTGTAAGATGTGAGTTGTCTTGGACATAAGTGTGCTTCTTACTAGTGCCCCAGGTTTATTGGGGGAATGTTTTGTAGCTACTGTTTTTACTATGCCTAACAGTGAATGCCTTTGAACTAATTGTGATAAATACATTGTTGAATGCATTTAGCTTAAAAGCTATAATTTTAGGAATGTGGATCTGCATGGTGTCTTAAACCTGGTGTAATTATCTCCTGGTGTTGAAGGCCAGAGCTTATCAGACTGATCTTGTACCTCATGTCTGATATTGGAAAACACGATTTATTCTGTAGTAGCAGGGGGAGGACACTGTGTTGATTTAGCTAAGCACATCTGTGTTGTCCATGGTGGTCTACCATCAGAGAGCAGGAAACAATTTATACTAGGGACAACAGGGAGCCACATTAATGACCTGAGCCAATTAAATTTATTTTTTAATTATTAAAAAATTAAATTATTTATTTTTAGTTTTCAACATTCACTTCCATTAAGTTTTAAATTGTCTCCCCTTCTCTACTCCTCCCTTCCCCAAGACAGCTTGCAATCTATGGGCTGTACACATATATTCCTATTAAACACATTTTCACATTAGTCATGTTGCATAGAAGAATTATAACAAATGGGGAAAACCATAAAAAAGAAAAAAAAATAAACCAAAACAAAGCAAGACATCCATAGTTCTTTCTTTGGATGTGGATGGCATTTTCCATCATGTGTCCTTTGGAATTGTTTTAGGTCCTTGCATTGCTGAGAGGGGATAAGTATATCAAAATCAGTCCTTGCACACTGTTACTATATACAGTGTTCTGGTTCTGCTCCCCTCACTCAGCATCAGTTCATATATGTCTTTCCAGGTTTCTCCAAAGTCTACCTGTTCATCATTTCTTATAGCACAATAGCATTCCATGACATTCATATACCACAACTTGTTTACCATTCCCCCATTGATGAGCATTTCCAGTTCTTGGCCACCACAAAAAGAACGGCTATAAATATTTTCATAGATGTGGGTCCTTTTACCATTTTTATGATTGTTGTGGGATATAGCCCTAGAAATAGCATTGCTGGGTCAAAGGGTATGCACATTTTATAGCCATTTGGGCATAGTTCCTAATTGCTCTCCAGAATGGTTGGATCAGCTCACAGCTTTACCAACAATGAATTAGTTTCAATGTCTTTTAAAGAAAAACTAGCCTTACTTCACATGGAGTTGGATGTTAGAATATTGCTCTTATCACACCTGGGGAGCACAACATATAAGTGTGAACCAGAGGCAAGGGAATAGCCCCAGAGGTACTACATATATGGAGAAACTTTCCTATGGAACTGAACATTTGCATGTGTGTGTGTTGGGGGGAAGGGGGGGGATTGTAGTGCCAATGCAATATCCGCAGCCTCGAACAGTGACTTGGAATATGCTGGCATAGTGTTCAATTGCAAAATAAAACAAACTTTCCATATACAAGACAGAAGCAAAACATTTATTCAAATACCTGAAAACCATATCCCTAAACCAGAAAGCCGAATCCATCATAACAGCAAAGAAGTTAATGCATCTTAACAGCACAGAGAGCCACACTATCCTTTAGCCATCCCACAAACATTTACTCACAAGCCTATCTGCTTGTCTGACATCTTCTCTCCTCTCTCCTCTAGCTGCTCTTACTCCCAGCTTCCTGTGGGCTCTACTCTACCCTTCAGCAAATTCCTCCCACCACAAGCTCCATGTGATTACATTAAGCCTGTTAGGAGGCAGGGAGGATCTTCAAAGCAGGGATAGTCTTCAGATTCCCCTAGGCTTATTAAGGGTCAGGGAAGATCTTAAAATTCCCATTACCATTACAGTGAAAACAATGCTGTTTTGGTTTTAAAGATTAAACACATTCATTCTGAAATGCTAGTCTTTAATAAAGAAAGCTGATTATACTTAAATATATAATACCTATAATATCATAACATACAATAAATATGTTTGGGAAAGAGGGAAAGATTCTGTGATTGCAGTGGACATCACCTGATAGGAAAGCACTCACTTTTCCATATAGCCGTGAGCCTGAATAAAGCACAGGATTGAATGGGTAGGGGGAGGGAGAGGAGGGGAGAAAAAGTAGTGCTACTGGGAGAAAGAAGATAAACTACTTACAGAAATGGTAGGGGACTTTTATGGTGATGTGATGTCAGAACTGGCTGGGCAAGTCGAGCTGGTTGCCATGCTTGTGGCAAAGCACACCTCAGTCACACAGAGCATGGACGCCACCACAGTTAGCTAGTGCTTTGTATGGACTATGAAGCTGCCAAGACTGACTGGAAGACAAGATACGGAACAAATGATTCCGTTTTGGAGTGGTGGAACAAGTAGGATGTCCAGGGAAAAGAAGCATGAAGCAGTCTTGGATGCTGCCTTCAATAAGCTTTCTAACTCTCCTCATCTGCTACTGGGATTTCCCATATTGGTGTCTGAGTTTGTTTATGGAGGGAAGAGTTCACCCTCTGGGAAGAGACAGGGTTTCCCTTTATGCAGTCCCATGCTAATTGAGGCTCACATGTGGGCTCCATTTCTGTTCATTACCTGGTGTCATAGACTTGGCATTCATCTTGCTTGTGGTGGTGGGGTGGGAGTGATGTGCACCTGGAAACAAGACGTTCTGATACTCTCAAAGTTGATCTCCCTGTAGGGATAAATATGAACCAAACCAGTGTCATCATCAAATTGATTCTACCACAGTGTTTCTTGGTGTCATCCCTTTCTATGTTCATACAGCTGCCACTCCAATTCAGACCCTCCCCACCTCTTACCTGGGTGATTTCTTTCACTTGCTAATTGGTCTTTCTGCTTGCAGTGTCTCCTCAGTCCGACCTCCCACAAAGCTGCCACATTGATATTTTTAGAGTTCAAATATGACCATTCCTTTCTTCTGTCAAGAAACTCCAGTAGCTCCCTGTTGACTCCAGAATCAAGAACAAACTGCTCTGTTTGACATTTAATATCCTTTACTGTCTAGGTTTGATTTAGTTCTCCAGACTTATATTATTCCTTCTTCATGAACTATGTGGCCCAACCAAACCAAACTGGCCTGCTTGTTGTCCTTCATACATGAGATGTCATTGCCATGCCATGCAGGGTCCCCTGTGTCCTCCATGTACTTCTTTCTCACCTTGGCCTGGTATCAGCAGTTTGCTAAAATAAACCACATTGGAATTTCTTTAATTGTATGTCAGTGTCTTTGTTTTATTTTATTTTTCTAATCTTACATTATAATGTCAAGCAAAGGCAACTTCCCAAGGTTCAAAATTCCAGCATAGCTGCTCTCCATTTTATTAAGTGACAAATTAAGAACAAAAAAAATCAAAATATAGCAGATTTCAAAATACAGCATTCACCAAGTGTAATTCAATAATTTCCAAGTACTACTCCACTCTGGACATTACATTCATTTTGTCAACCACAAAGCCCCTCTACTCAAATGGAGATTAGTTTCCAGTCATAAGTAAAGTATATTCATTTGGTCAGTCACAGAGCACAAAAGAGTCAAGTTTCCCACCCCTGGATCACAACCGAATAGGCCATCTACCCCAGAGTTACAACAAACTTAAGCACAGCATTTAATACTCAAAGAGAGGTCTTTTCTTCATCTTGACCTGAGGCAAGTTCTCAGCAATCTTTGTTCCTTGGGAGACAAAGCTTAGCAAGGCCACAAGATACATTGCCAGTATCCTCATTAGTTCGAACAGTTCTAGGATCCCTGGAAACATTAGCAAAACCCTCTTCCAGGATTTCTGTAAACATACAACAAGAAAATCCTTCTTCAGGGATTCTGAACCAACAGCAAGGTTCCAGAACCTCTGCAACAACAGCACTGGCCTTCACCAGTGGGCGCAATTCATTATCTGTCTGCAGAACAGTCTCAGGACCCCTGAACCAGCAGCAAGGTTCCAGGACCTCTGCAACAATAGGCCTGTCCTTCACCAGTGGACAAATCTGGCAAAACAACATCAAAACAGACAAAGTACCAGCATAACAGCCATGTCTCCTCAGTCCTTGGCAGCTCTGGGTGACAGCTCTTGGGCAGTTCAAACTGGCCCTTAGCAGTTCTCTCTGTCTCTCTAAAAAAAATTCTTCTGCTTCTCTCTCTGCTTGTGCCTCTCTAAATTCACATCACCAGCTCCTCCCAGTTCAGCCCTCTCTTTTCATGTCAACAAGTCCATCCCACAGGTGGGATTCACAAGCTCTGCGTTTTAACACAGTCAAACCAAAAACCAAGCCAATACAGGGGGATCTTTAAATGCCATTACTATTACATACATTTATTTTGATCTTCGCTCCAACAAGTTAGGTGAAGCTGAATTTACACAGGTGGCTAATTCAGATAGAAATGCCACATTGGTAGCCAGTTGTTAATCTGTCTGTTAAAATAAGCTTCACTTTTATAATATCCTGTGCCTAAAAGGATACCCCACCCAAAGAAAGTATTCATGATACATAGGCATGGTTTTTTATAGGCATTAATTTTATAATCAGATAGTATGACCAGCTCTGGAAGAAAATATCATTTGTGGGTTTTCAATTGAGTAGGCTTTGAGAGGACCAGAAGCTGCAGTACCTGTTTGAATAAATAATATATGTGCTACCTCATTCCAGTTGGTAACATAGACATAATCTTTATGCATTTCTTTTAATCCCATTATTGTTCAATTTTTTGAAACCCTTCTTTGGTTTTGAATTTTTAGGAAGCTCTGAAGATCTCTGTAGGTCTACTGCCCGAACATAGAGATGCGTGTACATAGAGTTGTACTGAATTCCCGACCTGGTATGTATTTACTTATGATTAATATACAGCTGTGGCTGCTTGTTACTTCTTTTTTTTTTTAAGCAATCAGGGTTAAGTAACTTGCTCAAGGTTACACAACCAGTTATTTTTGTGTGGGTGCTGTGTATCTGAGGCCAGAACCGATCCCGGGTCTTCCAAGGCCAGGGCCGATGCTCTTACTGCACCACCTGGCTACCCCTAAGCAAATGGGGTTAAGTAACTTGCTCAAGGTTATATGGCCAGTTATTTTTGTGTGGGTGTTAAGTATCTGAGGCTGGAACTGATCCCAGCTCTCCCAACTCTGGGGCCGGTGTTCTTACTCACTGTGCCACCTGGCCACCCCTGTCACAAGATAAGAGTCATAATAACCATTATTTACCTAAAATGAAAAAAAAAGTGATAAAAAAAAATGTTATGTTAAAACAGAAAATTGTCCACCGAGCAACCATCTACAATACACTTTTTTGTATTCCTTGCCCTGGAATAATTTGTAGTAATTAGAATGTTAATAAGTAGAATAGATTCTTTTTATTTGTTCTTTATCAAATTTATTATGAGTATTCAAAATGAATTTTCCCACTTCCTATAGAAAGCATTAATCTACTTTTATATCATTTCTCTAACTTTAATCATTGAAGTTTGAATCTAGAGAGGTTCCAGAGGTAATCTAATTCATCCCTTGATAGGCTTTATATATGCTATAGGTTGGATCTATTTTTCCTCTTCTACCCTGACTATAGAACACTTACTACTGTCTCAAGTGACAGCCTTCCTTATCTCATAGTGTCAAGAGAATTAGATTTGTAATTAGATGACCTCGTTCAAATCCTGGCTCTACCACTCATAACTTTGGGACCTCAGACAAAGCATTCATTTCTTGGGACCTCAGTTTCTGTGTCTATCAAATTCAGAGATTGAAGTAGAATCCTCAGAAGTTCTCAGAGTATGGTTTGGGGGTCCTCTGAAAGGTTCCAGGTCCAAACAGTTTTCATAATAATACTGAAATGTTTTAATTTCTAATATATTAAAAACCCATAAATATAGCCCATGCAAACAAAAGATCTGTCCGGTTTCAAATTATATGCGTCAATCAGTCACTAAACATTTATTGAGTGCTTACTATTTAGAAGGCAATGTAATAAGCACTGGAATATCAAACTGTGGATCTCCATTTAATACCACTTCCTTAAAAAACAAAAAAGCATTTAAATAGTTCTGCATATAACTTTCAAAACTGGGCTGCTTATTTGTTCTTCCTGCTGAATTTCATTCTGTTCCCTCATGTGCATATAAAAAAAAAGTACTTCAATAGTCTTTCTTTCAACCTGTCCCCTTTCCCTCAGTTAAAAATGAAGAGAAAGTACAGTGGAAAAAAATAGTGAACTACTCAGGAGATCTGGGTTTGAAAACTGGTTCTGAAAGTAATTGTATGACCTTGGTTGTAATACTTAACTTTTCTGAATTTCTCTTTTCTTGTCTAAAAAATTAGGACAATAATTTCATTACCTATCTCACAAGCTTACTGGGAGTTATTGCTGTTATCATTATACTTTGTATTGCATCAGCAAATGCACAGAGGATAATCCAATTTATCTATCTCCATCTCACACTAAGCTTTGTAGAAATTCATTTTTTACTCAGTTACATTTTGATGTTGCACAAATTCTTCTGACATCTTCCAAAACATTTTGCCAATGAACTGCCCTGTCTCTCTTCTTGACAAGGAGATTAAGTGTTTAATAACCATTGTGATTTTGGGACTCTCTTAGCATCTGTGTTGTGACTAAAATGACTATTTTACATAAGTTAAATTTCTAAAGAAAACAGAATTCCTTGTAGACAATCTTATTTTCAAGTTTACACCTTGGTTGTTTAGGGGTTTTTTGGTTTTGTTTTGTTTTCAATCACTTTTTTAAAACATTTATTTTCAATTAGTTTAAAAAATTCAGTTCCACAAGTTTTTGAACTCCAGATTTTCTACCCCCCTTGCCTCCCCTTCCCTTTCATGGCAGCATGCATTCTGATATAGGTTCTACAAATACCTTCACATTAAACAATAGTCAAGTTGTAAAGAAGAATTATAACCAATGGAATGAATAATGAGAAAAAAGAAACAAAACCAAAAAGAGAGAAAGTAGTTTTGCTTCAATCTTCATTCAGACTTCTTAATTCTTTCTCTGGATGTAAATTGTCTTTTCATTCCTGAGTCCTTTGGAGTTGTCTTATAACCTTGCATTACTGAGGGGAGCCCAGTCTATTGAAGTCGGTCATCACAGATGTGTTTGTAATTGTGTACAATGTTCTCCTGATTCTGTTCCCCTCACTCAGCATCAGTTTATATAGGCCTCTCCAGGTTATTATGAAGTCTGTCTGCTCCTCATTTCTTATAAGCACAATAATATTCCATTACATTTATATACCACAGCTAGTTTAGCCATTCCCTAATTGATGGGCATCCCCTTGATTTCCAATTCCTTGCCACTACCAAAAGAGCTCCTATAAATATTTTTGTACATATGGATCCTTTCCCACTTCTATGATCTCTTTGGGATTGTAGCAGCAAGCACCCCAGCATCCCCAGGATGGCTGCCAACACAGGTTCTTAGATCTACTTTGATAAAGGAAAGCAACTCAAAATGGGTTAACAAGCTTACTTTAATCAGTCAAACATATGTATCCTTTACCTAGTTCAGGGGAAAAAGGTCGGCACCCCGAACTTCAGAATATACAGACAGAATTATCAAGACAGAGAAACAGATCAAGTAGACAGTTTCCAAACTGTCCAACCATTACATCCATACCAAATCAACATCTGGGTTTTTCAAAGCCAGGGGACTCATAACAATGTCTTCCCAGAGTTTCATCTGATCAAATCACAGAACACTTCTCAAAGTGAGCCCCAAAACAAAGCTACACATCAGGGCTTATATAGCCTTCTCCTGGCTCAGAGAATGTAACAACCTTATTGACTCACTGGCCAATCAAGAAGTATCTACTGAAAAACAAGCCTCCTACCCCAGGTTCCACATGCACTTTAGCCTAGGGGCAGGGAAGATCTTAAAAATTTACATTCCCATTACAGGGATACAGCCTTAGAAGTGGTACTGCTGGGTCAAAGGCTATGCACTTTTTTATGGCCCTTTGGGCATAGTTCCACATTGCTCCACATTGCAGAATGGTTGAATCAGTTAACAATTCCACCAACAATGCATTAGTGTTCCAGTTTTCTCACATCTTCTCCAGTGTTTATTGTTTTCCTGTTTTGTCATGTTAGCCAATATGACAAGTGAGATGTGGTACCTAAGAATTGTTTTAATTTGCATTTCTCTAATCAATAGTGATTTAGAGCGTTTTTTTCATATACCTGACAGCTTATTTTAAAACATGGTTTGTAGTTGCTGCAGTCATATATAGTGACTGGCCTTTCACTTTCACTTCCTCCCCAACCCATTGAGAAGGTAAAGAATATGGTATCCTTATACATATGAAGTCATGCAAAACATATTTCTACATTAACTGTGTTGCCAAAAAAAAGGCAAAAAAAATAAAGTGAAAAAGAAATATGTACTTGTTCATCTGTACTCAGTTCATCTCTTCCCTCTCTCTGGAGGTGGATAGCATTTTTTGTTGTAAGTCTTTTGCAATTGTGCTTGGTCATTGTATTATTCAGAGGAGCCAAGTCTTTCACGGTTGATTATTGTTTCAGTATTGCTGTTACTGTATACAATGTTCTTCTAGTTCTTCTTACTTCACTTTGCATCAGAACATATATGTCTTCCCAGGTTGTCCTGAAGCCTTCCCCTTCATTTCTTACTGCATAATAGTATTCTATCACAGTCATTTATTTGGTGTTTACTTTGACTTTTGCTCTAACCAGTCAAGGATCTGTTTGCATACAGACAGTTGTTTTCTGTCTAATAGAATGTTGAGGATTTCATTTTTTTTGTTTTGTGCTCACCAAGTGCAATGATAAGGCTTTTAAAGTAGTCTATGAACCTTTGATCATATTCTTTGCTCATGAATCATATTTCCAAAAACAGTTTTTGCTGTTCTTTGAAGGCATACGTTTTTGTAATGAATTTATTGAGCATCAAAGTCCATGTTAATTAAGCTGCAATTAGCTTCACAGTGAAATGATGTTTGCTTTAGCTTATCTTGAACACTGAAAATCAGGATGACAAAGTATCCCATACAAAGGTTATCTTTTCCTACCTTGGACTTGAGAGTAAAACAAACACAAAACAAAAAACTAAAACAAAACATAACCAAAATACATCTTTCCAGTTTTATTTTTTTTCTGAGGTGAACTTCAAAATTGTTCTTAAAAATATCCATCCCTTAGGAGACACAGTGAATAGATCACTGGCCCTGGAGTCAGGAGGACCCGAGTTAAAATCTGGCCTCAGACACTTAACACAAAAACTAGCTGTGTGACCTTGGGCAAGTTACTTAACCCCAATTGCCCTCTAAAAAGCAAAAAAAATATATATATATATATTTGTCCCTTGGGCAATTCACTTAACCACAATTGCCCTCCCTTCCCCCCTCCAAAAAAATAATAAAATAAAATATATGTTATTTCATTATATTGTCCATTTTCCTTTATGATGTGAATATCTACATGTTCCTGGCATGTTCCTGGCTTATTTCTTATACTAGAGATTACACTAAAAATCCAAAGAGTTAAATATTTCTTATCTAAAAACTGCTTTCACTGTGAAAGCTGAAGGAAGTCACCTAGAATTGAGCACTTCTGTACTGTTATGGTTTACATTAAGGTAAACTGAGACACAAAGTTCAAATCATGATCAATTTATTAGTGAAGCATGAATTTTCCAGTAAACAAGAGTCTCAGCCTCCTCAGCTAGCTAAGACCCTGAATGAGGGGGACATTTTTGTATTAAGAAAGAGGAGTATCCCAGAAATAGAAGGCAGCATCATAGGTAAGGGGACACAATATAATTGGCTGTAGAGTCTGGAGCATCATAGGCGTGGGGGACAATATGTTGGACTGGAGATTGGGAATGCAGGGCTAGCAACACCACCTCCTTCCCTTCTGATGGATGAAGTCTACTTGCATTCTGTAAGAATAGCTCGTGGTTTGTATGTACCAGGCCAAACTTCAGAGAATGGTAATTAGAGATAGTAGTACATATATCCTGCAAATACTGCTAGGGGAACAAAGATAATAGGCTACTTTTAATTAACGTAACTTACAGGAAAGCTGAGCTTTTAGACTTATTCAGAAGGAAAAACTGAACTTCTGAACTTCAAGACTAAGAGTCTTGGGTGGTTATACAAAATGTAGGCAGTTACAGAATAAAATAAATTACAAAATAAAGCCAGTCCATTAATGGGTAAAATACATTTGGTTTTCTCAGTACTTTTAAATATTTAAGGAATTACTGTGGCTAAAATGATTCCTCACTTGGTAGTCAATCTTCTAGTAATCAACCTTTAGATAGATTGGTCCTGGGGCCGAGTCTATATTGTAAACTGGTATTCAAGCCTTTTCACCCTGGGTGGGCCTGCCAGCACGAACTCCATTGTCATAGATTTAGTCTTCAAGACATTACTTTATTATTACAGCTATATCATAGACTTAGTCTTCAAGACATCACATTATTATTACAGCTATATCTTGGCAAGTAGGCAACTAGGTGTCAATGTAGATAAGAGTGCCAGGCCAGAAATAAGGAAGACCCACCTTTGTGAGTTCAAATCCAACCTCAGATACTAACTATGTGACCCTAGTAAGTCACTTAGCCCTCTTTGTCTCAGTTTCTTTATCTGCAGCAAGAATTGGAAAGGGAAATGGCAAACCACTCCAGTATTTTTGCCAAAAAGACCCCAATTGGGGTCACCAAGAGTCAAACGCAGCTAAAAATGACTGAACAAAAATAGAATATTACGGCAAAGGATTAAAAATTTAATAGAATTGAAAACTTAGGATCCCTATCAAAAGTGGTTCTAAAGTCCATTCCAGATCTTAACCTTTGATCTTTAGTGAAGTGGTCTGGCTAAAGACTTTCCTTTTGCAGAACTTCATTAAATACATATTTTATTTTCTTGAAATCAGGATGTCAGAAAATCTTGGACACTTCATCCTCCTAGCCCCTCAGGTATTCACCTCCTTTAGGGAGGGAAACTTGATTAAACCCATTCATTTTCTAAATTACACAAGGGGACACTTAAAGGTTATATATGACTTGTTCAGGGTCACATAGCCGGTATTGTCAAAGGAGGGTCTTGAACTCAGGTTTTCCTAATTCTGAAGCTCTATCTATATAGACCAAACTGCTTTTCAAAAATGTGTATGTATGTACACATATATATCAATTTATATATATCAAATATATATCAATATGTATCAAACAGTTTCATCAGAGGGAAGGAGGAGAGGGCAGTGACAACTAAGAGAATCAGGATAGGCTTCTTGAAGAGAGCTGGAAGTTCCAAGAGGTATGGGAGCTTTCTTTCTTTAGTAGAAACCTTAGTAGAAGAAGAGATAATTTAAAAATTATTGGACCACCTGAAAGCCATGATCAAAGTAAGAACCTAGAAATCATCCTCCAGGAAGTTCTCAAAGAAAACTGCCCTGATGTTTTAGAACGAGAGGGCAAAATAGAGGTTGAAAGAATCCACCTCCTGAAAAAGATCCCAAAAAGAAAACTCCTAGGAATTTTATAGCCAGGTTCTGGAATTCCCAGATTAAGGAGAGAATATTACAAGCAGCCAGGAAGAAACAATTTGAATATTGTGGAAACACAATCAGGATAACCCAGGATCTGGCAGCTTCCACACTGAGGGATCGAAGGGCTTGGAATATATTCCGGAGGTCACAGGAGCTGGGATTAAAACCAAGAGTCACTTACCCAGCAAAACTGAGTATCATGTTTCAGGGGAAAATATGGTCATTCAGTGGAATAGATGACTTTCAAGCATTCTTGCTGAAAAAACCAGAGTTGAATAGAGAATTTGATATTCAGATACAAGAAGCAAGAGAAGCATGAGAAGGTAAACAGGGGAAAGAAATCATAAGGAACTTATCAAAGTTGAACTATTAACATTCCTACATGGAAAAACAATAATTGTAACTGATGAAACTTTTCTCAGTAGTTGAAGGGAATAGAAATAGATATATGTTGGGGCGGCCAGGTAGCACAGCGAGTAAGAGCACCGGCTCCAGTGTTGAGAAGACCTGGGGATCGAATCCTGGGCTCAGACACTTAGCACCCACCCAGAAACGCCTGGCCGTGTAACCTTGAGCAAGTTACTTAACCCCAATTGCTTAGGGGCAGCCAGGTGGCTCAGCGAGTAAGAGCACCGGCTCCAGTGTCGGGATGATCTGGATCAAATCCGGGCTCAGATACTCAGCACCATACCCAGAAATAACTGGCCGTGTAACCTTGAGCAAGTTACTTAACCCCTATTGCTTTAAAAAAAAAAAAAAAGAAATAGATATATGTCTATATATGCGGGCATATGGGCATATGAATACCTATGTGAATATGTGTATATATGTTTACAGGTATATATAGATAGGGGGCACAGAACCAATTTAACAGGAAGGGATGATACTTAAAAGGTGAAATTAAGAGGTGAGAGAGGAATATAATGAGAGGAGATGGGGAGAGACAGATTGGGGTAAACTATCTCATATAGAAGAGGCAAGGGAAAATGGTTACAATTGAGAGGAAGAACAGGAAGGCAAAAGGGAATGGGTCAACTTTATTCCCATTGAATTTGGTTTGAGGAGGGAATGAAATACACACTAAATAGGGTATCTCACCCTCCAGGAGAGAAGGGGGAAGGGGATGAGAGGGGGGATGATGGAAGGGAGGGCAGGCTGGTGGGGGAGGGAAGTTGGAAGCACCCACTTTTGAAAAGGGATGGGATCAAAGCAGAGAATAGAACAAGTGGGAGGTGGGATAGGAGGGAACGAAATATAGTCAGTCTTTTACAATATATCTACTATGTTATTGTTTTGCATTAGCCACACATGTGCAACCTATACTGAACTGCTTATCTTCCCAGTAAGGGTGGGTGACAAGGGAGGAAGGGAATGAATCTGGAATTCAAAGTTTTAAAATCAAATATTTAAATATATATGTACTATTATCAATACTATTTTACATGTAATTGGGAAATAAAATATACAGGCACTGGGGCATAGAGATCCACTGGAAAAGTCGAAAGGGGTATGGGAGAAAATATGGGAGAGAACAGATTAGAGGAGGGGGATATCCAGTGGGATCGCTATTTTGGGGTGGTGGGTAGGGGAAAAATGGGGAGAAAATTTGTAACTCAAAATCTGGTGGAAATGAATGATGTAAAGCAGAAGTTAATAAAGCATTTGAAAAATTAAAAAAAACCATTAGTAGAAAGAGTGATTTAACTAGAAATCATAAGGTTTGGGATACTAGTGCTGGCTCTGCCACCAACTTATATAATTGAGGGCAAATCACTTAGCCCTTGTGGACCTCCATTTCTGTAAAATGAGGGAGTTTTGAACCAGATGACCCTTAAGGGCCTTTTTAAGTTGAAAAAGCTTATCATTCTGTGCTACAATTTTATGGTTATGATTTATTTTAATCATAGAATCTATGGAAAATTAATATGTTAAGGTAACCTTTTAAGACTTCATTGGAGTTGTAATCTCATTAACATGGGTACTCCTGCCAAAAGAACCGAACTTTGTTCTAGGTCTCTTGACATCACATGGTGCTGGTGTAGCCTATGGATTGTTAATTTCTTTGCTCTAGCTTCATTTTCTTTTCTGCTTACATATCTCTGATGTTATCTTTTATGCCAGTTAAGCAGATGTAGCCTACTTATGCCCACTGTGCCAACCCCGTGTTCATTTGCAGGATCTGTACAAGATATAAGATCATAAGTTCATAGATTTAGAGGGGAAATAGATCTTAGAGGTCACTGAGTCCAACTTCTTTATTTTACCAGTAAGGAAACTGAGGCCCAGAGAGATTAAGTCACTTAACAAAGCTGAACCCAGGTCTTACTCCATATTGACTGCTTTTTCCACTGACTAGGGCTGTCATTGGTTGATCACATTATTGGTTTTCTATCCAGCTGCATATAATTGTCTGGGCAGTTAGCTTTCTCCCTCCACAAGATTCTTCCTGTGTATATAGTTAGGCCGTACTTTTCTGAGCAATTATGGAATGGTGATGATTTAAAGGTCAGTCTTTGTTTCAGAGAAAAGTTTGAGGGTCACAAAAAGCACTGTTCATTTTTTCAAATGTGTTCCAGCAGGATGGTTTTAGAGAAACCTAAGAAGACTTGCATCAACTGATGCAGAGTGAAATGAACAGAACGAGAACAATTTATACAATGACAACATTGTAAAGGCAAACAACTTTCAAAGACTTAATAACTTTGGTCAGTTCAGTGACCCACCATGATTCTAGAGGGTTGGTGATAAAGCATACTACTTGCCTCCTGACAGAGAGGGAATGGATTAAAGTTGCTGATGAGACATATATTTTTGGACACATTTATTGTGGGAGTTTGTCTTTCTTGACTATTCATATTTGTTTCAAAAGTTTCTTCTTAATTTGAGTGTGAGGAGGAGTTAAAGGTAGCATTGCCATTAAAAAAAAAAAAGATCATTAAAACGTATTTTTGAAATGCATAGAAGAGGACAGAGAAAGGCCAAAAAGATCAACAGAAAAGGTAGACAGCTTTGAAAGTAATATATTTGATTTAATATATACTTAAATAGAAAAGCAATCTGTACATAACAGAGATTCAGTTTCATGTACAGTTCTATCTGTTCTACTGCATATATGGAAGTTCTCGTTTTAGTTTAGTCCATAAAGGTCAGTATAAAAATGGGGGGGGGGGGAAGTCCAACTGAAATCTGATTTACTCTTTTCCTTCTATTCATTTCTGGGCCCAATTCATTGTCCATCTGTGGTGTCTGTTCAAGATATATGTATGTCCTGATAGACTAGCTATGTAGGTTGTCCATTGTACTAAATATCATAGTCTTAACAGTGGACATTTAAAAAAAAATAAAATGGTCATTTCCTCCCTCACTTGTAACAAAAAAGTGCAGCTAAATAAAATAAATCAGTCCAGACAGGGGGCATTCTTCATTTACTTGATGCTTCCTGTGAACTCTTTTCCTGATTATGGATCTCATGTAGGAGACCCTGCTGTGTTCTGGGAATTGATGCAATCAACACAAATGTCAACCATAAATAGGATTACCTAGAAGATCTTACCAAGTTGTAGGAATAAATTTCATACTCTGTATTTTAGTCACAATCCTGCCAGAAACAATTTTTTTTAAAATTTAGATTATCCTAATTTAGTATTTCTTCTTAGAAAGAAACACTGCTACCTTAAGAACCTGAAAATCTCTCTTGACCAAGCACTTTGGGAGTTGTAGCTTTATTGTGGCAATAGATAAAATTCCAAAAGGAGGTAAAACATTGTTATGGTGCTCGGGGTAAAGTTCAATTAATATTTTACTTCATTAAATAGAACAGTAATTATTTAATTTTCTGCACATCCTTAAGGAATAATTTTCTTAAAATCATTTCAGCCTTCTTTGACCATTCCCTTTAAGGATTCTCCTTTCCAGCTGATTGCTGTTGCTAGGCAATTGCTCTACACTTCTTTCATCAACTCAATATCCTACTCTCCTCAGTGGCTCTTCCAGACTTCTTCATCCCTCCTTAAACCTCTCATGGCTTCCTCTCCCGAGACCCTCTTAGCCAAGAACCTTTTCTCATACTTTACTGAAAAAGTTGAGGCTGTTTGTATAGGGCTCCCTCTTCTCCCTTCCTCCTATCACTCAGATGCCTTCTGCTATCTCTTTGCCCTTGTCTCATGAAAAGTTGGAACTACTGAAAAGTATCTACATGTTCAAAAATATTTATAGCAGCCCTTTTTGTGGTGGCCAAGAATTGGAAATTGAGGGGATGCCCATCAACTGGGGAATGACTGAACAAGTTGTGGTATGTGAATGTAATGGAACATTATTGTGCTATAAGAAATGATGACCAGGAGAACTTCAGGAAAACCTGAAAATAATTCTATTAACTGTTGTTGAGTGAAGTGAGCAGAACCAGGAGAACATTATACATAGTAACAGCCACATTATGCAACGACTAACTTTGCTAGACTTGGCTCTTCTCAACAATGCAAGGATCTAAGACAACTCCAAAGACTCGTGATGGAAAGTGTTGTCCACATCCAGAGAGAGAACTATGAAGTCTGAATGCAGATCAGAGCAGACTATTTGCTCTCTTTTTATTGTTGTTGTTTTATTTCTTCTTTCTCCTGGTTCCTCCCATTGATTCTGTTTCTTCTTTACAATATGAGTAATGTAAAAATATATTTAATATGAATATATATATGTAGGGTCTATATCAGATTGCATGCCATATTGGAGAGTGGTGAAGGGAAAGGGGGGCAGAAAATTTAAAACTCCAAAGCTTATGGAAATAAATGTTGAAAAATAAAAATAAATTAATTTTTTTTAAAAAGTGGTGGCCCAGCTGCTTGCCACAAGGCAAGTACCTCTGCATGTATAAGCAATGCCATTCCATCTAGTCTCCTCTAATAAATTGTACCCTCTGTCATTCCTACTCTGTATCTTCAGTCTCTCTCTCTCTCTCTCTATTGGCTCTTTCCTTGCTCTCTACACAATACACCTGTGTCTCCTCCATCCTCCACAAATCCTCATGTTTTCCTTCTTTCCTCACTAACTCTCATTTCATATCTCCCCTGTTTTTTGTATCTAAACTCCTTGAGATAGCTGTTTGCAATTGGTGCCTCCAGCTTCTTTCCTCTCACTCTTGTAATAACAGTAATCTAGCATTTGACTGCACCTTTTCCATTTCATCTGTTGTCTTCTTCCTTCATCTCTTACTTCACCCACCTGAAATTCCTTCTATAGTGTAAGGTGATGTGCTTTTGTAGCACTTTACACATATGTACACAATGTACATATATACTGTATGCTCAAAGATATAGTCAAGGATGATTTCCAGGCTCTGAGAAATTTAGATGGGCCATTGCACAGATCTTCAGAGAGATAGTTGGGAGGTACCTTAGTTGCAAAGGCTTAGCAAAAGTATTTTTATTTTAGCAATGTCATTGAAAGAGTTAGGAAATAAAGAGTGTTTTGAGAATGACTCTGGCAATGAACTAATGAAATCTAGCTTTGTTAAGCATGGGACTTCTTGGAAGACTGAATTTTCTACTTTGATTTAAACCTCTCTTGATACTTAGTCCCTTGAGTGAATCAGAGAGGAAGCAACAGCCATACTCAGCCCTTACCTCTGAGTAACCTTAAAAGTCAAATTGAGTGAGTCCAGGAGATAGACTTGAAGAGGAGCCCAGTTCCTAGGAGACATGGAGCTAGAGCTGGAGGCTGTGAGAAACCACATGGAGCTAGGAGACTGGAGCAGAAACAGAAGAAACCACCACAAAGAAGGGGACAGGGATTCTAGAGACATTTGGACTGATTGTCACTGTTGCTTGATTCTGAGTCATGTTTTCCAACATATTTTTTGGCCGATTTCCCAAAACCAAACATTTGTTCTGAAGTCACTGTATTTATTTAATATGGAGAGTCTTACCAAGTTCTTTGTAGAATTTCTCAACCTTTTGCAGCTGATGTTGTTGCAAAGGTACAACTATCTTCTCAGTCGTCTTTTTGTTATGCTTTTCTTGAGCACTGTAATGGAAGATGACCAAATGTCTCACAAAATGATGTTTCTTGTTGCGTTTTGAGGTGCATTGAAGCCAACTCCCTAATTTTCAGTTCTGAAAATGTGTCAGCTATCCTATTCAGCTACAAGTTCCTGATATCTTTTGGTTTCTTTTATAGTTAGAATAGAATTGGTGATATTCATTTCCTCCGGTAGTGTGGTGACAATCATTGGGCAAAGATTTTGCATTTTCACTGCGAACAAGTTAATGTTTGCATATGTGCTTAAATCTGTGATTCTTAGCATCTACTTCATAACCACACATTCTTCTGTGTTTCTTGTCTACTTATTCTTTATTTTTAAGGATTTAAATTCTTACATTTTGGATGAGATTTAAATTATCATCCTTATAGATAAAGATGGGAGATTTTTCCTACACACATCACTGATATTGTGAATGGAAAGAAGATGGGATACAGAGTCAGGAAGAATTGGGGTTGTCTTGAATTTTAAATCTTGACAACTAAAACACAAATTTTTTTTTCCTTTCTGAATGCTTCTATAACTTTAAAACTGGTGGTTAGGTAGTTTAAAAATGAAAGGTTTACTGATAAAAGTCTGATAGCTGAATTACATAGGAAAATGATACAAATATATAATACCAAGAAGTATTCCCCCATAGATCAGCTCAAAGATGTGAACAATAGTTTTCAAAAGAATTTCAAGGTATAATAAATCATTTCAAAATATGCTCCAGATAAACACAGAAGGAACCTAGGTGGTCCAGTCAGGAAGATTTCATTTCTAAATGTTTATTAGGTGTTTGCCCTGGGGCAAGTCACTTAACCTCTTAAAGCCTCAATCTCCTGTTCTGTAACATGGGGACAATAATAATAATAACACTTTCCTCCCAAGGTTTTTGGGAGATCAAAATGAAATACACTGTGTAAGTAACTTTTTTGCAACCTTTAAATGACAATATCAATATTTATTATTATTAGCTTTTCAAATTGTATATTAGTAATCAGAGAAATTTAAATGAAAACAACTCAGGTTGAATTTCACACCATGCAAATTGGGGGAGGGAGAGGATAAGCATTTATATAGTTTTTGGCCCTGTGCTAAGTACTTTACAAATGTCTCCTTTGACTGAATTGGAAAAATTGACCAAAAAATTGGAAACAGTTGATTTTTGTTGGGTCTTTGCAAGGCAGGCCCACTAATATACTGTTTTTAGAGCTGTAAAATAGTCCAGCTATTCTGGATAACAGTTTTTAATTATGCAAAAAACTGTCTATATTGTCCATACCTTTTGATTCAGTGATCCTACCATTGGGCATATATCCTCTATAATCATATAGCAACAAAAGTCAAGCATGTGGCAAAATATCACCCTGAGAATTTCAAAGATTAGGAACAAAGTGGGTGCCCATTAGTTGGAGAATGGCATTTGAATATAATGGAATATTATTGTGCTTTAAGAAATGATAAGTGTGTCTCTGGGCAAAACATTAAAGCTCTCAGTGCTCCAAGTAAGCAAGCAATTTTTAAGTTGTAGGGTGAAGATAAGGAGCTCTCAATACCTGGGTTCTTAATCTTTTTACTGAACATTTCTGAGAATGCTGTTTATAAATGAATAAAATAAAATGCAGAGTATTACAAAGGAAACAATTTATATTAAAATACAGTTTAAGAAATTATGGTAATGGGGAATTCAGAGAAACAAGGAAATGTTCATTTCAGGGCAATGTGAACAGATGCAGAACAAGATATGCAACAGGATCACAGTGATATAAATGAAAAAAATCAAAGGGAAGTTGGACAGTGAATAATTGAAAAACCAAATAAAGATTCCAGAAAACAGATAATGAATCTTAGTATCCTCCTCACAGTAAAGAGGTAGGTAACTTCCAGGGCCTAATGTTATATACGCTGTCAGATGTAATCTCTATATCAGATTTTTTTTTTTTGCTTTTTGGAGGGCATTTGGGGTTAAGTGACTTGCCTAAGGTCACACGGCTAGTTTGTGTGTGTGTGTGAAGTTGTATGAGGCTTGATTTGAACTCAGGTCCTCCTGACTCCAGGGCCAGTGCTCTATTCATTGTGCCACTTAGCTGCCTATATCAGATATTTTTGCTTAACTCTTTTTCTTTGTTAGGAGAGTTGGGGGTGGGGAGGATTCCAAGAAATGACTTTGAAATAAATAAAATGTTTCAATAAAACTTTTTAAAAATATGTCAAAAGATTTGTGGGTAACACTGGTTATAAAATCTGTAGTTTCAAAGAAATATTTTTGAAAAAATCAGCAGTAATTGGAAAATAATTTGATCTAAGTAGGTCATTTAAAATTGACAGGAGGGCTGGCTAGGTGGCACAGTGAATAGAGCACCTGCCCTGTAGTTGGGAGAACCTGAGTTCAAATCCAGCCTCAGACACCCAATGTAAAACATACTAGCCATGTGACCTTGGGCAAGTCACTTACCCCCAATAGCCCTGCCCTCCAAAAAACAACAAAAAAATTGGGGGCAGCTAGGTGGCGCAGTGAATAGAACATTGGCCCTGGAGTCAGGAGGACCTGAGTTCAAATCTGACCTCAGACGCTTAACACAAAACTAGCCATGTGACCTTCGGCAAGTCACTTAACCCCAATTTCCCTACCTTCCCCCCTCCAAAAAGAAAAAAAAAAGTAAAATTATCAGAAAACAACTCAAAAATAGGCATTATTCATTTCAATTCAATAAGCATTTATTAAATCCCTTCTAAAACACTAGCAATACAGATTTAAAACAAAAACAAAAACCCCAGTCTTTGTCCTCAGGGACAGTTTATAATCTAATGGGGAGGGTAGGAAGTTTAATGAGGGGCCAGGGAGAGCAGCAGTGCAGCACTAAGGGGTGCCCAGCATGGGGGCATCATGATGTTTCATGGATTGGAAACCAAGCAGAACTGCTGGTGGCAAATGCAATTAATTACCTGCAAAGTTCTGAGCTCTCTATAAAGGAAGGTTTTGGGAGGAGCTTATTGCTTTGCTTCAACCCTCTAATCAGAGGGGAGAGGAAACTGAAGGAGTTGAGAAGGTGTTGATTATCAAAAGCGTGTCAGTCTGAATGGTGGTGAGGTATCATTTGATTAGCTTATCCTGGGGGAGGCCTGATGTCCAGTGAAGTGGAAACCAGCAGAGCTGCTGACGGGAAATGGCATATAAAGCAAAGAAGGGAATGACTGCTAAAGGGAATTATAGTAGAAAAGGATAGTTCAAAGAATGATTTTCAAAAGTATTTTTATTGCTCTTTTGTTTATCCAACATTATTTTAGGAAAAAATGGCAACCCAGTGGCAGAGAATTTCCGTATGGAAGAGGCTAATTTACCAGATGAATTAAACGAGGGACAAGTAAAAGTCCGAACTCATTTTCTGTCTGTGGATCCTTATATGGTAAGTAGCAAGGTGCTCTGATCAAAATAATAATAAATTTCATGAGAATAAGCTCCATGTGCATATAGGGCATTATTGAAAAGGGCATTAGAAGGGAACAATTAGGCTTCTACAAGCATGAACCATACCTTAGCCATCACACCATTGACGGAAAGTCAGAGAGAATATAAAATTCCACTGTGCTCATTGTTTGTGGACTATAAAAAAGCTTTTGATTTAGTCAGACAAAATGCCGCCACAGAGGCTTTCCTCTGACAAAGTGTCTCCCTGCATGTGTCAAAATGATGAGACTCCTTGGGAGATGAGAGAGAGCCTTTCCTTATAGGCCTGTGGCCTTTAGTGTTAGGTGAGGTGTATGGTCCTCTGAGCCGTCTCCAGCTTCTTCATGCAGGTGCTGCAGCACAGAGGTCAAGTCAGAGTGGCATTCCTGACGGAGAGGAAAGTTCTCTGAATTTTCCTATTTGTGGTGGACATTGTAGTGAATTTGTTTAGCCCTGAATATTGCAGAGCCTCCCTTTAAAAATATTTTATTTTTTTATTATGAACTTAATAAATATCAATAAAAATAAACATTTTCTATAGAAAGACTAGGAAATGAAGATTCCTTATGAAATCTCTAATACATATGTTTTTTGGTTATTTTATATCATTCAGATTTAACATGGTAGTTCTAACACTGTCCTGTTTTTCTGTGTCCCTTTTTTATTTCTTCTTTTATTTTAAAGAATTTGTTGATACTTTTTTCTTAATTTTTTTCTCTTTTCCTTTCTTCCTTCTTTCCTTCCTTCCTTCCTTTCTTCTTTCGTTATCAGTTCCCCCCCTTCTTCTACCCAAAAGTCTTTTCTTGTAACAAATAAGTATAGTTATTCAAAACAAAGCCATGCATTGACTGTTTCTGAAAATATGTGTCTTGTTCTGCACCTATCGGTCATCACATCTCTGCCAAGTCTTTATCAGTGGTCTTTGCATTGGTTATAGTTATTTAATCTTTCACACTTGTTTTCCTTTACAATGCTATAGTCACTGTTTAATTTGGCTCTGTTTCAGTTCATACAAGTCCTCTCTGATTTCTTTAATTCTATCCCTTTGCTCTGCTCTTTTCTTATGGCAAAATAATCAGTAAGAAATCTTTATTAAGTGCCTACGTGTGGCAGGCATATATGCTATGGAGAGCTAGGTGGCACAGTGGCCAGGTATGGATTCAAGAAGACCTGAGTTCAGATGCAGTCTCAAATATTTAGCAGCTGTGTGATCCTGGGCAACTCATGTAACCCTGTTTGCCTTAGTTTCCTCATCTATAAAATGAGCTGGAGAAGGAAATGCCAAACTACTCTAGCATCTTTGCCAAGAAAACCCCAAATGTGGTCACAAAGAGTAAGACACAGGGTCGGCTAGATTGGGCAGTGAATAGAGCACCAGCCCTGGAGGCTGGAGGACCTGAGTTCAAATCCGGCCTCAGACACTTAACACAGAAAACTAGCCATGTGATCTTGGGCAAGTCGCTTAACCCCAATTGCCCTACCTTCCCCCTCCAAAAAAGCAAAACACAAGCAAGAGTAGGACACAACTGAAACAGCTGAACAACAACATGTGCTATACTCTGGAAATACAAAAAAGAGGCAAAAGGTAGTCCCTTGCCCTCAAGGAGCTTGTAGTCTAATGGGTGGAACAACATGCAAGCAACTATCTGCAAAGCAAGCTATACTCAGGATAAATAGGATATAATTAATGGAGGGAAGGCACTGGAATTTGGAGGGGATGGGGAAGGCTTTTCCTGTAGGAGACAAAATTTTATTTGGGACTTAAAGGAAGCCAGGGAGGTCATTGCATTCACATACCATAATTTGTTCAGCCGTTCCAGAATGATGACTACCATTATGCTTTCAGTTCTACACTATGACAAAAAAGTGCTGCTATAAATATTTTTGTGCATGTTGGTCCTTTTCCTTTGATCTTTTTGGAGCATAAGCCTAATAGTGGTATCGCTGTGTCAGTGAATAAACACAGTTCAGCAACTTTTTGTATATAATTCCACATCACTTTCCAGAATGATTAGACCACTTCACAGCTCTTCCAATGGATCTTTAGTGTGCCTTTCCTGCCATAACACTTCCAATAATTGTAATTTTCCAATTTTGTCATTGTTATGACAAAATGAAACTGGATGAAATTAAACCTCAGAGTTGTTGTTATTTGTAGTTCTTTTATTATTAGTGATTTGAAGCATTTTTTTTTCACATAATTGTTGGTAGTCTGCTTCTTCTTTTGAGAACTGCCTGTTCATCTCCTTTGACCATTTATGGCTTAGGGAATGGCTTTAGTTCTTATATACACCTTGGATAGGTCTTAGATCTCAGACCTTTATCAAAGAAATTTGCTGTGAAGATTTTTTTTGCTTTCCATCTAATTCTAATTGCATTTATTTTGTACAAAAAAACCTATTTTATTTAATCAGAATTTTCCATTTTCTCTTCTATGATAATCTTTATGTATTGGTCAAGAATTCTCCCTTTCTCATAGTTGTAAAAAAGTATCTCTTTCCCGACTCCTCTAGTTAATGGTATATATAATCTTTTAAATCTAGGTCTTGTGTCCATTTGGAACTTATCTTATTTTGAGAAAGTGATCTATATCTTATTTCTCCCAGGTTGCTTTCCATTTACCTAACAATTTTGTCTAATAGAGTTTTTGCCTTAGTAGTTGGGTGTCCTAGGGGTTATAAAATACTATGCTACTATGTTTGATTACATCTATTCTTTTCCACTGGTTAACTTTTCTTTGTTTTTTTTTAATCCAATACTAAAAGAGTTTCAGTGATCACTACTCTGTAGTTTAATTTAAGATCTGGTACTACTAACTTCTTTTCATTCCTTCAGTTTTCATTATTTCCCTTGAGATTCTTAACCTTTTGTTCCTCCAGATTTTATTATTTTTTTCTTCATCTGAAAAATAATTCTTTGGTTACTTTATTTAATTTTAGTATCATTGTAACTTTCATTATGTTAGCACAGCCTAACCATGAGCTTTCCTAACCTAACCATCTTTTTTTTTTTTTTTAAAGCAATTGGGGTTAAGTAACTTGCTCAAGGTTACACGGCCAGTTATTATTTCTGGGTGGGTGCTAAGTGTCTGAGCCCGGGATTCGATCTCCAGGTCTTCTCAACACTGGAGCTGGTGCTCTTACTCGCTGTGCTACCTGGCCGCCCCTCTAACCTAACCATCTTAACCTAGCCATCTTTCCAATTATTTGAGTCTATATTTATTACTGTAAAGTATGTCTTGATAGCTGGACTCTCGTATTTTATGCATGTGATTGTTATGTAAATATATTTTTTTCTCTCTTCCCCTTTTTTTTGTTCATAATATTCAGGAAAGCTGATGATTTTTGTGGATTTATTTTCTATTCTTCTATGTCCTGAAGTTGTTGATTGTTGACTATATAGCTTCTCTAAATAAACCATTATGTCATCAGTAAAAAGTGACAATTTTGTTTTCTCTTTGCCCATGATTGTTCCTTTCATTTATTTTTTCTTATTTGCTATGCCTAGCATTTCTAGACCTAGATAAAATAGTACTGCTGATTATGGACATCTTTGTTTTACAAACTCTGATCTTACTATAAAAGTCTCTAATTAGAGAGCCTATTAAAAGCAATCCACAGTTCTAAAAAATTTTGGCCTAGTGACCAAATTACCATATGCAGCTGGACATACAGCATAAAGATTATCCATCAGTACATGTTTGGAACAAATACTGCAAATCAGTTGACCCCCAAATTGATGAGGGGATAACATGCTATATTCCCTTTGAGAAACTACACAGTTTTTTTCTTATTTTGTTTTTAATGATTCCAACCTTTTCTATGAGACAAAGGTCTATATTTTTAAAAAACATTTCAACCTACCATTTATTTTTTTACATTCTTTTCTTTTTAAATTTCAAGTTCCAAATTATCCTATGTCCCCCATACAATAAGAGAAAAAAATACAATATCAATTATACATGTGAAATCATGCAAAACATTTCCAAAGGCCAATATTTTTAATACCAATGTTTTTTGAGTGGTGGTGTTCTGCATTTGAATCATGGACTACTTCAGTCTCTGCGATACTAACACTGAAAGTCACCCAAAGAAGGAAATGTTATTGCATTTTGCAGATTTTGTGATTAATTTAGAAAACTCTCAGTAATCAACCTTGATTAATTGAAGCAGTTAATCAGTTCAGCAAAGTTGCAAGACACAAAAGTGTAATGGAAAAATGGAAAATGGAAATGGAAAAAATATGTACCATAAGAAATTGCCAAAATGAAGAACTGAGGGGTGAAAAGAATTGAGGAAACCAAGGCAAGTCATGTGAATAAAATAAAATACAAAATAAAATAAAATAAGTTGAAACAAATATATACGTTTTTGTACACATATATACCGTATATATGGAAAGATCACAAAAGTGGAAAGGAATGCTATGTAATTATAATGACCAAGTTTGTTCCTGAAGATATGAGAAAATATACCTCTCTTACTTACAGAGGCAGAGGGACTGTGCTTATAGAACACTTAATAACTGTCAAACTGGACTGATGTGTTGATTAGCTTTTGCTGTGGTACTTTTTCCCCCCTGTTCTTTGTTATGAGAGATGATTCTGTGTAAGGATGTATGGAGTGGTATATTTGGAAATGAAACTGATGTATTAACAGATGATATCAACAGGGGGAAAATGTGTACAAAGGACCCAGCCAGCCTGTATAATTTACTCATTCATTTAAACACTCATTAGATTCTTAAGTCCCAGGCATTGTGCTAAGCACTAAGAATACAAGGAAAAAGCAAAAAACAGTTCATTCCCAAAAGGAGCTTCTATTCTAGTGGTATCATCATGATGTCAAGAGGGAAGCAAGCCCTTGGCATCATGGGTGAACCTCTTGTAAGTTCATGACAGGACAACAATCACACAGGATGGGGAGGCGTCCAAGTGCTATAGTTTTCACCTTGGAGTAGGTAATATCAGGAAGACCACACAACTGTTAGAACTTCCAGTCTCCAAAGTAGGGTATTACAGGGATCATACCAAGGGGTTTGTGATCAGTCAGTCATAGGGTAGGAAGATGGATCCTATCTCACCCTGCCCATAATAGACATTCAAAAGGCTTGTCTCCAGCACAACTCTCCCAGTTCCTATGCCTTGCCATCCTTTATTCCTTCTCCTTCTTATGCTGTGCAAGCTCCTAAGCTCCCCACCTCTGACCTGGAAGGGGAAGCAGGAGTAATCTAGCTGGGATACAAGCACCCACAGCAATAGTAGTGAAGGTGACTGGGAAAATCCCTCTTCCCTGCATACCCACCATGTGGGAGAAACCCCGTGGAGGGTAAGCTCTGCTTCCTGGGACCAGAACCAGGAGAGTAAAAACCTACCTTTTTGCTTTGGATGGGGCAGTAAACAAGTGGAACAGACATAGAAAGGTTTCATTTACATTATCTTTCTCCCAAACCTCCCCATTTCAAACATTTCTGTTACCCTTGAGGACAACCATCCTTCCATTCTCTTAAGTTTGTAACCTCAATGTCACTGTTCACACCTTACTCTCCTTTAGCTCTCATATCCAATCAGTTGTCAAATCTGGTCATTTATGAATCAACAACCTCTCCCTTTCTCCCCATTTACAGAGCCACAACATTTGGTACAGGGCTTCATCACCTCATGGTTAGACTATTGCAGTAGTTGTAAAGTGTCTCTCACTCCAGTCCATTTTAGAATCATTTCTCTTTGGGCTATGAAAATTTCACTCTTAAATATCTCCCTGTCCTCCTGGGCTAACATCCTCTGAAGGATTTTACTCCATGGGATCTTACCATTGTTTCCTCTGAACTGTTTAAACTCTGACTTTCCAATTCAGAGTAAATAATACATACTGTCCAGATTTCCTCTTCTCTATCACAAGCTCTCATAGGAAGTGGTCACTTCTACCTAGGCTTCTATCATTTCTACCTCAGCAAACAGATTTTCCCTGTTAGTGAGAATTAGACTCAGAGTAGAAATTCTCCTTGTTGGCTCCTCCACCTTTTGAAGGATGAAATTGGCCCTAAGGCAGAAAAGTCATTCTTGGCTTCTCTGCTTGATAATTGAAGTCCCCCGTTTCTAATATATCTTGCTTCTATGCCAAGCTTGTGATATATCCCAAGCTCTTCATCTGTTTCTTCTTTCTGTCCAGGTGGTCAAGTATTCTCATACTTGAAGGTGTTATGTGTTTGCATTGGTTAGCCACCTCATAACTTGTATGACCTTATGAAAATTGTTTGCCAAAGGTCATTATAATAAATAACACTATGATCAACAAAGTTTAAGTAATTCCTCTTTAGGTATATTTCATACGCCTTATTTTGTAATGTTGCTAAAATGGGAGATCTTCATTGATTTCTGTGGAACTACCTGATGCAATAAATCATGTGACTTTGAGCCATCGTTGATGACATTTTTTTTCCTGTTTGAGAGGAACAAGTCTTTATCATATTTATGTATATATAGCTTGTCATGTTTCAGAGAAGCAAGAAAGAAGCCTGAATCCTTTAAAGTTGTTTTCTTTTTAATCACAAATTTTTAAAATACTCCAGAACATTGTGTTCATCTTGTTAGTATTTAACTTCTTTAGGAATTGTTCAGTTTGTTGGTAGAGCTGAGTAGGATCCAATTGTGCCCCCTTCTGGGGACTCTTGAAGCAACCCTTTAGTTGTGATTTTCCTTGTTAACATTGATGACTTTAATGAGAAGGACATATCTTAATAGCCATACCTAATCCACTTCAATAAAGCCTTTTTTGACTGTGGCACTATCAATGGGTTCTGAATTGAAAGCAGTTCCTCTTTGAGGAAAAAGGTTGAGTAATAGAGCTTTGGGAAGCAGGGAATGTGTGAGAAGTTTTGGGGTTGTTTTTTTTTTTTTGCAGATTTGGGGATTGAAAGAATCTGTGACATAATACTTCATGGTTTCATTAGGATTATGATGAGGATATTTAAAATCCTCTATATCCTTTAAACAGGCATTTTTAGTTATATTTTTAAGGGAGATATTCTTTAAACAGGCAGTATCTAAGAAGGAAAGGGGAAGATGATATTTTGTTTTTTTTATTTCAGAGGAATGCGTCATACTTAACAATATTTTATTTTATTAATTTTTTTTAAGCAATTGGGGTTAAGTAACTTGCTCAAGGTTACACGGCCAGCTGTATTTTGTGTGGGTGTTAAATATCTGAGGCCGGAACTGATCCCGGGTCTCCCAACTCCAGGGCCAGCGCTCTTACTAACTGCACCACATGGCCTCCTCAACAATATTTTATTTTTTCTCAATGCTGTTCAGTATATCCCCTTTTAATGGTTTCCAGATATATACATAAAGAGAAGTATTTTCAGAATTCTCCTAATCAGTGTTTTTGTTCTTCAGCGTTGTAGGATGAATGAGGACACTGGTGTTCACTATATAAAACCTTGGCAGCTGTCTGAAGTGGTTGATGGTGGAGGTGTTGGAGTTATAGAAGAGAGTCAACATTCAAATTTGGCTAAAGGCGATTTTGTGACTTCTTTTAATTGGCCCTGGCAGACTAAGGCTATTTTAGAAGGAAATAACCTTGAAAAGGTAATCTCTAATAAACAGTGCATATATATTTCCTATAATTCTGAATACATTTTTTCCTTGGAATTTGATACTGCTTAGTATCAAGAAAGTAATGAAATCATCCAATTTTTTCTGCCTACTAACTCATTAAAGGTAGCAAAATCTATACCAATAGTTAATGGATTATTTGGTCTTCCAAATTCCTTTTTATTCCCTGAAAATTTATATAAAGAATAAGTTATATAAAAATTAACTGTGTTTGCGTTGAAAGTATAGTTAATGACTTTCATTTACTGTCCAAATTACAGGTGAAGCAATTATGCTTACACTTGTAGTCAAGGGATTTTTGTTCCTTCTTAGTAAGAGCTAGGGGCTTTATGGTGGTATGATTTAAAGGTTTAGGTGGAAGTTCTCACCTCCTCCTAACTTCCCACTCACCAGTTGGCCTGCCTTAGAACTTGAAACTTTCATCATTAGGTAAAAGTAACTGTTAAAATACACATATGTGTTATTACTACCAGCCTGCAAGTATTAGTGTGGCACGTCTCAACTAGAATTTTTTCTAACAGTCAGAGATCTCTAAGGGACTAATTTAGAAGACAGATAAGTTTTGAAAGGAGAATACAGGAAAAAGGGTCAAGAGCTTGGCCTACTGCTGACTGGAGGAATGTTGCATCTGAAAGATAAGCAGCTGGAAGGCAGTATGGGAAAAATGAATGTTTGGAGGAAGGAAAGGTGTTTAAGGGACAGTAAAAAGTAACAAAGAGGTCCTAAAGTCATACTTCACTTTGCCTAATGCTAGAAAATGTGAAGTTATTATTATTTCGTTGTGGTGATTGATTTGCAAATCAGATCTTAGTTGGAAAATCATTGAAGATCATGCCTTTCTATCCCCTCATTTTACAGATCAGGAAACTGAAACAAAAGAAGATTGAGTTTCTTTCCCAGGATCATGTAGCTAATTATCAGAAAAGCTGATAAACATAAAAATCTTGAGCAGCTAAAGCAGAGACCTTTCATGGTATTTTTTTTTTGGTTGATGAAGGAATTACCATAGTTTACGATATTCCTTGGAGATTAAACTTTCAAATCCTTTTTTCAATTTTCAGGCATTCTTTTGCATTCCTTCACACCTCCCCTCCTCCCCCCTAAAAAATAAAAACAAAACACTTATAACAAATATTCATAGTCAACCAAAACAAATTCTCTTATTTGTCATCTGTGTCTCACTGTCTCAATACTCTACACCCTGTGTATCACCTTTTTGTCAGGAGATAGATAGCATTTTTCATCATTGACCCTTTGGAATTATGATTGGTCATTGCATTGATTAGGTTTCTTAAGTCTTCCAAAATTGTTTTTTTTTCCTCAATATTGTTATAATTTAAATTATTCTCCTGGTTCTGCTCACTATACTCTGCATAAGTTCAAATAGTCCCAAGTTTGTCTGAAATCATTTCTTTCATTATTTTTTATAGCTAAATAGTATTCCATTAAATTCATATGCCATAATTGCTTTAGCCTTTCAAATGATGGGCACCCCTTAAATTCCATTTCTTTGCCCCTACAAAAAGTGCTACTATAAATATTTTTATACATATAGGACCTTTTCCTTTTTCTTTGATTTCTTTGTAAAACTGGTAGTGGTATAGCTAGGTTAAAGGGAATGTACAGTTTAATAACTTTTTGGGTATCGTTCCCAATTGCTTTGCAAAGTGGCTGTACCATTTGGTGTACCAGTAGCATATCAGGTGTTCCTCTTTTCCCACAGTCACATTTGATGTTTGGAAGGTTGAACTTTGGCTTGAGGATGTGATTGGAGATTCCATATTCTAGTGTTGCCATTTTTGTTTGATGGTATATCACAGTATTCCAGTGAGGAAAATACCCTCTACCAATGCAGATCAGCATCTGTGTGACAGCTGAGCGTGGGAATTGTTTGTGGTCACTGAGAGGTTATGTGACTTGCCCATAGTCACACAGCCAATTGTGACAGGCAGAACTAGGTCTTCCTGCCTTCTGGTCCCAACTCTTTATCTGCTTTGCCATACTGCTTTCAGTCGAACTTTATGCTTTAGTTCCCTTAAAATATAGGCACTTTACCATACCAGAAATTATACAAGGTTAATTTCCACCAATGTTTCCTGTTTAAACTTTAATAGAAACCTATAGTGTGATATAAAATATGTGTATATTTTATTTTAGGTAGACCCACAACTTGTAGATGGACACCTTTCTTACTTTCTTGGTGCTATTGGTCTGCCAGGATTGACTTCTTTACTAGGAATTAAAGAAAAAGGTCACATAACTGTTGGTTCCAGCCAAACAATGGTTGTCAGTGGAGCTGCAGGTGCTTGTGGTTCATTGGCTGGCCAGGTAAACTTTTCTCATGATTACTTATTTGTTTACTATAACTGAAGTCTCGATATAAAATTAGACAGGCAGAAGTATAAGACTGAGAAGCACACATCATGTTTTGCCTAAATATTTCTAATAGAAATTTTGTACATAAGTAGTCAACTATGTTACTGCTGTTATTAAAAATAAACATACTGTGATTTGGGAATTTATTGGGGGCTAGTTCTCCATTTATGAGAAACTCAGGAAAAACACACTTAGATGTAAAGGACTGGATGCTATGATGGAAATAATCAGAAAAAAATACCTCTCTGAAATTTCATATTCTAATGAGTAAATCTGTTAAAGAACTTATCTGATTTTTCAAAATTCCAAATAAAATATAAATCATTGGGGACAAAAATATAGAACTTAGTACAGACATACTCAGTTCAATGTTACTCTAAATAATGTCATTTTACAATACCATCTTAATATATTATGACCAAGCAACAATACAACATTGTGAAACCATTACACCATAATTTGGTACCCATCAAATAGCTGGTAACAATCTGAGCTCACGTTTAGTCCCCTTTGGCAGTAACTTTTGAACATCAGTTGGGTCATTGCTGTGTTCTTAAATATTATTTCTATGGAACTGCCTGCTCCCTGGCTGTTTTACGTGATGTATTTTTTCATAACCAATGAATAGCCCTTGAACCATGCTTTTAAACATTTCCATAGTATCTGTATTTTACACAGATGCATGTAATCAACAAATCTTCATAATGAGAACTTGGAAAAGTGTAATTTTTCTGAACATTTTTGGCATCTCTCAAGCTCAGAAACTTAGGTTCACATGTAGCCTTGTGATGTGTTAATGATCTGATAATTGCTTTTATAAAATCAAATCTAAGATGTCTGTTTATAAACTCAAAGTCACTCTGTGTTCTTCTCCTGTCTTTATCACTTGTTGTAAACATCAGATTGTATTTTGGCTTTCCTCTTTAAGTCCTTCAGTATCCTTTGGCCAAAAGTTAAAAAATTCTGACCTGAACTGTAGCAAATGCCAGCACATACCTGTAGTAGCTTACATTCTTTCCAGGTCTCTAGGGACTGTTATAAAAATATAAATCCATTTAATTTTCAGACTTTTCTTCTTCTAGATTGGCCATTTGGAAGGATGTTCCAGAGTGGTGGGAATTTGTGGAACAGATGAGAAGTGCTCTATCTTGGTCTCAGAGCTGGGCTTTGATGCTGCAATTAATTACAAGAAAGGGAATGTGGCAGAACAACTCCGTGAGCTTTGCCCATCTGGAGTGGATGTTTACTTTGACAATGTTGGTGGTGACATCAGTGATACAGTTATACGCCAGGTGATTGACGGCTTCCTGCTATTACACACACACACACACACACACACACACACACACACAAATGACCATTTTCTCTAGAAAGAATGGGTAATGAAGATGCTTTGAGAAACCTCTAATACATACAGGGTTTTTTTTTTAATCATTCGAACTTGCATGGTAGTTCTAACACTGCATGAATGTATTCTCTCTAATAGGAGGGCAACATCTGTTTTGCTTTTGTCTTTATATCCCTAGTGTCTCAGTTGGTGTTTAATCAGGGTTTGTTAACTGATTATTCTTGTTGTTAAGTTTATGAGACAAATTAGATACTAAGCATGATTATACTACAGAATACAATAATAAATTATCAGGTTGTTCTGTCAGAGCAAGCATAGAAGTTGGTAGAATTTTTTTTTTTGCTGGTGGCTCAGAGTAACAAAGTAGGTATGTATATGTGTGTGTTTGTATGTGTATGTATTTGTGTATATATATGTGTGTCTTTTTACATATATATTCATATATACACATACATACATGCACACAAAACAACAGACCTAAGCCCTTATTAAGCTCCTAGTAAGTATGAGGCACTGGGGATACAAAGACAAAAACCAAACAGATGTTCCCCTCCTCTTAGAGGTGACATTGCATACACTCATGAATATACACAAAATAAATACAAGGTAGTTTTGAGAGAGAGAGGGCATTAGTAGCTCCTGGAATCAAGATAGTGAATCATGTACTTGAGGTGAGTCTTAAAGGAAAATGGGAATCCCAAGAGATAGTGGTGAGAGTAGAAATGCATGTTAGGTGTTTGGGGGCAGCCAATACACAGGCAGCAGGGAGGTACAGTGGAGAGAGGCCCAGCCCTGGAGCTGGGAAGACTCTTCATCTTCCTGAGTTCAAATTAGGCCTCAGACACTTCTTAGCTATGTGACCCTGGGCAAGTCATTTTACTCTCTTTGCCTCATCTGTGAAATGTAAAAAAGTTCCTCATCTGTAAATGAGCTGGAGAAGACAATGGCAAAGCCATCCAGCATCTTTACCAAGAAAACCCCAAATGGGGTCACAAAGAGCTGGACAGGACTGAAAAGGACTGAACAAGAGCAGTGCAAAGGCATGGAAATGGGAGATGGAGCAGTGTGTGAGGAGCCACAGGTAGGCCAGGATGGCTGGACCACTGAGAATGTAAGAAGACTGGAAAGGTAGGAAGCTGCCAATCTTCGAAGATCATTATGTGAAAAACAGGAGTTTGTATTTGATCTCAGAGGTAGCAGGGAGCCACTGAAGTTTATGGAGTTTAGGTGTGATGTTGTCAGGCAGGTGCTTTAGGAAAATCACTTAGGCGGCTCTGTGGAGGTTGGAGTAGAGGAGAGACACTTGAGGAAGGGAGGCTGCCACAACAGTCCAGACCAGATGGTCTAGGGTGGTGACAATGTGAATGAAAGAAATTTCAAAGAAGCAGAAATGACAAGATCTGCCCCTATCTGGATACATGGGTTTGAGTGAGAGGGAGGAAAGTGTAATTAGAGCAAGACTGATGGCCTGGGATAGTACTGAGGATTGGAGGGATTTGGAGGTCGTGATGAACATGAAGAATAGGTTTAAGAAGAAAAAGGCATTATCAGACTCTGAAAATAAATGACCAAAGAGCCACAGAGATTATGCACCACCTGTTAAACTCTAAAAACACCGCAGAGATCACAGGGGTTGTATACCAACTCTTACCTCTGACCAAAGAGCTACAGAGGTTATATCAAAAACTTTATACCAGCAGTCAACTCTGAAAAACAGGATTAAATAAAATTAAAGAGCTCACAAAGGTTATAGAGAAAAAGTCTTCTTTATTCCCCTGGAGGAGGGACACTTGACACATGTGCCAGGGTCTCCTCTAAGACCAAGGCAGCTAGGCTAAGCTTTGTTACATATACTTGTGTCTAGACATAGAACAAAGCAAGGAAGTGTGACCACAGTAGTGAGGTGTGAGAGTGACAATGAGGTGTTTGTCTAGCAGCAAGAAAGTCTATTCATTGCAGGGCTTCATGGCCAGAATGTAGTTCTTTTACGTGCTCATCTTAGTTCAGGCACCACCTGCAGCTGGTTTAAGCCAATTCTGTGATTTAGCTTCAGCAGAGCTCATCCAGAGGGTGAATGCAAAGGATTATTTCTATGCCAAGCTCAAGGCACATCTTGGTTACTGGGACTTACCTCTGGAAAACAAGCTGTCTCCTATTAGTAAGAAAAAAAAAGCAGCAAAAAGAGGAGTAGTCTTAGGTTGGGGGTCCTGACAGCATAAAGACAGATGGAACTATCAGAGATTAGAATAAAATAGAGAAATGCCATGGAAGTGGAATATTTTGGGGTAATGGCAAGATCAGGGGTCTTAGCTCTGTATCCCTGAGGTGGAGTGAAGAAATGGCTCATGGGAATTAAGTAGATAGAGGGACTGGGAGGTTTGAGTATTTATAGGAGTATCAATATGCATATGTTGAGTTCCTTAATAAAAAACATGAACTTGGATGGAAAAGGAGCCTGTGAGTCAGGCACCGAATACATTGAGAAAGAAGGAATGTCCTCGGGCTTGATAGATGATAGACATCTGAATCTGAGTGAAAAAATTTGCTGAGTGATGGTAGAGGGAGAGTATGAAAGCATCACTGGGGACCAAGAAGTATTCCATCTCTTCTCCTGGGACCAGTAAGTTGGTGAGTGTGAGAGAAGGTTCAGCCCATCCTAGAAAAATGCATTGATGAAGTATCATTGAGTTTCAGGTCTCAGTGAGGGCTAGAAGTTGGAAGTAGCATAAGAGAAAAAGACCTAAGAATCAGAGAAATATGTTAATTATATAGAACAAGACTTCCAGAGGATAGAATAGAAGGGGTGAAAGGATATGGAGCTAGATGTTTTGTAGATAGTGTTGAACATTTAGCTTTTTGATAATCAATAAGCATTTATTAAAGTGCCTACCGAGTTCCAGACACCAGGCAGAGCTGGGGATACAATGACAAAAATAAAACAGTCCTTGCCCTCAAGGAAGGCATTCTATTCAATGAGATAATCTAAACCTTAATTCTTCCAAGTTAGTGAATTAAAGTTTCATCATAAGTAGGAAGCTTTTATTGTCTTTTATGCTTGTCATAAAGAATTTGGAGGATATATTAGGAAGAGAAAAGAATTATATTTAATCATGCCATACAGAAAGAAAGGCATACATGAGGTAGGTGCAACCAAATGATGGCTTATCTTGGTGTGTGCTTAAGGTTTCTCAGAAAGAAACCGAATTGTCTTACCTAGGCTTTCATTCTTCCTGTTTCACCATCATCCAGTTTCTACTTACTGCTCCCAATATTTCCAGTAGGGTAGCTAGGACAGTAAATAGAAATGACTACAAGTGGATAAACATTTTATATTTTATAGAGTTTTAGTATTCCATCATCCACTGTTATATATCACTTTACTAGATAGTTTTGCATAATTTCAAGTTAAGTGAATATTTGAAGATGGGCTTATATTTTCTTAGAGTTACAGAATTTAATATTATGTTTTCTTCCTGGTTAGCAAGTTTCATCTCCCCTCCATATATCCACATGCTTACCACTTTATGTTCATAAATACATGTCATGGATAGAGTCTCACACCCCTGCCCCAAAAAAATCTCTTTTAAGCTACTATTAATGGAATAGTCAGGGGGTTTGTTTTCTTTTGGCTTCCAAGGATGCCTTTATTGACACTTATTCTATGAAAACATTCATATTTTTCATAAAGCATCTCA
Organism: Petaurus breviceps papuanus; assembly: GCF_028583685.1. NCBI lineage: Eukaryota > Metazoa > Chordata > Mammalia > Diprotodontia > Petauridae > Petaurus > Petaurus breviceps. Next base: position 30,160,047 of record NW_027185809.1, read on the forward strand.
GTAACCATAGAGAAAAATCTGTTTCTTGGGGGAATATTAATCAGTTTTCTCTGAACAGATGAATCAGAACAGCCATATTGTCCTGTGTGGCCAAATTTCTCAGTATAACAAGGATGTCCCTTATCCTCCCCCATTGCTGCCTGAAGTAGAGTCAATTCTGAAAACAAGAAACATCACAAGGTATTTTTTCTTTTCTTCATTTACTACCACATTAAAAACATTTATGTATAGACTATATATATGTATAAATATATACACACATAGATATGCTTTCTTTTGCCCAGAGCCGTTCCCCCATCCCAGTCCAATAAACAATTATTAAATGCCTACTAAGTACCAGGTACTGTGCTAGGTTCTGGCGATACAACTAATAAAAAGAATGACAGTTCTTGCCGTCTTGTTCCATGGAGTTGAGACCAGGCAGAGAGGCAGATGCAAAGTAGACAGAGAAGCTTCGAGCCTGGCTTCTGCCCTCTATAAAGGAAGGCATTGGGAAGGGTTTGGTACTTCACCTGTTAGCCCTGCGGAGTATTAGAGGGCATGGGGAGGCTAAGGGAGGTCGTGTTAATCAGGGCTTGATTTAGCATCATGGTAATGAGATTAGATGTAATAAATTTATGGGGGGGGGGGGCATCTTGTTGCTTACTTGGTGAAACCCAGCAGAGTAGTGATATGCATTTTAAAGCACATGAAGCCCAGTAAATAGGTTTTGTTAACTCAGATAATGATTGTGACTTTGACTCAATGATAACTTTTATTTTTCTAACATTTGTCTAAACCACATCTGGCTGAATTCAATATGATTAAGCCATGATATTTGTTATATGAAAAGATTACAGAGACTTGTGAAATTATCTCATCTTGCTTTCTCCTGTTTTAGATTGATCTCTTTTATTTTTCTATAGGGAAAGATTTCTGGTGTTGGATTATAAGGACAAATTTGATTCTGGAATTGTACGCCTGAGTCAGTGGTTGAAAGAAGGAAAATTAAAGGTAGGACTTGATCATATGTCCTTATCAATTTATTCCTTTTATTTTACTCCTTAAATGTAGTGAACCTGAATTTCTGTGTAGTTTGAAAACTCAGATTGTTATCCTGGGTATAATTAGTTCAGATCATATAGCTGGGATGTGTCCAGTTGCTCACTACAGTTAATTTATTTTATTTTATTTTATTTTATTTTATTCATTATTTTTTCCCCCACCCATCCCCCCAAAACAGCAGTCCCACAGGATATCCCCACCTCCAATCTGCTCTCTCCTATATCACTACAGTTAATTTAAATAAAAATCACTTTGATATGAAGATTATATTACTTTGTTTCTGAGGGAATTCCACAGTACTGAGATAGGATTGGAATAAAAATCTCTAGCTAATGGATTCTAAAAGGGTGGTCCATGGATCTCTAGGGATCAGCAAAAGCCTTTGAAGAGGGTCCTTGAGGTCAAAATTATTTTCATCATAATACTAAAAAATTAGTTAACTATTAAAATGCTCCATTCCCCAACTATACATCCATTTGACGCCAGATTTTCTTCTTATGCTTTAATCAAAACAACCTGTCACAGTAGATTGAATATAGAAGCACATAGGAGAATCAAGTTGTTTTCTGTTAAGACAGACATTAAAGAGATTTGCAAAAATATGTAAATTAGTGCTGTGTTACTACTCTGAGTTTTTTCCTTTGGGAAAAGTTATTTTTCACAAAAAAGATATGTAAATATGTAACAGATTTATTGTTATTTTTGAATGAATAAATATTTTAAATGTCTTTTATTTCTAACTGGAAAAAACTATTAACTACAGCCTATGTAAATGAAAGCTATTTGGGGTCCTCAGCAATTTTTAGTGTGTAAAGGGACCCTGAGACAAAAAGTTTGAGAACCAGTATTTTAGACCAGTGTTATCAAACTCAAGTAGAAGTTGATCCCTACAGGCTACATCTTCACTTACAATACCAGAAATTAACATTTACATATTGTGTTGTGTTATATTTCTATTTATTTTGTTAAATATATTCCATTTACATTTTCATCGGGTTCAAAGGAAGTGTTGGAATGGTTGTGGGCCTCATGCCTGTCTACTTCAGTTCTTTACCTCCACAGACTGTTTTCTTGTCCTCCCATAGTATTATGCTTTCTGGAGCCCCCACTTCATGGTGAATCCCATCCCTAGATGCCTTCCTTTTATAACCTTTCCATCTTCTTACAATAATGGAAACCTGGCGCCCTCTCAGAGATACCACATCCCTGGCCATCTTCTGTGGAACTAGATGCTGCTTCCATTTGAGCTATAAAGAGAAGTTGGCACACTCCTTGTTCCTCACAGCTAAGTCTGTACCATCCCTTTACCCCATTACTTAGCATCTTTTTCTCCTTTGAAGTTCACTTCATACATCTCTGTTGCCCTATACAAATCCTAGTCAGCCCTCCCCTGTCTTCAAGGTGATTCTGTCTTTCTTTCTTTTCTTTTATTTTATTTTTCAAATGCTTTATTAACTTCTAATTTACATCATTCACTTCCGCCAGATTTTGAGTTACAAATTTTCTCCCTGTTTTTCCCCTACACACCGCCTGAAAATAGCAGTCCCACAGGATATCCCCTCCTCCAATCTGCTCTCTCCCATATTTTTTCCTATACCCCTTTCGACTTTTCCAATGGATCTCTATGCCCCAGTGCCTGTATATCTTATTTCCCAATTACATGTAAAATAGTATTGATAATAGTATTCACACACACACACACACATATACACATACATATTTGAATATTTGATTTTAAAACTTTGAATTCCAGATTCATTCCCTTCTTCCCTTGTCACCTAAACTTACTGGGAAGATAAGCAGTTCAGTATAGGATGTACATGTGTAGCTAATGCAAAACAATAACATAGCAGATATATTGTAAAAGACTGACTATATTTCCCTCCCTCCTATCCCACCTCCCACTTGTTCTATTATCTACTTTGATCCCGTCCCTTTCCGAAAGTGGGTGCTGCCAACTTCCCTCCCTCCGAGCCTGCCCTCCCTTCCATCATCCCCCCTCTCATCCCCTTCCCCCCCTACTCTCCTGGAGGGTGAGATACCCTATTTAGTGTGTATTTCATTCCCTCCTTAAGCCAAATTCAATGGGAATGAGGTTGACCCATTCCCTTTTGCCTTCCTGTTCTTCCCCTCCATTGTAACCATTTTCCCTTGCCTCTTCTGTATGAGATAGTTTATCCCATTCAGTCTCTCCCCATCTCCTCTTATTATATTCCTCTCTCACCTCTTAATTTCACCTTTTAAGTATCATCCCTTCCTGTTAAATTGGTCCTGTGCCCTCTATCTATGTATACCTGTAAACATATATATACACACATTCACATATATATTCTTATGCCCATATGCCCTCATACATATATATATATATATTTATATTCCCTTCAACTACTGAGAAGAGTTTCATAAGTTACAATTATTGTTTTTCCATGTAGGAATGTTAATAGTTCTACTTTGATAAGTTCCTTATGATTTCTTTTCCCTGTTTACCTTCTCATGCTTCTCTTGCTTCTTGTATCTGAATGTCAGATTTTCTATTAAACTCTGATTTTTTTCAGCAAGAATGCTTGAAAGTCCTGTGTTCCACTGAATTACCATATTTTCCCCTGAAACATGATACTCAGTTTTGCTGGGTAGGTGACTCTTGGTTTTAATCCCAGCTACTTTGATCTCCGGAATATCATATTACAAGCCCTTCGATCCCTCAGTGTAGAAGCTGCCAGATCCTGGGTTATCCTGATTGTGTTTCCACAATATTCAAATTGTTTCTTCCTGGCTGCTTGTAATATTCTCTCCTTAATCTGGGAATTCCGGAACCTGGCTATAATATTCCTAGGAGTTTTCTTTTTGGGATCTTTTTCAGGAGGTGATTGGTGGATTCTTTCAACCTCTATTTTGCCCTCTGGTTCTAAAACATCAGGGCAGTTTTCTTTGAGAACTTCCTGGAGGATGATTTCTAGGTTCTTACTTTGATCATGGCTTTCAGGTAGTCCAATAATTTTTAAATTATCTCTCCTGGATCTATTTTCCAGGTCAGTGGTTTTTCCCATGAGATATTTCACATTGCCTTTCATTTGTTTGGATCTTTTTAACAACATCTTGATTTCTCATAAAGTCAATTCTGAAGCCATTATTCTCCTCATTGAGCTTTTGAGATTTTTTTTCCATCTGGCAAATTCGACTTTTTAAGGCATTCTTCTCCTCATTGCCTTTTTGAGCCTCTTTTGCCATTTGAGTCAGTCTGTTTTTTAAAGTGTTATTTTCCTCAGTCAGGCTATTGACTCTCATTTTGTACTTTTCTTGCATCATTCTCATTTCTCTTCCCAATTTTTCCTCCACTTCTCTCATCTGCTTCTTAAGGTGCTCTATGGCCTGTAACCAGCTCGTATTTTCCTTTGAAGCTTTTGGTGCAGGAGTTCTGACTTCACTGTCTTCCTCCTGTTCCATGCTTTGCTCCTTTTTGTCCCCAAAATAGGAGTGTAATGTTGGAATCTTCTGTCTGCTTTGTTTCCTTTGCCTGGTCATGTCGCCCCTCAGTCACTTGACCCCTGGGCTTTTTGCCACAGTAGGACTCTGCCACCAGACAGGGGAGCTTTCGTCCCAAACACTGGGGTTTTCTCAGTAGTTGCCAGAGGTATTAGATGGGGTGCCCTCTCTGAGGTCTCCACACTCTCTGGCAAGCTGGACATACACCTCAGGACCTCCACCCTAGACTGCAATCCAGATCCAAGCATGTTAAAGCAAGAGCAATTACCCCTCAGACTGGTACTTGGTCCCCCTACACTCTGCAGGCCAGGAGCTGAAGCTGCCACATGGCGCTGGCTGGCTCTGCCTGTGTCTTAGCAGCTTCTCACCCAGGGAGCAAAAGCCACGCACTCCCACTTCCTGGGTCCCAAAGTCCAGACTGCACTGACCTCTCACTTTGTCCTTCACATCTGTGTGTTGATAAATCTGGAAACAGCCACAGCTGCTGCTGATCTGGAGTCCCTCTGGCCAGCGACTGGTCAGGCCTGCCCTGCGGCTAAAGTCTCGGCGTGGGGCTGCGCTGGCCGATTCCTGCTGGCCTGCCTGGCTATCCTCAGCTGGAGGTTACCTTTTCTGTGTCATTTTGTGGGTTCTGCAGCTCCAAAGTTTGTTTAGAGTCCCCTTTTTACAGGGAGCTCCTGCTTCTACTCCCGATTCTTTCTTTCTTAAGGAATTCAGTACTTGTCTCATAGCCTACCCCAGGGATGGGGAGCCTGTGGCCTTGAGGCCACACGTGTCCTCAATTGTCCTCAAGTGCACACAGTCCTCTGTGTCCTCAAGTGCAGTTGTTTGACTGAATCCAGACTTCACAACAAATCCTTTTATTAAGGGGATTTTTCTGTGAAGTCCTGTGAAGTTTAGAGTCAGTCCTTAGACTAGTACAAAGGCCACACTTGAAGAGGGCTACATGTGACTTCTAGGCCACAGGTTCCCCACCCCTGATCTGCTCACATATTCAGGGACTTGAGCATACATATTGCTGTCCCTGGAACTACCAAGTCACCAGCTTCTTCAGCTACCACTTTTTCCTTCCACCCACAGGAACAGCCACATCTTAGAACTCACAGACTCCACTATTATGCTGGCTGCTTGCTTGGTCTTGAATTCTGGAATTCTCCCTGATTATAACCTTCTCTATCCTTATACCTCTTACTTTATGACACTTCTCCTAAACTTATTCTTTGTCCTCAGCACAACTTCCCTACCCTTTCCTGTTTTTCCAGTCTATAATCCCTATACTGGCCTCACTTGCCTCCCTTCAGTTTGGACCCTGTAGTTGACCCACTATTTATATATACTTTTGTGTCTCTAATCTTGTCCTGGTGACAGTCATGCTTTGCCACATGGAAACTCTGGGTTATCCCCCTCCATTTGGCTATTTACACTGCCTTTGAATACCAAACAATACAGATGAAAGAAGTCATACAGTACTGACCAGGTCCACCAAAATTTATGCTGCCTTAGCTCCAATGAGGTTTTACTTCCACAGAGCCATCTTTTAATTATGCCCTACATGAATCTTTTTTCTGCTCCCTGAAATAGCTGTTCTAGATTTTCCCTTTTTTCATCAGGTCTTCTAAATCATCTTCCACTCTTCCCTCTTAGAATTGGATCTCAATGTTTACTTTACTGAAAAAATAAAGGTTATCTGCCATGAGCTTTCTTCTTTCCTATGTCATATCTCAGAACCCCTGTATACCATTCCCCCAGTCCCTCTTTTGCTCTGTTCTTTAAGATAGGTAGCTTTTTGCTAAGGCCAGTTTCTCTACTTGTGCACTTGACACCTTTCTTCCCCATCAGCTCTGGAATCAGTCACTTCCCTCCAAGTTCAGTCTTAGCCTTTTTTATTCACTCTTTCCCCATTGCTTACAAAGAAGCCTCAGTCTACCCATTTTTAAAAAAAACCTTCACTTGACCCTTCCATTTTTTTAGGCTACTGTCCTATATATCTTCTCCCTTTCATATCTAAATTCCTAGACAAGATTACCTACACTTGTCTCCTGTACTTGCTTGGCTATCATTTTTCAACTCCATATATTGAGAATCCCTTATTTGCCTTTAAGATAAAATACAGATTCTTCAGACTGGCATCTAAATCCCTCCATAATTTGACTCCCACCTACCTTTCCTAACTTAATTCTTATTCGTATTCAGGCATTATACATTCTATCAGGAGGTAACATATTTTATGATTAGTCCTGTGGAATCAGTTCATCATTATTATTCTGACCCAAGTTTCTACGTCTTTGAAAGTTGTTTTTTATAATATTAATGTAATTGTATAAAATATTCTCTTTATGCTCACTTCACTCTATATCAGTTCATAAAAGTTCTCCTAGGCTTCTCTGAAACCATCCCCTTTATTTCTTGCAGCAGAGTAGTAGTAGATCACCATGTATATACCAAAAAATGTTATTTCTAGTTCCAAATTTTCTTCCTCCTCCCTCTGCCTATTGAAGAAAGAAAAATAAAATCTAGTACAAATATGTACAGTCAAGCCTGTTACACATAGTCTTTATCTTTTTGAAGGAGTTAGAGGAGTGTTCTTAGGGAAGTCACTGTACTTCTTCCAGCTTCTCCATCATCTTGACTCCCCCTCTGGTAATGATGACCATTTAGTTACCTTACTATCCTGATAGCTGTGTGGATTAGTGACCGTGCTGGAAGTGTTCTCATCTGTGCTGTGGCCCTGATGTTTCTATCACCCAATCTTATACTTAGTCCTTCTGAAGTTGGGAGGCAAAGCCTGGGATTTCTGACCTTTATTCTATTCCATATTTTGTCCCCTTGGTTCTGCATTCCTTCAGGTGGCAGTGGAAATGGAGAGGAAGAAGCGAGTGCTAGAAATATTTCAAAGAAAACTATTTTCATAGCAAGATTTCTTTTTTAAAAAATTTCTTTTGTTTTAATGTCATATCATTTCTGAATATATCCTTTCCCACTCTCCTACCCAGTGAGCCATGCCTCCTAACAAAGAATAAGGGGAAAAAGAGAAAAGCAGTTCAATATAACCACTCATGACTGAGTGAACCTGTTGGCATATACAATATTCCACTCTCTATCTGTATAATTATAGAGGGCAAGTGCATCCAAGATAGTATTTTAGATAGAAAAATTTTTTAATTATCATCTAATCCAAGAGTTTACTTTCAATAAAGTATGGGAGGGAAAGGAGGCCAGAAGTTAGAAGGAAACTGTTAAGAATAAATCAGTTAATTTCTTAACCATTTGTAGAAAAATAGCTCATTCAAAATGTGCATATACCCCTACTTTTAAAAAATCATTACTTAATGTAAAAATTCTAAGTTCTACAACAGAAAATAAATATGTAATTATTCTTAATAAAAGTTATCCTTACAAAGCTTAAAGGGCAGCTAAGGAGCACAACTGATAGAGTGCCAGTCCTGGAGTCAGGGAAGTTCATCTTCATGAGTTCAGATTTGGCCTCTGACGCTTACTAATTGTGTGACCCTGGACAAGTCACTTAACCCTGTTTGCCTCATTTTCCTTGTCTGTAAAATGAACTGGAGAAGGAGATGGCAAATCACTTCAGTATCTTTGCTAAGAATATCCCAAATGGGATCACAAAGAACAACAACAAAGATTATGTTTTGTTTGGGGCTGCTTTGATTTGGTAGAAATTTTTTAAATTACATTTGTTTATTTCGCAGAGAAGCTTGGGGCCAGAGTATGAGAGGGGGAAAGAAATAAATCCATAATGTTAGTTAATGGGGATATATGAATTTCATTCATAAAAATATGATTTCCTGCTTTTAAAAATCATATGTTGCATATTAGAAATGTACCTTTCTTAAAAGGGGAAAGTGCTAACTTGTTTGCCCTTGCAAAGTAAGGAAGAAAATTAATTCCAGATATTTTGATTTTTAGATCAGAGAAACAGTGATCAATGGCTTGGAAAACATGGGAGGTAAGAGGATCAGAAATGCTTTAATAGTTTAATGGTGAAGTTCTTGCTCTGAAACAGTACTGTTTTAGGCATTCCTTTCTTTGTCTGTGCTTTATGTCATGTTTTTGTTTATGGGAAATGTTGCAGTAATTTGAATGAAACATGAAAGTATCCAGCTTCCACCAAAGATTCACCATGAGAACATTTAAGAGAAACATCTCTCTTTAGTGTGTTTCAGTTTATGAGGTTCTTTCTTGAGTTCCTCGCAGAGTTTGTTTACAGCTTACACATGCTACATAATGAATGGGGAGTGCTATTCACAGATTGGGGAAAATTTTTAATACTTAGTTTTTCTCCCCATATACATACTTTTCAAAATTCTCTTGGAATCTTCTCTGGTGAATATGTCCACATATACTTAGCCAATAGAATTTTACTTCAGGGTTGTGTTACTTTAAAAGTTTTTATTTTCTGAAATCTTTTCTATTAGAAAAAATGAATTATATTTACATTAGGAGAAACCCATATTGTCAATATTGGAGAAAAAACTACCCTGAGAGGCTAGGTGGCCCATTGAATAGAACACCAGCCCAGGAGTCAGGAGGACCTGAGTTCAAATTCGGTCTTAGACACTTAACACTTACTAGCCCTGTGACCTTTGGCAAGTCACTTAACCCCAATTACCCCACCTTCCCCCCCTCTAAAAAGCAAAAAAAAAAAAAAAGCTACTCTTCTGAATACCACATTTACACAAAAGTCCTAAGTTTATCAAGTTAACAGATATTAATTTCATTTACTCATCTTGTATAGTCATTGTTATGTACATTCTTTATTAGGGAGTATTTCAAAACTTTTTCTCTTATTTTCTCTCCTTAGCTTGCAGTGAATGAATATAGTTAGTAACAGATAGACATTTTCAGTTCAGGTACTAATGTTTAAGTCATTTCATACTTTGATTTGGACTAATTTGTGTGTTTCAAAACTGATGTAATCATTTAGAACATCATTCAGAATTCTAAAACACTATTTCGATATCTGGATATGTAATGCTATTTTGAGCTATTAAACAATTATATAACTGGTGATATTATATGACTGACACTAATTCTTCAAAATATTTTCTTTTTTACTTTTTCAGTTGCCTTCCAATCTATGATGACAGGAGGCAATATTGGAAAGCAAATCATTCATGTTTCTGAATAAAAATCTCAGTCTTTTTATTGGATTACACATGAAAAAGAACATCAAGCAGATTTCAACTTTAACAAGAGATTTCAAAGTCTGTTAATAGATTTATAAGATTAATTAAACTAACTTTTATTTTGTCTCATATTTCATATTCTGCAGTACTGGTGATAGCTTCCTAGTAACTTTAATGATAATTATTTCTTACAACTTAATATACCCTATATATAACAAATTACAGTATAACAAAAAGTCAGCATGACCCATTTTTCATTTTCTTTCAGGAGCTAGAATAATGTATGATATTTGTATTGGATATTTTGAATCCACAGAAAATTTTAGTACTATTTTTTAATATTCAGTATAAAATAATATTTAAGAACTTATTTTGTACTAGAACTTTTTGGATATCCTTCTCAAATAACATTTTATTCAGCACTAATTATTGACTTTTCCATCTGGTGGGAACAAAATTCATGCTACTTTATAACATTATAATTAAGACTACCTGAAAAAGTCTACCTTGACTGTATTTAGATTGTTCACCTGTGTTTTGTCTTAAAGAAGATAAACAAACTCACGTCTTTTACTTGAAGAACTGAATAAAACTCTGATTGGAGCATAAAGACATGTTCCTTTTGAGCGATTGTTTTTTTAAATTAAATTTTATGTTTATTTTTAGTTTATATCATTCATTTCCACAAGATTTTGAGTTGCAGATTTTCTCCCTGTCTTTCCCCCACCCAGCACCCCAAAACAGCAATCCTACTGTATACCCCCTCCCCCAATCTGCTCTCTCCTATATCTTCCTCCATACCCCCTCTGACTTTCTGGTAGGGCAAGATGGATCTCCATACCCCAGTGTCTGTATGTCTCATTTCCCAGTTGCCTGTAAGAAAGTAATAATAATTTTTTTAAACATCTGATTTTAAAACTTTGAATTCCAGATTCTTTCCCTTCCTCTCTCATCACCCATCCTTACTGGGAAGATAAGCAATTCAGTATAGGTTGTACATGTGTAGCTATGCACAACATTTCCATAGTGGATATATTGTGAAAGACTGACTATATCTCCCCCCAGCCTATCCCGCCCCCCCACTTGTTCTAGTCTCTACTTTCACCCTGTCCCTTTTCAAAAGTGTGTGCTTCCAACTACCCTCCCCCCCCAACCTGCCTTCCCCTCCATCATCCCCTCTCTCATCCCCTTCACCCCTACTCTACTGTAGGGCAAGATACCCAATTTAGTGTATGTCATTCCCTCCCTAAGCCAAATTCAATGAAAGTAAGGTTGACTCATTCCTTTTTGCCTCCCTGTTCTTCCCCTCCATTGTAACAGTTTTCCCTTGCCTCTTCTATATGAGATAATTAACCCCATTCTGTCTCTCCCCATCTCCTCTCATTATATTCCTCTTTCACCTCTGTTTTCTTTCCCCTTTCTACCATAATTTGAAAAAAAAACTAAAAGGGCTTAAGGATGGGGGAAAAAATCTTCATAAGAATGTCTATAAATGTAGTAAAGTGTTATACACAAGTCTTTATGTGACACACACATACATGCCTGTTCTCATGTGTGCTCAAATCTGTATCTAAATCCATTTAAGATTTATAAAATTGAAACTAAAGTAATTAGAGGTACACAGGTGTAACATTGGTTGCCTCATTCTTTCTAGGCCCTCTCTCTAGGCTGGAGCTGGCTCATTTGTCCTATTCCTACCCACTCTAGCAGATTGGGGTAGTCCCTCCAAAGGAATGGCCTTATTGTTAGTTCTTATCGTTAGGTGTTAACATTCTCAAGAGAAAGAAAAAGTATGAATAGTCAAAACGTAATGTAAGTCTACAAAACTGGGACACATTCTTCCACCTATACATATAATTTCTATGGGGAAAACTGGGCACATAAAGAAACCTACCGTGTTTCCCCGATAATAAGACCTATCCCGAAAATAAGCCCTCCCCTTACTGTGTAAGATTCCTCTAAAATAAGCCCTCCCCCGAAAATAAGCCCTATTGAGATTGCTACTGTAGTGAAGGTGATCCCCTGCGCTACACGCTACATTACGGTATCCTCTGTATGCACCGTCCCCCCCCCCATGAAACGCACGCCGCGCTCCGAGCTGCATTAATCAGAGCTGTAGCAGTGAGCGCGTCATCCTGTTCTTCCCCAGTGATTTGCTTGCTGGCGCCATTGAGAGCAGTGCCGCGGAGGAGAGCTGAGGCAGGACAACATAAGCCCTCCCCTGAAAATAAGCCCTCTGGTGTTTTTCTTTCCAAAAAAAATAATAAGACAGTGTCTTATTATCGGGGAAACACGGTAGTAGTGTAGCACACTAAGGAAACTCAGGTGCCCAGGGCACCTTACAACTCTGGACTGCAGACTTTAAACAATCTGTACTTTACCTACTATGCAGGCCCACTCCTCTTCTGGGTCTCTCTACTGTCCTGCTGGATGAAGCCACTACCCTGCTACTCTTAGGCAACAAAAGCAGCATTAAGCTAACACGTGCATTACACTGTTTAAGTGAAATGGCAGCCCTAACTCTACAGTCTTCAGCTTTCCAGATTTGCTCCCTCATGCTGCTCTCTGGGCTCCATGCTAAAGAGAATTCAGACAAACCCAACCAACTCTTCATTCAGCAGGATTCTGCCTTCTTCAATCATCTCACGGCAGCCCCTTCGGATGCTGTTTGTCTTCTGTCAGCCAGAAGCTGCTTTTATTTTCTCAGTCTCCCCCTGCTGCCTTCATGCATTAGTACAAAATCTCTGCCCTGCTTTTGTTTCTCTATTATTAACTTAGCTTTTCAGATAGATGGGAAAGTGATATTAGAATTAATCATCTTGACCTGTGTGGTTTTCAAAGTGTTTAAAATTAGGAAAAGTACAGGAATTATGGATACTTATTCCAGGGTTGCTTTTGGGAACAGGACACAGACCTACAGGTATGTAGCACAAATGCGATGTTGACAGCACCCGTGACCACTATAAATATACCCGCATGGTGCACAATAGCAAAATATAACAGATTCTCCATTTAGAAGACAGAAGCAAAACATTCAGACATCAGAAAACCAAATCCCCAAACCAGCAAGCCAATTCCATCAAAGCAGTAAAGAAGTTAATAAGCCACAACAGCACAGAGAGCCACAGAATCCTTTGGCCTTCCCACAAACCAATACAATACCAATATTTTACTCACAAACCTGACTGACTCGTTGCCTGAGTGTCCTTTCTCTCCCACCATCTATCTGGCTCAGACTCCCAGCTTCCTGTGGGCTCTGCTCCACTCTTCAGAAAACTCCTCCCACAACAGGCTTCATGTAACTACATTCAGGGGGCACAGGGAAGGTCTTCAAATTCCCTTAGGCTTATTAAGGGGCAGGGAAGATTTTCAAATTCCCATTACCATTACAAGGTATAATGTTATATTTCGACTATTCCTGATTTTTCTTTCTCTTGAAAATGTTACTTTATGATTTTTTTGTGCTTTGCTTTCTTGATTAATAAATATTTAGTGTTTAAGAGCCGACGGTGTCATTTTGACTACTTTGTATAAATGAGAAGCAAAGCAAGTTGTAGGAGTCTATCTCCTCCCCATCAGAAGGGCTATTGTTAGGACCCTGAAGATAAGCAGTAATAGTATGGCCATCCCTTTGGAATGACCACCCCAACCTGCTGGATTAGGTACGGACAGGATGAGTGAGCCAGCTCCAGTCTAGGGAGAGAGCCTAGAGAGAATCAGGCGACCAATGCCTCATCTGCGTACCTGTAATTATTTTAGTTAACTAGTTTCAAATTTTTTTTTTAAGTAATCGGGGTTAAGTAACTTGCTCAAGGTTACACGGCCAGTTATTATTTCTGGGTGTGGTGCTGAGTATCTGAGCCCGGATTTGATCCAGGTCATCCCGACACTGGAGCCGGTGCTCTTACTCGCTGAGCCACCTGGCCGCCCCTAAGCAACTGGGGTTAAGTAACTTGCTCGAGGTTACACGGCCAGGTGTTTCTGGGTGGGTGTTAAGTGTCTGAGCCCGGGATTTGATCTCCAGGTCTTCTCAACACTGGAGCCGGTGCTCTTACTCGCTGTGCTACCTGGCCGCCCCACTAGTTTCAATTTTAAAAAATTTTAAATGGATTAGATACAGATTTATGTGTCTGCGTGTGTGTGTTACATAAAGACTTGTGTATACCCCTTTACTAGGATTTGTATAGGGCAATAGAGATAGATGAAGTGAACTTCAAAGGAGAACAAGTTAGAATGTTCAGGTAACAAATCTGATATTAAACCTTATAAAAATAAGGCACTGAAAGGAGGGAGTATCTCAGGACATGAGGAAGGTTTGGGATCCATTGTATTAGAGGGGGTCAGTTGACCCACCCCAGGCTACTTTATTCCTTTCACTATTACACCTTGCCCACCCCAGGCTATTTACCACTCCTCAATCCCATCCAGATCTTTTCACTGTCCCTTTTCTGTATGTAAGTGTCAGCCTCATCCCTAATAAATTGCAGATTCCCTGAGAATCTCCCCCCATTGGCATTAAAATAAGTCTCACTACTTTAACTGGAAGACAGTTTGAGTGCGTGAATTATTTCTAGGTGAATGCCACCCTTTACCCTGACATTTCAGGGTTCCCAGAAACCCCAAACTGTATCTAGGCCACTGGACAAAATATAGTCTGAGTGACCCCATATTTTAAACTTGCTAGACCTTTGGGTACTATGCACCGTTAGACTTCAGGACAGAGTGAAGTCTCCTTTAGCCTAATCCCATCAGTTAAGGACTATGGACAGTTTGGGGGTTTTTTTGCTTTTTGGAGGGCAATTGGGGTTAAGTGACTTGCCCAAGGTCACATGGCTAGTTTTTATGTTAAGTGTCTGACTTCGGATTTGAACTCTGGTCCTCCTGACTCCAGGGCTGGCAATCTATTCACAGCATCACCTAGCAGCCCCTATGGACAGTTTTTTTTTTACCCTGTCTGACCTCTACTGTAATTCAAATTTGTCCTAGGCCTTAGACCCATGGAGGAAGGGGCGGTAGCACATGGTCCAAGGGCATATGGGGGCTAGGCAGATACATGGGGGTCAGATACAGACAGGAGAAGATGGGGACAGGCAGAGCCTAGTATATAGATGCATAGTAGCCAACGGGAAGACTGACACCTTAGGGCCAGACATTCAGGCAGGTGGGCAGAAAGGGTCAAAGGTCTCCCTTCTTGGTGCGGGAGGTCACAGCTGCAGCAGCAGTGGTGGCTGTCTCTCTGCCTCCTTTCTTCTGCTTTCACTTGGAGCCTTTTTTTTTTTTCTTTTGGAGAGAGTGAAGAGGCCTGGGAGCACTGAGCTGAAAGGCAGCAGCAGAGATAGACAGCATAGTTACTGTATAGTAAAGTTGACACTGGTGTTTTTTGGCATTTAGAATTTCTTTCAGCATTCTTTAATAAAGCTGAATTTGCATAAAGTTAGAACTGTCTATGGGGCAGCTAGGTGGTGCAGTGGATAGAGCACTGTGCTTGGAATCAGGAAGACTCATCTTCATGAGTTCAAATCAGGCCTCAAATACTATTGTGACCCTGGGCAAGTTACTTCACTCTGCGTCAGTTTCCTCAAATGTAAAATGAGCTGGAGATGAAAATGGCAAACTACTCCAGTATCTTTGCCAAGAAAATCCTAAATGAGGTCATGAGGAGTAAAACACAACTGATAGAACTCAACAGCAACACAGCACTGTCTCCCCTCCCATCGCCTGAGCCCTAATCTAATCTCCAATGGTGCTGTGATGGGGAAGAGCTGAGATGACACTTATCCCACCTCCTTCTATGTAGATTGTTCCACAACTGTCTGTAAAAACAGGCTGGACCTTGGATTTGGACTTCCTTGAGGGCTGGGACTATCTTTTTATGAATTGTATCCCCAGTACTTAGCATAGTGCCCAGCATTGCAGGTGCTTAATAAATGTTTAGTGGATTGTATAGGAAAAACAGAGGAGACTAGAGAACCCAAAGAGACTCGTGAAATCTTTCCTCTATACTGCTTCCTCCAGCTGTTGCAGTTTTGGGTACTGGGTGCCACACTGACTTATTTTGACTTTTGGGACAAACTTGAGAAGGTCATTTACAATAAATGCCTGTAATTCTTTGTCTCTCTCGCTCCTTTCTTAATTCTCCATTATCTGGCTTATGACATTGGCATTCAACTGAAACTGTTCTCTTTACAATTACTAATGACTTCTTATTTGCTGAGTCTAGTGGCTTTTTTTAAGTCTTTCATCCCTCGACCTCACTGTAACCTTTCACACTAACCCTCTTCTCCTTGATACTCTTTTCTAAATTTTCGTAACAGAACTCTATTGATTCTCTTCCAACTCTTCCTTCCTAGTTCCCTTTTCTATATTTTCATCCAGGTCACACCCTGTGGATTCCCCATGGGGTTCTATCATAGGCTGTCTTCTCTATATACTGTTTTACTTGGTGATCTCATTAACTCCCATGAATTCAATGGTCATTTCTATGCTGAGTCTTAAATCTACTTAACTGGTTCTAACCTCTCTGCTGACCTTCATTCTCCCATCTCTAACGGCCTATTAGACACCTTAAACTTGAGTGAGAGAGCTGAAACTTCTCAGACTATACTCTAAAATCTAGTAAGTCTTTTCGTGGGAAACAGGCCCAAGTTCCCCTTCACCCGTTAATCACATGATTTACATGGACTCAAAATTCAGAACAGTAGGGAGTCACCCCTCTCCTCTGTGACACCTCAGCATAAGATATGCCAAATAAGGACAGAAGTGCTTTCTCAAATGTACATTGGATGGTCTACGGTTTCCTTGTACTTGAGGTAGATTGCCGAGCTTAGATTGTGCACCTGATTTCCGGCCAATGGAAGAAATGGGTCAGCAGGGGATTGGGGGAGAATTCTTCCTTAGGGTTTCTCAAGATTGTAATAAACCATTCTTTTCTGCTCCCTACCATGAGAAGCCTCTGTGTATTATTTGCGGAAGGATCTCTGTTGCACACAATTTTGGGGCGCACACAAACTGGATGTCCAAAGACGTCTTAATACATCTAGTGCTGAACTCATAATATTTTTCCTCAAACCATTCCCCCTTTCAAACTTTTTCTTATTCTGCTGAATAATAGTCTCCCAAGGTGGCAACATCTTTGTCTCTTCCCTATTTCTCTGCTAGCCCTTCCCTGCTGTTCCCTAATCTATCACCATGGACTGCTGATTATACCTCAGAATAATATGTTTTACATATACCTCCTTTGCTCCTCTGACATTGCAAGTACTCTGGTGCAGACCCGAATCACCTCATATTTAGATATTTAGTGTCCCATGACACTCCTCTTTCGATAGACATAGCTGTTTCTCCTCGTCCTTTTATTGCAACTTGATAAAAATGCAAGCTTTTGTTTGGATTGTGAACTCCTTGCATCTGGAGTTCCATATGCATGTTCATTTCTCTTGTAATAAATCCAGTTGCAATGCACGCCTCATAAACTTGTGATATTTGGGGGGGGGGGATTAATAATATGTACCTATATGCATAGATATGTATCCATATTTATATTCATATCCATATCTATATATCTACATCTACATTCATATTTAGTTTCTATATCCATATCTGTATTTCCACCTCTACATTTATATCTATCTATAATAAAGGCAAGATCATAAGCTAGCTATTAAAACTTGTTTGCCATTTTTTCAAGCGTCTTCTCCCTGCGAAGAAAGCCCCTATCAGATAAATCTTTGCATTTGTACTTTTAAGCCCAAACTTAAGCTCTTCCCGTACAGCTGCAGCCACCAGAATTGGCTGCAGAGCAGGCGCACGTGGTCGTACAACATGGCGGCGCCCACACGCGCGGAAGAGGCGCCTTAAGGACCGTCCGGGCAGCCCCCGTCTCTGCTGAAGCCGGTCAGCGGAAGTGGTTTCCAGCCGGAGCGAAAGCCGGGGGAGGCACGCGGAGGCGGAGCTTCCAGCCGCCCCCCGCCGCTAGCCCGGACGTCCTACCGGTAAGGGTTCCGGAGCCAGCTATGTGGGGAGGGCCGCGGGCTGCGTCTAGAAGGGGACCCGGCCCGCCCTTTGGGAGGGCAGCTCTTCGCTAGGGAGGGACCCTGCCCCACCCCCAGCTCCCTCCGTGGCTCCCTAAATCCGTTTCTGGGCCCCCCCTCCCGCTAGCTCCACGGCCGGACTCGAGGTCCCAGTGGACTTGTGCGCCCCCGCCCGGGAGGGAGGCTGGCTCCTCGAACACCTGGAGTCATCCCTACCTGCCTGGTGCCCCGGGAGTCCTGCTCCAGAGGTGTGTGCTCTCAGTTCGCCTTCACCCTTCAGTCACTTACGAATGCCCCGGTGCTTTTTCCCCCCAGGCTCCGGGAGGAAGGCTGGGTACTGGAACACCCTGCGTGGTCCTGACGGACGTGGCTGGCATCAGGTCACCCCCTCCTGGGAGAGAGTGAGGGAGTCCTGTTTCAGAGGCGTGCCTCCTCTGTTACCCTGCATCCCTCACCTGCTCATTAATCATGCGTGTCTTCCAAATCTCCGGGATTTCTCCCACCCCCAAGCTTGGGGAGGCACCCTGGTCGTTTACAGCTGGGAAATAGGGCGTTCTGTTCCAAAGGTGCATCTTCTTCGTTCCCCTGCGCCTCCGCACTCACACCTGCATTCACGTTTCCCAAATCTGGTTCTTTTTTCCAAGTCCGGTGAGGGAAGCTGGGTCAGGAGTCATTTCTGTATACCCGGGATCCGGTCATCTAACACTTGGGAGGAGCTCTGGAAGCTGGTTCCATCCCCTTGTGCCCCTCATTCACACAACTTTTTTTTTTTTCCCTGAATCTCCTGGATCTTTTCTCATGGCCTAGTCTTTATGGCTTTCCTCCAGTTCTTGACCTGATTAAATAGCTATATCTTGACAGCGTTCCAACTTGCCCTATTAGCCCAGATTCGATGTTGTTGCTTATTTTAAATATTCCTCACTCCATTATCCCTGAGAGGAAGAACCAGGTTTGTATGCCCATTTCCACCTGCTGGCATCCCATACATTTTTATGCTTTATTTTCATGGGATGAAAAAGTGGGCATATTATATATGATTTATGTCTATTTTTCTTACAGCTTGGAAAATGACAGAAAATTCCAACAGGCTATATATAAGCTCCTTTGTGGATGGGGACTTTGTAATTGCTTAATGTTTGTCGATTGACTGCTGTGTAATGATCATAAGTACATTTGAAAAGGGCACTGAATTTAGAGCCAGAGGGCCCAGGTTCATATTCCTGACTCTGCCACTGATATTTCTTTTCCTTTGAGCACTCATTGGGCTCTCACTTATCTGAGAGTCAGTTTTCTCACGTATGAAGTGAAAGAGATAGCTTCCAATGTCTACTTTAGTTATAAAACTAAATAATAATCCTAATTACTAAGCAAGCAATTGGAATTTTTGTGTCATGGATGTTTTTGTCAATTCTGGTGAAAACATTTGGAGTTTTTCAAAAGGAAAAAGAGTAACTGTGATTTAAGTGTAACTAAATAAAGCATACAAATTGTTTTGGTTTAATATAGGATATGTAACAGACACAGCTTTCTCTCACACCTCAGTAAAAAAAACAAATAGATTTAGGGTAAATCCTGGCTCTGCCACTCCATAGACCGTGTGATCTTGGGCCTCACTTCCTCAACTATAAAATGAAGGTGTTGAAACATGATAGGTCCCTTCCAGTCCTAAGTTTATGATCCTGCGATTAATTTTTTTCATTTTTTTGCCATTAACAAGCATTTTTTCCTCTCCCATCCATCCCCACTGAAAAGAAAAAAAAGAAAAAGAAAACCCTTTTAACAAATATTCAGAGTCAAGCAAAACTAATTCCTCCGTTGTCTTATTCACACATGTATTCCATCATAAGCCTGTAAATATAACTTTGTTAGGAGGTGGATAGTCATCCTGTGATTTTTCACCATTATTCTTTTGGCTCTGCTTTCCTCATTTTGCATCACTGTGTAAAGGTGTTCTTTCTCTAAATTCTTTGAAAAAGCATTTTATTGGTGCTCTTTTTTCAGCTGATCTTTCCCAGAGATTGCCCTTCCTCACTCCCCCTCTCCCAATTGAAAGCTCCTTTGGAACAAAGAAATACAGTAAAGCAAATCTGCTTGACGATATAAGCCTCATCCCAAAGCTGTATCATTCCACCACTTGTGTTGTGAGACTGTCTTTACCATTACTGTTCTAAAGTCTAATTTGTCACTACATGGATCCAGGTTTTGAAGACTGAGTTCTGTGTTTTTCATGCATATTTTTCTTCAGGGTCAATCTACTTTCATCTAGTTCATGCTAGTCTTCCCAAGGTTCTCCGAAGTCTTCCTTTTCCTTAAAACAAGGTAATAGTCCATTATATTTATGTAGTTTGTTGAACTCATTTTCCCTATTTTTTTATTATTGCAAATAATTCTGCTGTGAATATTATTATTAACAGGTATCTTACTTCAGTTAACCTCATTGTGGCATATTTTCAATAGTGGGTTCTTTGAGTCAAAGCTTATAAAATTTAGTCACTTTTTCTTGGAGAATTCCTAATTATTTTCTGGCTACACTCACAGCAGCAGTGAATAAATGTGTTGATCTTCTTACAAAGGGTCCCTTCCCCCCCCCCTTTTTTTTTACAAGCTTTGCTAATGAGTCCCCCCCCCCTTTTTTTTTTTACAAACTTTGTGAATTTGTTAGATGTAAGGAATAACTCTGAGCAGAATTTAATAAGTTGAAATTCAGTAAACGTAAAACTAAAGTCCTATACTTCAGAGTCATTTGTACAAAAAATTGGCTGGAGGAAGCATAGATAGAAAATAATTTATGTGAACACATTCTGGGGGATTCAGAGGACTTAAAACTCAATGAGTCTACTGTGGTGTGGCTATAGAAAGAGTTAATGTGGAAGGAAAAAATGATAATGATCTTGATCAACAAGTATTTGTTAAGGACTAGCAACATTCCAGGCACTGTGCTGTAGTGGAATAAAAACAAAGAATGAAACTACCCCTTCTCGAAATGAGCAGAAAAGGAAGAGTGACAATCATTAAGAATTTATTGAGGGGCGGCTAGGTGGCACAGTGAATAGAATGCCGGCCCTGGAGTCAGGAGGATCTGGGTTTGGATCCAGCCTCAGACACTTAACACACACACACACACACACACACACACACACACACACAAAACTAGCCGTGTGACCCTGGGCAAGTCACTTAACTCCAGTTGCCCTCTAAAAAATAATAATTAAAAAAAAAGAATTTATTGAGCACCTACTATGTAAACAGAGATAAAAAGACAAAAATGAAATAATCAAGGAGATTATAATCTAGGCAGGGAAGCATGTTCATAAATAGGTATGTGCAAATAGATACCCAGTAATTAGAGAGAAGGAATGAGAAGCTGGGCAATCAGGAAGGGCCAGTTGTAGGCGTTGCTCTATTTGAGTTATAATGAAACTAGGGATTCTGAGAGGCAGAAATGAGGAAGGAATGTATTCTAGGGATGTCCAGGGGGACAGCCGTGGACAGGTCCAGAGATGGAAGGTGAAATATCCTGTGTGAAGAATATTATTATTATTATTATTATTACCTTTGGAGGGCAATTGGGGTTAAGTGACTTGCCCAAAGTCACTTGCCTAGTAAGTATGTCAAGTGTCTAAGACCATATCTGAACTCGGGTCCTCCTGACTCTAGGGCTGGTGCTCTATTCACTTTGCCACCTAGCCTCCCTGAAGAATATTATTAAAAAGGCTAGTTTGTACTGTAGGATGCATGAGAGAGAGTAGTTAGGTTGGAAGGGTAGTTTTGGGCCAGATTATGAAAGGTTTTAAATGGTAAACAGCGGAGTTTATACTAGATCCTGGAGGTAATAGGGAACCACAGGAATTTGTTGAATTGGGAAGTTATATGCTCAGAACTGTGTTTTAGAAGAATCAGAATAGCAAATTGTGAAGGAGGTATTGAGAGGAGAGACTTAAGGTAGGCCAATTGAGAGTCTGTTGCTTCCCAGGAGATGAGCTAGGCTCAGAGTAGACCACAAGAATAGTATGAAATATTTGGGAACTGGCTTATTGAAATCTAGGTAAACTATATTTATGTCACTTCCCTTATCTTCCATTATAGTAGCCCTGTCAGAAAAGGAAATGTAGTTAGTCCATTATTATTTATTCTTTTTTAGAATTCTGAACTTAACCAAATAAGATGATTATTTCCATATTCAAAATAGAAAAATTATACTAGGTGAGTCTTTGTTGAGTATAGCTTGCTTTTCGAGTATATAATAAATTGAATATCTTGTTTTCTTTTTCTAAATTAAAAATCTTTTCAGTCAGCAAAAAAATCCCACCCTCCCTAATTGAGAAAGAAAAGCAAAATCCCTGTTTAAAAAAAAGATAGGTGGGGCAGCTAGGTGGTGAAGTGAATAGAGCACTGGCCCTGGAGTCAGGAGGACCTGAGTTCAAATCCAGCCTCAGACACTTACAACAAAAAGTAGCCATGTGACCTTGGGCAAGTCACTTAAACCCAATTGCCCTACCTTCCCCCCTCCAAAAAGCAAAAAAAAAAAGGCACCTACAAATCTCTGCATTTGCCACATCCAAAAAACAAAAAAGTAAGATCTCATCCTGTACTCTTGAGGCCTTTTTTAGCTTTCTATCAAGAAAAAGGTAGCATCTTTAATCATAAAACCTCTGGATTTGTGCTCTCCCTTACTTTGTTATAGGGCAAGATGAATTTCTATACCCCATTGCCTATATATCTTATTTTCCCGATGCATGTAAAAACAATTTTTTAATATTTGTTTTTAAAACTTTGAGTTCCAGATTTCCTCCCTTTTTCCCTCCTCAACCCCCCATGAGAAGACAAGCAATTTAATATAGATTATACATGTATAGTTATGCAAAACATTTCCATAGTAATCATATTGTGAAAAACTGTTTCCCTCCATCCTATCCCACCCCCCATTTATTCTGTTTTCTCCTTTGACCCTGTCCCTTTTCAAAAGTATTTTGCTTCTGACTCCCCCTTCCCCTAATCTGTCCTCCCTTCTATCATCCCTCCTTCTTTCCTGTAGGGTAATATACACAGTTATTCCCTCCTTAAGCCAAGTCCAATGAGAGTGAGGTTGATTCATTCCCTTTCACCTTCCTGCTCTTCCTCTCCATTGTAACAGCTTTCTCTTGCCTCTTTTATGTGAGATAATTTACCCTATTCTGTCTCTCCCTTTCTCCTTCTCCCAATATATTCCTCTCTCACCCCTTAATTTTATTTTTTAGATATCATCCCTTCATATTCAACTCACCCTGTGCCCTCTGCCCATATATACATATACACACACATATAGACATACATATATAATACACACACACACATTCCTTTCAACTATCCTAATACTGAGAAAAGGCTCATGAGTTACAAATACTGTCTTTCCATGTAGGAATGTAAACAGTTCAACTTTAATAAGTTTCTTATGATTTCTCTTTCCTATTTACCTTTTCATGCTTCTCTTGATTCTTGTATTTGAAAGTCATATTTTTTATTCAGCTCTGATCTTTTCATCAACAATACTTGAAAGTCCTCTATTTCATTGAATGTCCATATTTTCTCCTGAAGTATTATATTCAGTTTTCCCTTCATCTTTTCTTACAGCACAATAGGATTCCATCACATTGATATCCCACTACTTGATCAACCATTCCTCAGTCTTCAGGTCTTTGTCACTGCAAAAAAGATCTGCAATAATTGTTTTGTTTTGTTTTTTGCTTTTTGGAGGGGTAGCTGGGGTTAAGTGACTTGCCCAAGGTCACACTGCTGGTAAGTGTTAGGTGTCTGAGGCCAGATTTGAACTCAGGTCCTCCTGACTCCAGGGCCAGTGCTCTATTCACTGTGCCACCTAGCCACCCCAATCTGCAATAATTTTTAACATATAGGTACTTTCTTTCTTTGATTTCTTTGAGAGATAGGCTTAAGAGTGGTCTCAACAGATCAAAGAGTATGTATAACTGAGTGATGTGACTTTTTAGGAACGTTTGCAAATTACATCCACTTAACTGTGGCCAGACTAACTCAAATCTCCGTTCACAGTTTGCATTATTATGTCTGTTTTCCCAAAGCCTCTCTAGTATTTGTCATTTTCCTTTTTAGTACCCTTTGCCAATCGTAGGGTTGTGAGGTAGAACCTCAGAGTTGTTTTAGCTTGTAGTTCTCTAATTATTAGTGACCTGGAGCATTAAAAAAAAAATATGGCTAGTGCTAACTTGAATTTCTTCCCTTAACTGCCCCCTCATAGCCTTGATCCATGTACATTATTTATTATTAATGAAGTCATGCTGACTCTTAGTGATAGCTGCTTTCCTTTGAAAATACTCTAAAGGGAGTCAAAAGTCAAGTTCACAGGCCTATAGTTTGAAGATACCACCCTTCCCCCCTCTACTTTTCTTTTTTCTACAGTTAGGACAACATTTGTACTTTCCAGGCCTGGGGCACTATTTTCATGTGACTTTGGCTCAGCAATCATGTTTTCCAGTTCTTTTAGTGTTTTGGGATGTTTGGGGCTTGTTGGTATTTCGGTATGTGAATCTGGTAACTTGATCTCATTGAAGTCAGATCTAGGTTTTCTTTCTAGCATTTGATACAGTGCCTGACAGAATAGGAACTTAATAAATGTAGGTTAATTGATTCTTTTTTTTTCTTTTTTTTTTTTTTTTTAAGCAATTGGGGTTAAATAACTTGCTCAAGGTTACACCGCCAGTTATTTCTGGGTGTGGTGCTGAGCGTCTGAGCCCGGGATTCGATCTCCAGGTCGTCCCAACACTGGAACCGGTGCTCTTACTCGCTGAGCCACCTGGCCGCCCCTCGGTTAATTGATTCTTAAGATCTCCCTTGTTTTGGGTTTCAACCTGATCTTAACCAGTTTTGATTTAACCTCACCAAATCAAAGATCATTCTGGGCAGGGAAAACTGCTGCTAATTAAGAGTTGAGTAGTTGTACCTTTTTTTTTGGTCATCCACTATCATCTTATCCACTCCAAATTCTTGTCTTTTCTTTGATCTTCCTTTTTTTTCCCCCACATAACTAAAAAGTCTCTTTATTATACCTTCACATTCATCTGTCTCAACTTACCCTGAATTTTAGCCCTGACATTTTTCTGATAAATCTGAGTCACTTTTCTTTATTCTTCCTCCATTACCAACCTACATTTCTATCTTCTGTGTGGGTTTTTAAAATCTAAGTGGATTAATGAGTTCCGTGCCTGCTTAGGCTTTACACAACCATCATTTACCATTATATTTTGGCCATTGAACCTTTCCTCATAGCAAAGAATAGTTAAAGAAAACCAACTGCTGCAGCAAGCATAACTGATAAGACTATGCAACGTTTCTGTACCTGTAGTCATTCCTTTACCTATAGAAAGATGGGAAGTGTTTCATCACCTGCTTTCCTACACATTTAGTTTGGTTCATCAGAGATTGCTTGCTTTTCATCATTGTTTTCATTTGCATTATTGTAGTTAATAGTTTATGCTATTCTTCTAGTTTTGATCATTTTACTTTTTATTCGTTTGTACAAGTCTTTCCATGTTTCTATGAATTCCTCTTGTTTTTTTCTCTTATGGTTCAGCATATTCATTCATATTCACTTTGTTCAACTATATCCTTGTTGAAGGACACCTTCTTTGTTTCCATGTAATCATTTGTTTTATGTTCTCAAGAGTTTTCCATTACTCTTGGCTCTTAGCTACATGAAAGTGTAGCCTAGACATGATGTGAATCCTTATTCTTGATCCCTAGCCTGACTTGTTTTCCTTCAACCTGCCTTCATGCTGAAAGGTCTGAAGTTTTCAGAGTGGCACCACTATAACATGCTGTGCTAGGGTTAACTGTTGAGAAGTCCAGAGGAAGGGAAACCTCCACTTCTGTAGTCCTTGAGCCCCAACTGGTGTGCTTACCATTTATTTTTTTTAAAACCCATAATACCATTATCATAAAACATTTACTAAAAAATAATAGTTATAACATTTACTGAGTAGAAGGCAATGCAGTAATGATTATAGCCGTCTGTGCATAAACCTGGGTTACTTTCTTACCCTTTCTGTAGGTGAGAGTGAACACTCACGATGCCACATGATTAGTCATTGACAGCTGTGTTTTTTGGACAGTACCTTCTGAACCTGGCTTCATTCTTTTGAGTATATCTATGCTAGAGATCATGGGACCTTAGTATTACTTTTGTGATGCCAAACTAATCGTTTTTGACTCTCTGTGAAAGATGCACCAGATTTCCCTTTCTGATCCTTTACTACCTCATATTAAAATTATATTCAAATTTTCATGCTCTGTATAGGTCAGATAATGTGATTTCAAAGACAACAGGTCTTCTCCTATGTTTACCTTTGCTCTAACCCATTATATTTTCCCACCTGATCCCAAATGCCTATGATCCCTTTTAATTAGGGATACAAACTTTTATGCCACTAATCTCGTTTGAGAGCAGGAGAGATTTTCACTTTTTTCTCTGTTATCTCATCTGCCTAGCAGAGGGTCTGATACAGTAATAACAAGTTGATTACTCTGAGATAGAATTAGAGTGGGGAAACTGAGACTAACCAGAGTGCTAGAAGCACTTTACACCTTCAATAGGTAAAAACAGCTAAGCTTAGCACCAGTTAGCAAGAATAATTAGGTAAAATTGGATGAAAACTGCTCTGCTCAGTTTGCCTCTGCCCCTGTGGGCATCCTTTCCAGCTGCTTTATTATATAAAAGTCTCTCTTTCTTTTTGCCACAAGGTAGCTGTTCCTCCCACCCCCCACCCCAATGAGGCTTCATATCACAAAGTCTGAAGTCCCTTCTTTGTCCTTTAACTGATATGATTTGACATTGCTTTTCATGCTAGTGGTATGCCTGGGTTATGGTTGTGAAATTTGCTATAGATTAGAGGCGGCCAGGTAGCACAGTGAGTAAGAGCACCGGCTCCAGTGTTGAGAAGACCTGGAGATCGAATCCCGGGCTCAGACACTTAGCACCCACCCAGAAACACCTGGCCGTGTAACCTTGAGCAAGTTACTTAACCCTGATTGCTTAGGGGCGGCTGGGTGGCTCAGCAAGTATCAAATCCGGGCTCAGATACTCAGCACCACACCCAGAAGTAACTGGCTGTGTAACCTTGAGCAAGTTACTTAACCCCGATTGCTTTAAAAAAAAAAAATTTGCTATAGATAACAAAATTACACTTCTGACTATAATTATATTAAGGTTTAAAATGCAAATGCCTAGCAATGGTCCCATTGACTGCAGCTCATCCACCAATGAATATTGTGGTTAGTTTAAATTAAGGCAGAACTTTATGCATAATTTCATGTACATCATCTCATTTAATTTTTACAGATATGTAGTGGCAACACTGAATTTGGAGTCAGGTGATGTATTCAAATCCTCGCTCTTTTGCTGTGTGAATAGGGGCAAGTCACTTAACCTCACTGAGATGTAAGTTTTTTCCTCTACAAAATGAAGAAATTGAATTAAGCGATCTCCAAAGCATCTTCTAGCTCTAAATGTTGTGGTTTATGACATAATTTTTCCTGTCTTAAAGGCATTTGGTAACCGGAGTGAGTGAGTGGTGGGGAGAGGAGTATGCCAGCAATGGTGGGATAGAAAAGCCTGAAGAAGAAGACCACCAACTTTAACTGCTAAACGATATTGTCTGATGCCGACCCTGGTTACCATGAGCTGTGTGTGGTCCAAGAAGGAAATGTTTCTATTGTAGATATTCAGGCCCATCTCAGAGGAAATGATTCCTCCAAGTAGGCTGTCATCTTTGTTGTGTTTTTCCCATTTGTTTTGCAGCTTGGGGTGGTAGCCAAATACTCTGTTGAGTGGCAGGAGGCAGGAAGATGCCCAAACACAGTACAGTTGCTACGACAGTGGTCACCCTTCTGGGCACAGCAGTGGGAGGCCTGATCTTATGGAGAGTGTTCCAGCGCTGGAGGAGCAAAACCAGCTGCACCAGAGAGCAGCAGGAGGGAGCTGACGACCAGGAACTGGCCCCAGTGAAAACAGACCCCCTGTTGTCGCCCTGGGTTGTTCCTAATGTCTCACAGTTGGAAAGCATCCTTGGAGAGAAGGTGGTGATTGTGTCTGAGAGAGAGGAATGGGAAGCAGTTGAGCCCTTATTCAGGAAGGAGTTGGAACAGTGTCCAGTCCTTGGAATTGACTGTGAGTGGGTAAGTGATAAAGTAAAAAGAAAACAAGCAAAAAAACCCCAACCCCTTACCCTTTCTAACTAACCTCTTTTTGAGAGTAGATAATAAGATTAGAGAGAAACTAACATTGGACTTAGACCAAAATGGGTTTTTAGCAGAGTGGTTAGCTTCTAGTCATTTACCTAGTATCCGCATAAGTACTGTGATTAATATAGTAAGAAATCAAATCATTGAAAACAACTGAGCCATCCAGAGCATGACCAGGGCTGGGCAGAAAGCAGAAAGCCTCTAAGTAAAACCCAAATAGGTTTAATTCAGTAAATATTGGTGTGCCTACTATGGGGGAGGTACTATTTCTTGATGAGTCATTTGGGCTTATTCAGAGATGATTTACTGTTACTTTGTTAAAACCCTAACACTTTTGTTTTTGAAGAGCCATGAATAAAAATTTTGGTACCTGGAATAAATTCAATTCAGCAACTAATAGTGGATAGAGAAGGGGGATTTCAGTTATTATGATTCTTGTATAGTTGAGATATACTGGAGAAAGAAGTAATAAGAATTGAGAAAGTTGAAGAACTAGGAGCTCTGGCTATTTCAGGGGCAGGGTTTGGGATGGAGGAAAAGCCATTAGCTGAGTGCTAAACTAGGGCAGCTAGGTGGTACAGTGGACAGAAAGCAGGAATCAGCAAGACTCGTCAGATGCAGCCTCAGACTTACTAGCTGTGTGACCCTGGGCAAGTCACTTAACTCTCTTTACCTAAGTTTCCTCATCTGTAATATGAGCTAGAGAAGGAAATGACAAACCTCTCCATTATGTTTGCCAAGAAAACCTCAGATGGGGTCATGAAAAATCAGATTTGACTGAAATAAATGAATAATGATGACACCAAACTTATTGGGGAAGAGAGAGCACAACCTGGAGATCAGTAGATGGCAGCAGCAAAGACCTGGAGAGGATGAAATGAACTTCAAGCAGATGAGGTGGTTGCTAATGATGGTGGCAGAAGAAGTGGCAGGGAAGCACAAGTGTACCAGCTCTTCCTGATCCTGTGTGTCAGGGGACGTGAGGAGGGTGCCAAAGGATGCGGTATATTTGGGAAAAAGCCGGATTTCCTACATCCTGAGAAAATGGGAGGAATATGAAAAGAGCTCTAGGATCATAGAGATCTGGGAGTCATCTAATGCACCCCCTCATTGTAGGGTGAGATTAAATGGCTTGTCTGAGGTCATGTAGGTCACATGGCAGACGCAGGGTTTGAATTCAGGCCCTTTGACTCTAGATTCACTGCAGCCCAGCAGAGGAGGGTTCTCAGAGGATACAATGGAAAGGAAGGGCAGAGGAGGATGGGCACTGGGGAGGGTTAGGACTCAATTTACTGTTTGGGCATGGTGGTGGGAGCTAGAAGCCCCCAGCGTCCCCAGGGAGCTAGAAGCAAGCTGCCCTCTGCCTTTCCAGCATGACTTCTAACAGTGGCACAAGCCTCTAGGTGGGTGATTGATGGGGCTGGGGCTAAAGAAGGCAACCACGTTCAGCCCTGTTGGAGAGGGCCCCGTAGCTATGGGCTAGTATGATTAAAAATTGGGATGAAATGGAATGGATATTCCTCTTCCACCTAACAGCTAACAAAGCGGGGAAGATGTCTTAGTAGGCAAGGGAAGGCCATTCAGAGTAAGGAAAGGATATGGCATTTGATTGAACTAGGTAAGTGTAGCTCAGAAGCAAGGCTTTTAAACCTAGGGCACCCGGAAGCTATGTCAGATGCCTGAGTCTTTAGTGCCCTGAGCCACTGAAATCTTTAAGACTGTTGCTGTAGCTTCTAAGGAAAAGAATTAGTTTAGCCCATGTGTCTGACATGTCCCCTCCCCTATCACAGGACCCTGAAAGTGTGACAGCTTAGGGAGAGACCGGCTGGCAGCTGGTGTTGCCTGCACTGCCCTGTTATCTGGAAATTAGCTCCAATGGGCCTAGGCTTGTTCTAGTTCAGGGTTTGCCCAGCCCACAGCAGGTTAGAAACAGCAAATAGAAAGGGCAGGGAGGGGAAGTTGTGTTAGAAGTACTAAACAGTTGACTGTCTGACAGTGAAGAGGACAAGAAAAAAAAACAACCTACAAAAAGCCAAGGCAACAACTCAAATAGCATAGCAATCTAGAAGAGTTTGTTGTAGGAGTAGACAGCCTTCTATTTCGGTAACTGTTGAGGGCAGCACAGGACAAGAATGGGTGATAACCCTGAGTAATCAAGAAAATAATAGGTGGCACAGTGAATAGAGCACCGGCCTTAACACACCAAAAAACTAGCCATGTGACCTTGGGCAAGTCACTTAACCCCAATTGCCCTACCTTCCCCCATCCAAAAAGAAAAAAAAGAGAGAAAGAAAGAAATAGCAGCTGTCATATTAGTGTTCTCCAAGGTACATTCTGTTAAATGTAAATGTTTTAAGAGTCGGGATTATGTAATCTATTTTAGAAAGATTCTCATATAAAATGGGCAAATTAAAAAAAAAAATTGGTGCTTTAAGAGGTATTAGAAAAATCAGCTTGGGGAAGAATGTCTTCCCTGACTAGAGGTAAATGAGGTAAAGATTGTGAGGAATGGTTAATTTTAAAATAATACACTTAAGTTACTATTGTGTATATTTCTCAGTGGTCATCACTAATGGAAGGAAGCCATGATAATCCAAAATGACACATAATTTAAAAAAAATAATAACTTTTATTTGATTTTACACTGTGGAATACAGGGTAACCTAAAAGTCTTAAATATAGTTTTAAGCTTTAATAGCTGCAGTAAGATTTCTGAGACATCGTCTGTAAGTGTGTCATGCTTTAGGAATTAATTTCATATTGAACAGTAAAGCCATATTGGAGAAACTTCATTCTGAAAGATATTGGAAAGTAGGGGGTGACTAGGTGATGACGTGAATAGAGCACCGGCCCTGGAGTCAGGAGGACCTGAGTTCAAATCTGGCCTCAGACACTTAACACTTACTAGCCATGTGACCTTGGGCAAGTCACTTAACCCCAAATGCCCTGCATTCCCCCCCCTCCAAAAAGAAAAAAAAAAAGATATTGGAAAGTCTTTTTTCAGTCCTATTCCATTTTGAATCCCTTCCTTTTCAACTTACACTCTTTATTCAGCCTCCTCATGTCCATGTTAAAAGGAGAAACTTTA
This sequence comes from Petaurus breviceps papuanus, assembly GCF_028583685.1. Lineage (NCBI taxonomy): Eukaryota > Metazoa > Chordata > Mammalia > Diprotodontia > Petauridae > Petaurus > Petaurus breviceps. The sequence goes on from NW_027185809.1 coordinate 30,191,087, forward strand.
CCTCTTGGACAGTTAACAGGGCAACTTCACTTAAGGCTAATGATTTTTTTTCTTTCTCTTATACTCCCTGGAATACAAGAATAGGAATCATATGTTTGAGTATCAAAAGGCTTTATTGATGGAGATGAATGTTACATATAATGGAAGAGTCTAAATGGTCCTTTTTATTAACTGAGCAAGTACTACAGTATGCATACTGCCAGCAGAGGATGTCATCAATCGATCAGTAAACATTTATTAGATTCCTACTATGTGCCAAGCACGGTGTTAAGCTCTGGGGATACAAAAAGATATAAAAGATAGTCCTTAACCTCAAGGAGCTTGCAATCTAATGGAGGAGACACCATACAAGCAAATATATGCAAAGTAAGCTAAATACATGATAAATAGGAAATAATTAACAGAGGAAAGACACTAGAATTAAGGAGGATTGGGAAAGACTTCCTTTAGAAAGTGGGATTTTAGCCAAGATGTAAAGGGAGTCAGGAAGGGTCAGTAGTCAGAGCAGGGGAGGGAGGCATGGGGGACAGCCAGAAAGAATATGCCTGGAGCTGTTTGCTAGTGTTTTGTTCAAGGAATAGCCAGGAGACTAAGGTGTAAAAAGATTGCAAAGGTAGGAGAGGACTAGGTTTTGAAGGACTTTGTGTTGTCTTTTTTTTAAAGATTTATTTAGTATTTTATTTTTCCCCAGTTACATGTAAAAATAATTTTTAACATTTGTTTTTAAAACTTTGAGTTCCAGACTCTCCCTTTCTCCTTCCCTCCCCTCTCTCATTGAGAAAGCAAGCAGTTCAATATAGGTTATACATGTTTAAGTCATGTAAAACATTTCCATATTAATCATGTTGTGTGAAAGAAAACAGACCAAAAAACCTCAGGAAAAATAAAGTAAGTTAAAAAAGTATGCTTCAGTCTGTATTCAAATACCATCAGTTCTCTCTTTGAGGATGGATAGCATTTTTCATCGTATGTCCCTCATGTTGTATTGCTGAGAATAGCCAAGTCATTCAGAACTGATCAGCTGTTACTTTGTACACAGTACATTTCACTTTGAATCAGCTCATGTAAGTTTTCCTAGGTTTTTATTCGAGCATTCTGCTCATAATTTTTTATAGCACAATAGTATTTTTTAAAGTACGCTTCAGTTTGTATTCAGACACCAAAAATTCTTTCTCTGGGGATGGATAGCACTTTTCATCATAAGTCCTTGAGTTGTCTTGGATCATTGTATTGCTGAGAATAGTTAAGTTATTCATGGCTGCTCATTTTATCATATTGCTATTTCTTTTGTACAAAGTACATTTCACTTTGCATCAGCTCATGCAAGTCTTTTCAGGTTTTTCTGAGAGCATTCTGCTCCTCATTTCTTATAGTACAATAGTGTTCCATCACAATAACAGACCACAGCTTGCTCAGCCATTCCCCAAGTGATGGGCATCCCCTCAGTTTCTAATTCTTTACCACCACAAAAAGAACTGCTATAAATATTTTTGTATATATAGGTGCTCTTCCTTTTTGTTTTTTATCTCCTTTGGGATACAGACGTGGCAAGTCGGAGGGTATACCTGGTTTTATAGCCCTTTGAGCATAGTTCCAAATCACTCTACAGAATGGTTAAATCAGTTGAGAACTCCATCAAAAGTGCACTAATATCTCATTTTCCCCACATCCCCTCCAACATTTGTTATTTTCTTTTTTTAGCCAATCTGATAGGTATAAGGTGGTACCTCAGAATTGTTTTAATTTGCATTTCTCCAATCAATAGTGAGAGCATTTTTTTTAATATGGCAGTAGATAGCTTTGATTACTTCATCTGAAAACTGTATAGTAAATTTAATTTATCAGTTGGGGAATGGCTCTTATTTTTATAATTTTGACTCAGTTTTCTATATGTTGAGAAATGAAGCAAGTTTCTCCAATAAAGGCCTCAAATTTCTTTTCACAATTGTTATTGATAACTTATTTTCCTCCATCTTATTTCCTCATTTATTCTATTCACTCTTTTCTTTCACCCTCTCCCTCCTCAAAAATGTTTGGCTTTTGACTGCTGTCTTCCCCAATTTGTCTTGCTTTCTATCAACGCCCTCCCCCCCATACTCATTTTATTACCCCCTTCTCCTCTTACTTTTCTCAGGGCAAGTATTAAGTAATAGCAAGATAGTAAGAGATTTCTTTTTTATTTTTTTAAAGCAATTGGGGTTAAGTAACTTGCTCAAGGTTACATGGCCAGTTATTTCTGGGTGTGGTGCTGAGTGTCTGAGCCCGGGATTCGATCTCCAGGTCGTCCCAACACTGGAACCGGTGCTCTTACTCGCTGAGCCACCTGGCTGCCCCTAAGCAATTGGGGTTAAGTAACTTGCTCAAGGTTACACGGCCAGGTGTTTCTGGGTGGGTGCTAAGTGTCTGAGCCCGGGATTTGATCTCCAGGTCTTCTCAACTGGAGCCAGTGCTGTAAGAGATTTCTATACCCAGTTGAGTGTTATTCCCTTGTTAAGCCAATTCTGATGAGAGTAAGGTTCACTCACTTCCTGGGAACTCCCTTCCCCTTTTCCCCCCTCAACTATAAAAGCTTTTTCTTGCCTCTTTTGTGTGAGATAATTTACCTCATTCTATATCTCCTTTTCCTTTTCTCCTAGTACATTCCTCTCTCACTCCTTAATTTTATTGTTTTAGATATCATCCCTTTATAGTCCACTCAACTCATGCCCTCTGTCTATATATTCTCCTTCTTACTGCCCTAATAATGAGAAAGTTCTTATGAGTTACAAGTAGGAATGTAAAAATTTAGCCTTATTAAATCCCTTATGGTTTCCCTTTCCTGCTTATTTTTTTATGCTTCTCTTGAGTCTTGTATTTGAAAGTCAAATTTTCTATTCAGCTCTGATCTTTTCATCAGGAATGCTTGAATGTCCTCTATTTCATTGAATGTATATTTTTTCCCCTGTGAAGTATTATACTCACTTTTGCTGGGTAGGTGATTCTTGATTGTAATCCTACTTTCTTTACCCTCCAGATTATCGTATTACTAGCCCCACAATCTTTTGTAGAAACTGCTAAATCTTGTGTTATCCTGACTGTGACTCTATGATACTTTTAATTGTTTCTTTCTGGCTGCTTGCAATATTTTTTTTTTGACCTGGGAACTCTGAATTGGCTATGATATTCCTGGGAGTTTTCATTTTGGGATCTCTTTCAGGAGGTGATTGGTAAATTCTTTCTATTTCTATTTTACCTTCTGGTTCTAGAATATCAGGGCAATTTTCCTTGATAATTTCTTGAAAAATGATGTCTAGGTTCTCTTTTTTGATCATGGCTTTCAGGTAGTCCAATGATTTTTAAATGATCTCTGCTGGATCTTTTTTCCAGTGAGATATTTCACAGTCTTCTATTTTTTCATTCTTTTGGTTTTGTTTTATTGTTTCTTTATTTCTCAAAGTCATTAGCTTCTATTTGCTCAATTCTAATTTTTAAGAAATTATTTTCTTGAGTGGGCATTTATCTCTTGCATTTATTCCTTCTCTCCATTCCCTTGGCCACTGTTCTTGATTATGTCCTATACTGCTGTAATAGTTTCTTTTTAAAAAAATAAATCTTATTATTATCTTTTATTTTTATATCACCTCCTTTTTCCATTTGACCAAGTCTACCTTTTTTTTTTGCTTTTTGGAGGGCAGTTGGGGATAAATGACTTGCCCAAGGTCACATGTCTCATTTTTTGTGTGTGTGTTAAGTGTCTGAGGCCGGATTTGAACTCAGGTCCTCCTGACTCCAGGGCCAGTGCTCTATTCACTGCGCCATGTAGCCACCCCGAAAGCATGACATTTTTTTTTCTTTCTGGAAGCAAGGCAGTTGGAGTTAAGTGACACACAGTTGGAGTTAAGGTCACACAGCTAATACATGTGTCAAGTATCTGAGGTCGGATTTGAACTCAGACCCTCCTGACTCCAGGGCCATTGCGCTATTCACTGAGCCACCTAGCTGCCCAACCAATTCTACTTTTTAAGGAGTTTTTTTCTTCAACAAATTTTTGTGCATCTTTCCATTTGACCATTTTCACTTTTTAAGGCATTCTTCTCCTCATTGGCTTTTACCATTTGGCCTAAACTGTTTTTTTAAGGTGTTCTTTTCTTCATTTTTTTTGTGTGTGTCTTCTTTACCAAGCTGTTGACTCATTTTTCATGATTTTCTTCCATCACTCTCGTTTCTCTTCCCAATTTCTCCTCTACTTCTCTTACTTCATTTTCAAATTTTGAGCTCTTCCATGGGCTGAGACCAATTCGTATTTTT